>NC_056751.1:770204423-770250931 GCF_019279795.1 Protopterus annectens
AACACTGCTACAGGTGTCTGCAGCAGGAGACAGCAATGACAATTCTGGAGGTGATGACTAGATTTTCACTGTACATATGCAGGACATTGGTTGTTCCTCCAATGTCCTCTACCTATCCCCATCATGATGTCCTCCAACTTTTTTATCCATCACCATCCCTGTTTGTCTAGTATGTCTTTTATATCTGCACCTGCTGCCTAACCTACCCTACCTACCTAACCCTCTTATTCCTAAACAATTTCCCAAGCACTCATCTCTCTACAATAAAATAAAAAAATAGGCACCTGTCTCACAAAAAATATGCCCCATGCATAGCTCCCACTTCTCCTTTGTGTGTGTGTCTGACATACTTGATTTGGTCCAATTGGTCACACAAAATTATTCACTTGTCACCTACCCCTGATGTGGTGACTATCCAAATGTATCAAATTATTTGTATGAGTATACAGTTATCTTGTAAAGAAGTGCATAGCTGTAATGCTCCCCCACAACCATCCTATACATTCTTCTGTTGTTTCCCCTTTGTTCTGCCCTCTACTTGGCTGCCATCAAACTCTTTTTATACATTTAGTCTGGTCAAAAAATAGAATCATACATAACACACGTGGCTAAAGATGGTCCATAAAACAGCTCTTCAATATCTGTCCTCAACATTTGCACAATTTTTGGCAGCATGTACTAATGCTGAGTGACAGTAAATGGAGTTTCACGTTCTTTGGCCAAAAATGAAGATTTTACATTTGACCACACTGGTACAGTTATCTCCACAAAATGTACTATGTCCTGCTTTGGTATAGAAATGCAAACTGATAGCACTATTAGAAGACCGTTACTGTAATATGTTTACTTTGCTGCAGGATGTAATTTACACCTTGTGGGATATTACATTAGCTATTGCTGTGATGAAGCCTAATGCCTACATTCTTCCTCACTTCAATCTTTTGTCACATCAAATGTGTGATTTTAAGTACATGAAGTATGAGTTCCTTTGTGGGCTGCTCAGAAAATGTTCAGATTTGTAGAATGCTTTTGCATAGTGTCAAGGGTTCAAATCCAGAATTATGTCAAATATTATTCAATGTTTTTTTTTCACATTAATATGTGTGTAAATGTTGGCTACATATGTTATTAACCTACTTTATCTGCTTATGTCTTAACAAATATACAATTACATAAAGAAGACTGTAACATGTCCTAGACGTGGAGCATCAGCAAATATCAGGACAGTGTAATTAAGTACCTGTGTAATCTATATAATCAGTAGCATAGCTAAGGTGGGGCAAAAGGGGCAACTACACCAGGTGCACAGTATTAGGGGAGCATGATCTGCAATCCATTCCATTAGCCTGATTCCCAATCACTCATTGGTAAAAGCTGATGTTGCATTTGCATCAAACTTGAGTGCTGTGTGACTCCAAGTGTGGTCTAAACTTTAGTAACGTCTTTCGACATTGTAGAAAGCAGTTTGCAAAAGTTTAAAAGTAAAAAAAATAATAAAAAAAATAATAATAATCTTTTTTTTTCAACTGAAATCTGCGCACTGTAGTACTCCGTGTGGGGTATAAAGTGTAGGAAATAACTGCTACATTTGTAGCAAGCAGTTTGTTACAATTTAAAAGAGAAAAGATGTTTCTTTTTTCTTTAACTAAAACTTGAGTGCTATAGTGCTCTGTGCAGGGTATAAACTGCAGCCTGCTGCAGTTTAAAAGAAAAAAAAATGTTTTTATTTATTGTTACTAAAATGAAAGGAAGAAGAGTCAGGGCAGGATGGAGAAATGGGACCTGATGGCTGGGGTAGGAGGGAGGAGTAGATTTTTTTTTTTTTTTTTTTTTTTTTTTTTTTTTTTTGCTGTTAGGGAGGGGCAGAAGTTTGTTAATGTCTGCAGAAAGGCAACTGACTGACATCCTGCAGTTTTGCAGAAGTCCTTTTTTTTTCCACTTCACTTGAAGAGCTTAGGGGTTGGGGCACTGATTGAGCCAGCTACGGTTATGTATAAAATGAACACTTTACTGCAATGATTATGGCACATATGCAGATGATGACATAGAAAACATTAACATGGCACAGGTTATAAAATGGCTCAGAATCATTAATTTCTACATACCTGTACTCCTTACTTGTGTGAAGCTTGACATGGAGGACTGTAGACCACTGACCACTGTTAATGCCTGTTCTAAGTTCAAAACCTCAAAACTTATTATGTATGCACTAATAATTTGCCATCAGTTGCACAACCTAGCTTGTCAGTGGTGTGCTGAAGGAGGCAGTTTTGACCAAAAAAAATAACAGTGGTCTGTATTACTTGTGTATGTTTTAATAGTTTGTTTTCACAATATGATGAGTTCACTGTGATATTGTCTAACCATTATATATTGTAAATTATGTTTGCACTCCAGCACATTATACCTGTAGATGTACAATGGTGTGTGACCTTTGGATACATACTTGCTGAGTGTTGTTAAGTAATGCCTTTCGTATATTTGAGATGTATAGTTTGTATTTACATTGCCCTTTGTTCACAAATTAAAATATATTCTCAATAATACACCAACTCATTAAGAGTTGCATACAATTATCCTGGACTGAATATTCAGGAATGCTTGGTTATCACTCCAGTGTTTGACAACTATGATTATCATCCATCACAAATATGGCCAATACACCATAATGTGAAACAGTTACATCTCCCTCACTTGGCCACAATTTCCATGAATGAAAAGCTATATAACTTATCTGAGCAGTTTGTAATTATTTGTGATCAACACATTGCTGTTTTGTCTGCTTGTCAAGACACATTCCTTTTCACACAAAAATGTTTACACACAATCTGCTTTGTAACACACTGATGTCATCCTTTCAAATGTGTAGCATCTCACACTTATAGTCAGGTGTCTTCTATGGCACTGGCAGTTGATACTATATTCTCTAGTGTGTGTGTACATTGATACCTAGGTGTTCAAATCCAACAACTCAGTGACTTCATTGTATCAGAGAGTGTGTGTGTGTGTGTGTGTGTGTGTGTGTGTGTGTGTGTGTGTGTGTGTGTGTGTGTGTGTGTGTGTGTGTGTGTGTGTGTAGCTGTTAATGACTGGGGGGGGCAGACAGTGACAGGAGCACTTAGTGAACTAAAAAGGGTACTTTTTTATAACTATTTGCTACCACAACATAGGTTCACTTGGAGGACATTTTAAGCTTAGCCAATTCCCTTTTGGTGCTTGAATTAACATTTTCTGATTGGTCTTAGCTATCCCCATGGCTGATAATTGTATATTATCCCTAATGAGAGCAACTGTGATCATACCATAGATAATTTGAGGGGGCCGTGTAAGGGATGCAGCATTTAGGAACTGCCTCTATCCATTAGTGGCAAGAGGGGAAATCCTGGAGTACATTTTCTATTACCCATCCTTAGATCTGAGTTGCATTTGAATATGGACGGATGAGTTTTGCTTTATTTTTATGGATAGTCTGTTCTGGAACAGTGGTAGCCTCTGTTATATATCCATCTCTCCACAACATTCAGTTTTGATACCTGGACTGAGTATTTCTGATGCCATTTGACTTGCTGATGTTCAATAGGTCCATCTGTATTATGTCGGAGGATGTTTTGTATGCCGGACATGTCACCTCTAAGCACTATGTAGGATACTGAGTATAGTAATAAATCTTTGAGGTGGTCCATGCAAGACCTATTGTTTAGGACTTGTATCCTTTTAGTAAGGTATCTCAGAACCTATTCCAATTGTTGCATGGGGCTGGATAGATACATGCCAAAGTGGGCATTATACAAAATGATTGACATAATGAGAGCTTTGTAAAGGGGGACAACAACTTCTCTAGATCTAGTCATAATCAATTTGTTTATAAGCTGTGCAATATAGAAAGGCTTTCTTATGACTCTGGGCACATGTTGGTCAAAAGTTAAGTCACTGTACACACAAGTTCCCAAATGCCAAACAATTGGATCAGTTCTCAGAGGGCATTGTCATGATTTTGACACCAGTTATTATTTGGGACAAACCTTCCTGCATGATGGTTAAGTGATTTGGGGATTCAATAACTTCTCCTAGCTTGCAGTCATCTCAAATTTAGCTGGCCAAAGCTCTTTGGTATTTCCTTTTACTTTTGAGATGTATATGCCAAGCAGAAAAAGTCTCAGCACCAAACTCTGGAGGACTCCATTGGTGACTGGTCTCTTCCCCTGTTTTGATCTCCTGCATCCTGTGAGCCAAGTTGGCAATGCAGCTGGTGATGCAAGTGTTTGCTCCTACAGTATACATCTTTTGTACTACATCTGAGTAGGGGATTGTGTCAAAGGGCTTAGCCAGGTGAAGGTAATGTGGTGTGAACTGTTTTACCTTCATCCATTGCTTTGGTAACAAGAGTAAAGCTTAAAATTTGCACATGATTTTGAGCCTTTCACACTTTCCTCTGGGCTGTTTTCAAACACATTTTTAGGGCCATGCATACATGTATGCATTCCTTGATTTACCTTCCTGATTGTATTAAATCATATTCCTTATATAATACAGCACACTTGTTAGACTTAAGTTAAAGCGCATTTTAAATTTATTGTTTAAACATTTTTCCAGTAGGCAATGAAACAAAAATGCATTAACCAATAATGACAAAACTGCCATATTCAGAACATGTCCATCATAAAGGTCTATTCCAACACACAACTGCATTTTAAATTTATTGTTTGAACATTTTTCCAGTAGGCAATGAAGAAAAATGCATGCACCAATAATGACAGAACTGCCCTATTCAGAACATTTCCATGATAACAGTCTACTTCCACACACAACTGCATTTTAAATTTATTGTTTGAACATTTTTCCAGTAAGCAATGAAGCAAAATACATGCACCAATAATGACAAAACTACCCCATTCAGAACATGTCCATGATAACAGTCTACTTCCACACACAACTGCATTTTAAATGCATTGTTTGAACATTTTTCCAGTAGGCAATGAAGCAAAATGCATGCACCAATAATGACAGAACTGCCCTATTCAGAACATTTCCATGATAACAGTCTACTTCCACACACAACTGCATTTTAAATTTATTGTTTGAACATTTTTCCAGTAAGCAATGAAGCAAAATGCATGCACCAATAAAGACAAAACTACCATATTCAGAACATTTCCATGATAATAGTCTACTTCCACACACAACTGCATTTTAAATGCATTGTTTGAACATTTTTCCAGTACGCAATGAAGCAAAATGCATGAACTAATAATGACAAAACTGCCCTATTCAGAACATTACCATGATAACAGAGCTGGATATCTTACCCAAGGACAGAGAATGTTTTGTTATTGCAGTACCTTTGGGAAAGCCATAGACTAACTGTGCCATGGGTTCTGTAAATTTCAATGCCTTATACTCTTCTCCCTGCAGTCATGATCTATGTGATGCATGTAGTACAGCTGTTAGGAACTCATCATAATAGCAGAGGTAGGAATATAGGTTTACTGCAATATGAGCTCCATACCTCCCTCTCTCCTACTTCCCTTATATCACATGCATATAGTTTTTGGTATATGCTTCTCACTTGATAGCCTAGGTGTCTTTTAAGACTTTTAAAGTACAGGACTGCTTATTGATACATATATCTATATATAAAAACAGTTGATTATTGTGTCTGTTCATGTTGTTGTTTGTCTTTCAGCTTTTCCTTGTTAGGGGTCACCACAGCGGAACTCCAGTCTGCTAATGATTGGCAGTAGATTTTCACAGTGCTGAGTTGCCAGCTCGACGCCCAACCTTCAACAAAGGCACGCCCATTCACACATGTCTTTTGGAATGCCACTCGACCTGTGGGGAGGACATGCAGACTCCATACAGAAGGCACTCCCCGCACTCCAGCCGAGAATCAAACAGGAAAACCTCTTGCTGTGAGGCGACAATGCTACCGCTGCACCACAGCGGATATTGTGTCTGTTCTTATTGCTGACATATTTTCGTATTTGCAATGTTTGTCCTGTCTTTATGCTACTGATTTATTTTTCCTGTCTTTCAACCCACTACAAGGGCATTAATGCACATAGTTTCCTTGTTGTTTTTGAAAGTGTAAAAAAAAAAAAAAAAAGAAAGAAAAGTTGCCATTTGCATTGTTTTCTTCAAGCAGAGCAGCCAACTAGTTGCCAGGGTTAAGGAATATAATTTCACATATTAGGAGATTGTTGGAAAATCTAACCAATGGCTGATGGTTTGCTCATCTATCACAAATACCATTTATATATAAAAGTCCTGTAGGAGTAATTAAATTATTTGTGCATCTACTGTTATGCTGAATTATCACACAGCTGCACTTTCTTTAAAAAAATGATTGTTTGTGGAAGGTGAGCATTTCTAACACAACAAACAAACATTTCCCAAAACATCATTAAAATCTAGTACCTCTTAATACTTGATCCTGGAATTTTTTTATTTATCACTGGCAAACTCTCTTTTGAAAAACAAAAGTCTGTGAAGCAACATGTATGTTATATAAATTTGACTGCTTCATAAGTTATACATAACGTGTCTTAAATGCTAAATCCTTATTTAGCAAAATCAGATCTTATAATATATAACTTATAATGCCTTAAAAACTAGGAAACACTAAACAAAATACAGCAGATCATGCCATTATCAAAAGTGTGAATAAAGTATAATGATTTTTAAGAATAAGGGTGATGTGCAGAGCTATAGTAACTACAGAGGGATTAAATTGATCAGTCACAGCATGAAGTTATGGAAAAGAGTAGTGGAAGCTAGGTTAAGAAGGGACGTGATGATTAGTGATCAGCAGTATGGTTTCATGCAAGGAAAGAGCACTACAGATGCGATGTTTGCTCTAAGGGTGTTGATGGAGAAGTACAGAGAAGGTCAGAAGGAGTTGCATTGTGTCTTTGTGGATTTAGAGAAAGCATATGACAGGGTGCCTAGAAAGGAGTTGTGGTATTGTATGAGGAAGTCAGGATTGTCAGAGAAGTATGTAAGAGTGGTGCAGGATATGTATGAGGGTAATGTGACAGCGGTGAAGTCTGCGGTGGGAGTGACGGATGTGTTTAAGGTGGAGGCGGGATTATATCAAGGATCAGCTCTGAGTCCTTTCTTATTTGCAATGGTGATGGACAGGTTGACAGACGAGATCAGACAGGAGGCCCCGTGGACTATGATGTTTGCAGATGACATTGTGATCTGTAATGAGAGTAGGGAACAGGTGGAGGAGACCCTGGAGAGGTGCAGATATGCTCTAGAGAGAAGAGGAATGACGGTCAGCAGGACAAAGACAGAATATATGTGTGTGAATGAGAGGGAGGATAGAGGAATGGTAAGGATGCAGGGAGTAGAGGTCGCAAAGGTGGATGAGTTTAAATACTTGGGCTCAATAGTTCAGAGTAATGGTGAGTGTGGAAGAGAGGTGAAGAAGAGAGTACAGGCAGGATGGAGTGGGTGGAGAAGAGTGTCAGGAGTGATTTGTGACAGATGAGTACCAGTAAGAGTGAAAGGGAAGGTCTACTAGAGGGTAGTGAGACCAGTTATGCTATGTGGGTTGGAGACAGTGGCATTGACAAAAAAGGCAGGAGTCAGAGCTTGACGTGGCAGAGTTAAAGATGTTAAGATTTGCACTGGGTGTGACAAGGATGGACAGGATTAGGAATATGTATATTAGAGGGTCAGCCCAAGTTGGAAGGTTTGGAGACAAAGCCAGAAAGTCAAGATTACATTGGTTTGGACATGTGCTGAGGAGGGATGCAGAGTATATTGGGAAAAAGATGCTAAGGATGAAGCTGCCAGGTAAGAGGAAAAGAGGAATGCCTAAGATAAGGTTTATGCATGTGGTGAGAGAGGACAGGCAGGTGGTTGGTG
The DNA here is from genome assembly GCF_019279795.1 of Protopterus annectens. Lineage (NCBI taxonomy): Eukaryota > Metazoa > Chordata > Ceratodontiformes > Protopteridae > Protopterus > Protopterus annectens. Next base: position 770,212,296 of record NC_056751.1, read on the forward strand.
TGACAGAACAAGATGCAGAGGACAGGAGGAAATGGAAACAGTTGATCTGCTGTGGTGAACCCTAATGGGAGCAGCTGAAAGAAGAAGAAGAAGAAGTACTCCATGAACAGCTGAAAAATACACTAAACGAGAAGTAGTGTTCCATCCAGTAGTATAAAAACATGCAAATACCCCAGGTTTAATAAAAAGCTGGCAAAATAAAAAAATGGCACAGTAATCACATTGTTTCTTAGACTTTTAAACAATTGCAAATACATAAATGGAACAAAATGTCAACTTTTAGCACTAACATACATGAAAATTTACATAAGGGTCAGAATAAAAACTGCAAAATTGAAATGTGAATAAAGAAATATTCACAAAAATCTTTCACTGACATATGATAGCTTAACAAAAGTCTTGTTACAAATGTTCCACCACACAGAAGTTCATGAATAAAACCGCAGTTCTTGATAATGAATTGTACTTTAAATTCTGACATCAGTATTTGGCCTTTTATATTTAAACTGTGTCGATGTATAAGGGTATACTGGGTAAGTACTATTCTCAATTTATGAAATGGATTTTGCCGCCTTTTCCCACGTTGGTGTGACCCTGGATTTGGTTATACACAGGAAGGGACTAGAGTTTGTGGGTTACAGGAGCAATTCACAAAAGCTGCTTTAGTGTGTGTGTGTGTGTGTGTGTGTGTGTGTGTGTGTGTGTGTGTGTGTGTGTGTGTGTGTGTGTGTGTCAGTGTGAGCGTGTGTGTGTTTCTGTGTACATTTCAGTGCCAGGGGTTTCCTTCATAAAGTTATCAACTAGTGTGATTGAGTATAAGGGTATCTCTTTTTGGAAAAAAAAAACACACTTCTGTTTTCTTCTTAGAAGGAAATGTGATTTCAGCTATGGAACATGCAAAATTGTCCTTTTTTCATATTTTGGATAACCAAGTTGTGACAAATCTTTCTGAGATAACAGTTTGGGTGAGATGTACTGCCAGAGAATGTGTTACACCATGAAATTATCAACTAAAAATAAGTAAATGTCAGGGATAAGGCAAGCCATGATTCAAGTAGACATACAATGACACTGATAATATGTATATCAACTGCTGATAAAATATTATCATTCTGTGGATGGCTACATGTTGCCCTACTTCAAATGCTTTACTAAAAATACTTAATTCTATTTTCAGAAAGGTGCCATAATTTCTGTTACAATGTAATGCATGGCCTATAACAGATTAATATGTCAGATCCTATTCTATTTTTTATTGCTAAGGAGAGATTTTTCTTACTCCTATCAAATATCTGTATTACGCAATATGCATTTGTTAAAAAGAGCAAAAGGTAATAAATGCAATGAAATTCCCCAACACGCATTCCATCACATATATTGACTACAACCTGGCAGTTGCTAAGGATCGTTAAGGCTGTTAAGCTACAATTACTGTGGTACGGGGTTTGAATTACTCAACTCTGATATGCATAATCTGTGACCTTGAGCAAGTAACTTAACAAAGCACTGCTCCAGAAGTGCCCCTGAAAAGGGACTGTGTATCCATTTGGACTGCCTGGTTAACAAATGGATATTATTATTATTATTATTATTATTATTATTATTATTATTATTATTATTATTGTTGTTGTTATTATCAGGTACAATTAGTTACTGCATTCCAGTAATATAAATATGTTTACATACATATGGCAGGCAACATGACTACATCACCACATACACTTTAATGTTATTGCAGCAGAAAATACACTGCAGGGGTTGTATACACACACACACACACACACACACACACACATACACACACACACACCTTTGTTCTAAACGCTCTGGTCCAATAACAAAATGGTTTGCTGTGCTCGGCAATATCCAGAAAGATACACAGGCAATACCTTTGCTCTAAGATATCCATCTCTGGTCTCTGCTCGGCAATGATCTGCTTCCAGATATCCATCTCTGGTCTGATACAAACAACTTGCTCCGCTCGGCTCCATGGCATCTCTTCTGATGATGTCAGCAATGTACCATTTCCTCAAAAGTGGGGGGGGGGTGCCCCTTCCCCCCTTGCTTTATGGTTCCAGAGCTTGTGTGTGTGTGTGTGTGTGTGTGTGTGTGTGTGTGTGTGTGTGTGTGTGTGTGTGTGTGTGTGTGTGTGTGTGTGTGTGTGTGATTTTAGATCCAGGTGGTAGTGGCTTAACCCACAGCTCTGATCTCCAGATTTACATTGGAAAAGGGCTCTCCCATCACTTTCAGACTCTTTTAGCGCACACACATATCCTTTGCAAAACAACAATAACATTCCTCCAGATTTTCTATGCCCTGCACGGCATGCAGGACCAGTGCAGGAGCTCTAGCAGGCAATATGTCTGCCGTGTGATTCAGGAACAGCCTGCAGGGGCGTGCACGAACGCTCCTGCACTAATCCTGCATGGACTAAGCCCCTGTATGCAAATCACCCCATTTGCAGGAGAAATCCATGAAAATGAGGTGAATTTGCGATCCAGGAAGCTTGCAACCAGTGGTGCAGGACTAGTGCAATCTGCAGAAATGTACTCGGTTAGTAACCGAGTGCAATTCTGCAAAATCCAAAACGGAGCTATGGCAGCTCCAAATAAAAGCTGCATATCACTTAGGAGGCATGCCAATGGCCAAGTTTAAGGCCATTGGCATTGCAAACAGTGAGAAAAATTAAAAAATCAACTTTTGTTGTTTTAACCGATCTCGGCTGTTTAAGCATAGGGCAGCAGCATGCAAATGGGATCGGGTGGAAAATAACAAAATAAACCTAAAGTAAGCATTCCAACTAAAATCACTATTCTGCCATGCAAGTCAATGATAGGCAGAAAACAACATGGCCAGTGAATAGTGGTTGCTAAGGGGGGAGGCTCAGTGTGAGACATGTAACTATGCATTAGCAGGCAATCCTATGCAAATGAGGGGAATGATAGTGAATCCCAGTTTTCCCCAGCATTCTAGTCAGATCCCAACAGTGTAAGAGTAGGAATAGCTTGGTGCAAGCCTAGGAGTTAGGTGACATCATGGGAGGGTGTCAGGCATACTGTAAGTGGATTGGAGCCCTGTGGCTCAGGTTTGCTCATAGCTTAGCACAGCTAAGCAAGTGGGTGTGTCTGAATCTGCCTAGCACTCCTTACATTGCCTAAGCGGGTGTGCATGCTGCGCACTGGGTTTTACAGGAAGAAAAAAAAAGGTTAAACTAGGAAATATCAGTGCTGTACACATTTGAGCACTCTCTTTGCTAGGCATGCCCCCAGGCTTAAACAGGAAGGCAATGGGAAGGGAAAACTGGAGTAGGAAGGTAATCAAGGAGAACTAGCATAGCTGGCAGGTGAAATGTATCAGAATCAGCCAATTACACAGACAGCAAGCCAGCCCAGCCCAAAGCACAACTATAAACTTTGCAAACACCTTCCCCTCTTGTTTTCCCGCACTCTACACCACTGGTGTAAACAAGCGGGGAACTTTTAACACTCACAACAGCAAAATGATAGGTGCTGCTATAGCTATCATACAACAACTCGTGGAAGAGGCTGAGGGTGGTGAGGATGTGAATGCTGTCAACTAACCCACAGTGAGGAGATGGAAAAGGGTGTACAGACCCAGGGTAGCCTACCAAGGGCTACATGAGCTGGAGATAGTGGAGCGCTATAAGGTGGACATGGACCTCCTACAGCAAATTGTTGAGCTGTGCCGGCCACGCCTGACACACATTACAAACAGAGGGGAATCCATCCCAGTGGATACCAAGGTATGTGTTGGCCTAAGAATACTAGCTACAGGTACCTTCCAAAGGCCAACTGGGGATATGATGGGGATGTCACAGGCATCAGCATCCAGGGTACTCCACCAGTTCCTGGATGCCATGTCAGCACATGTCGGTGAGCACATATATTTCTCCAACACCTGTGAGGCGTTGGCCAGCAATATGCAACTGTTCCACCAAATAGCAGAATACCCTGAGGTAGTGAATGCTATAGACTGCATGCACATATGCATCAAAGCACCACCCGGTGAGTGGGGTAGGGTCTACATCAACTGCAAGGGCTTCCCCTCCATCAACTGCCAGGTTGTGTGCGATGCCCAGGCCATAATAATGAATGCGTGTGCTGGCTGCCCTGGAAGCTATCATGATTCCCACATCTGGCATCTGACGCAGCTGTACCAAAGATTTGTCAGTGGGGACAACCCTGATGGTCACCTAGTGGCCGATGCTGGATACACACTGGAGCCATGACTGATGACACCCATCAGAAATGCACACACCTGAACAAGAAATCCATAATGAGGCACATGCACAGACCAGAATTATAGCAGAGCATGTGTTTGGGATGCTCAAGTTACAGTTCCGGTGCCTGGACACATCCGGTGGAGCCTTGCAGTACTCACCAGCTACATGTACCCAAATTGTGCTTGTATGTGTCATGCTACACAATATGATCCTGCAGAAACAGCTGCAGCAGAAACAGCATGGGGCAGGGCCACACAGCCCGCCACCATTGCCAAGGCCGGCACAGAGTGACTCAGAGGAGGAACAACCTGAGCCTGCCCCAGTAGGCAGAAGGAGATGTGCCCAGTATGCCCTGGCCTTGGCAAAGAGGCAACACATATCACATATACTGACACACGAGGGTCTCAGGGAATAACACCTCTCTCTGACTCTCACATACAGTAAAAGGGGTGTCAAACATTATACTACCTGTGCTCAATTATGTGTAGGGAGTGTACTATGTACATCCAACGTAGGCAGCCAAGCAGCACCACACTTAAAACTGGGACACCCACAAGGTAAGTGACTCACACATGACAGTTGGGGGGGTTCACATACTCAACAACAGTCACAGCCAGCAGTACAGCTGTAGACAAACACAAACAAAGGCTGTGCTATGGCCTCTGAATTATGTCTATGGGTAATGCCCCCCCAGCCTACACAGACAGACTACAGCAGGTCAGGCAGTGGGATGTCAGTTCTGAAGGGTAGGAAGTCTGATACTAATATGTAGGTAAATAAAAGCTAAGATCTGTAGTACACTGATATGCCTCTAGGCAGCATGATAGGTAAGACTACAGAATGAAATGGAGTACCTGAAATACCAGTACAGTCATAGCAAATGTGTATAAGTGGCAGGTGTGCCCCCCCATCCTATGTAGATATGTAGTAACAGTCAGGTGTGCCCCCCAAAGCCTGTGTAGAAATGTAGAAATAGTCAGGTGTGCCCCCCCATCCTACATAGAAATGTAGTAACAGTCAGGTGTGCCCCCCAATCCTGTGTAGAAATGTGGAAATAACCATGTCCCCCCCATCCTATGTAGAAATGTAGTAACAGTCAATGCTAAGTGATCGACGGATACCCTGCAGAAACAGTATGCTACCTGTAGGTGTACAACATATAGGTCAGCTCTGCAATACAGACTACCTGGACTTGATCCACACATTCAATACAGACGGGCATACTGGGCATGCTCACACACTTAGAGAAATGAAGACAGTGTCAGTCAACAACACACTGAAAAGTCATACTGGGCATACTCACACACTTAAACACATGAAGGCCATGTCTGCAAACACCAGTGGACCAGATATAACTGGCAGTCGCAGATGTTAGTGCAGACAGTCCTCAGTATGCACCACACATGCTTTGCAAACCCAGTGGACAGGAATACAGACATATATCTAAAGACAACACACCCTAATAAGACAAAGGTAGATGTACATAGATGTGTGGAAGACGGTGACTGTGACAAGGATCCGTCCAGGCTTGTCCCTCCCAGCACATAGCCAAAGGGCCACAACCACATGAGGTGCAGATGTCACTCACTGTAGATACTAGCCACCGGTATCTGTCAGCAGTACAGACTATGTGGTGCATGTGCTAGCTGTGCAACATGACTGTACAAGGAATTTATTGTCTAGCATCTGTATACACATACCTGTGAAATATGACCCTGTGTGTGCCTGCATGTGGTGTGTCAACCTCCAGATGAATGGGTTGTGGCCTATGCAAACATGCTGCCCTCCCCATAGCCCTACTATGACAAGCCTGCTGAGGTCATCCATTGTGAAATACACCTTTGGGAGAGCTGTAGCCCCGTAATCTCTGTGGTGCATCCCATAACTGCGTACAGTTGCAGTGTGATAAACTAGTATGGTAGGAGTTCTAATCCCAGACTTGGCAAGTGTGTTTGTGTGTATCTCTGTCTGTGTAGGGAGCAATGCATTTTAGGCTAGTCATACTCAGTACATTTCAAATGCCCTATTTTGGCAATCTTGCTGATGTCATTCATTGTGAAATACACCTTTGAGGAAGGAGTTCTCCAATAATCCCCATGGTGTGTCCTATAACAGCTTCATGCTGTAGTGTGATATAGACCTCTGTTAGGGCTTCTATAGCCACACATGTTGGTTGTGGATGTTTTGGGTGTGTTTCAATGTATGTGTAGGAAGCAATGTATTTTAGCCTAGCAACATTCATCACAATTCAAATGCCCTACTTTGGCAATCCTGCTGATGTCATCCAATGTGAAATACACCTTTGGGGAATGTGTACTCCAGTAATCTCCATGGTGTGTACTATAACTGAGTAGCCCTGTAGTGTAATAAACTAGTTAGGTAGGAGTTCTAATCCCAGCATGACAGGTGTGTGTGTGTGTGTGTGTGTGTGTGTGTGTGTGTGTGTGTGTGTGTGTGTGTGTGTGTGTGTGTGTGTGTGGGTGTGTGTGGGTGTGTGTGGGTGTGTGTGTGTGTGTGTAACTCATATCCTGTGTGGAGGTGGTGGTCAGTGTGTAACAACTGGGCCCAATGTGGAGCAGGTTTTGCATATTTCTTATATGGTGGCCCTAGTATATATCACAATGTCCACTGTACAGGGATAACAGATGTGAGATAGCTGAGGCTGGGGTGCAAATCCATACCCATACATGTGACATCAAGGCCAGGCAAACACAGTTAGCAACCCCAGTATTACCCAGAGAACACTCTCAACTCCTGTCTCATACACACACACACACACACACACACACACACACACACACACACACACACACACTTGCCTAGGCAACAGCCAATATGTTGGTAGTACACTGCATATTGCCCACTGATAGTAACTATGGAATGATTGCAGTGGGCTACAGAGGGCATGGCACCTTGTCCATCTGTCCAATAGGCATGCACATACAGACAGTGCACCTTCCCCATGTTCCCCACTGGATACCTGCAACACCTGTGGTGCCATCATATGTGACCCACAAAGGATATAGCATGCCTGAAAACATGCCCTGTATGGACAGATACCAGTGACACCAGGGAATGCCATTAGCATGCTATCAATGTAGGTGCAGGGTAAACCTGCTGTCCATTACCAGTTCTCACCACAGGATGCCAAAACTGGCACATCTGATGATAATATGTGTACACAACATGGGCCAGACACCCCAGGTGCAGTTCCGCATGTCACTGTACATGCCTGTGGAAGGTGTGCACATCCCAGACACCGCCCATGTCATGGACTATGGAACATATGCCAGCAAGCGATACACAGCATTGGCCACACACAATAGTCACCCAGGTGACTGGATGGGGGATACAATACCCACCTTTGTGGGCAAATCCAGAAAATACAACCCTGAGCCACAATGCAGACCATTGTCATGTTGCTTGATGCCAAGGTATACCCATCACCTAGCCTTGTATAGCCATCTGATACAGTCGACCACAACACACCCGTGAAGAAATGCACCCATGCATGTCAGTACTGGCACCCAGTGTGTGTGTGTGTGTGTGTGTGTGTGTGTGTGTGTGTGTGTGTGTGTGTGCGTGTGTGTGTGTGTGTGTGTGTGTGTGTTGTCTGATGCTTATGATCACATTCACACTCACTACTACCCCCATTGGCATATTAAAGCATGCTATCTGATGTCAGACACCTTCCCACACCCTTTACCCATATAACCTCTGTATGACCCCTGTGGTGCATGTGATACCTGCACAGTAATGTGTTGTGCCAATCTCACTAGTGATGAGTTATATTCCTGGCCTTGACAAGTGTGTCAATGTGTGTGCGTCCCTGTGGCAGTGTGGCTGTGTTGTCACTGGGACCTGTTCATGCGGACAGGCACGTGTACTACACCTACCATATAGCTACCATATCCCTGTTGACAGATGCCACTCACCATCACATATACATTCTGAGGGCTCCATGCCATGTAACCTATGTGACGCATCCAATAACTGCATGGAAATGTGATAGAACTACATAGTCGTCAGGGGTTTGATACCCTGTGCTGGTAGGTGTGTGACACAAACATGCTTAGGTTTTACTCTCACACCACTCCCTGACTTGTCTTTGACTCTGTCTGCCTCTCTCACTCCCTCTCTGGTGAATGTGGAGACCTACACCTGCTTTGCTTAGGCAGCAGCATGTGTATTTTACGTGATGCTCGTGATCAGCTGATGGCCTTTGTATGAATTGCAGCCCTCCTGTAGCTGATTGCATGTCGAACAGTTGTGTTAACATTCCCATAGCCAATAGCATGGAAACACATTCCAATACCTAGGAACATCATGTTGGTGTTGAGCCTTTCCATTCATTTTGAGCAGGAACTCAAACTGTTTGGCAAACAGCATCTCAGATGGATTGGAGATTTACCTCTAACAACATACACTGTGGAAACAAGGCAACTCACAGGAGAGGGATGTGCCTGACCTGACTACAGACTGTAAGTGCTGCTATACTGCATTTGGCGTAATGTTGGTTTAACCGTGTGTGTGTGGATATGGCTGTCCTACATGTTTTAATACCTGCCATGTCAGTGCTATGTGTATGAGGAATCCCCATCTGTAGGGTCATCTGCAGACTGGGCAGTGTGTGGTGCCTTTGGTGTCATGTGTTACCCACAGAGCACCTATCTGTGAACTGCAGAAGGTAGTACGAGGATTGCAGTCTGCAGATGGTGGAACCGTGACAGTTACTGACTTCATAACCCCCATAGGACATATGTTGCAACAAACCTTGTAATAACAGTAAATGTATGAGGCTATCACAACAACATGTCAATATTGGCCCTGTGTATGTGCTTCCAGCCATGCCTCTGTCAACCTTTGTACATATGTCAAGCATTAAGAGGTGCATATGTGCTGTACACCATAATTAGTGACATCATATCTGATAACAAGCCAGTGAGATATCAGACTGCTACACATGTTATGTACAGTAGGGGTTATATTTGATGACATAACCTGGACTTTGTGTGGTTGTGTGTACAGTACTGAGGTCTGTGTACTTATGGTGAATGTCGACAGTGTGTGTATTGTTAATCTGTACTTTGGCCTGTGTACAGACTGTGGTAGATATCATTGTTCTTGGTCCCGTCCTATCTGATGTTACATGCTGATCCACTGTATGTTACCATATCGGCTTACATGTTTGTAGGGCCAAACACACACATGTCCCATTCCACAGACAGGCATCGGACTGCACCGTGTAGTGGCCCAGTATATGTAGGGTTTGTGTGTGAGTGGCAGATATGAGGATGGTGTTGAACAGATAGTCCATATACTGTAATATTATGCTAGCATGCCGTATGTGGCTGTGGCTGTGTCCACAATGGATGTAGCTATGCACTTTCACTCAGGTGTATCTTACCCTGTGCTGTGACATGCCTGTAGAGCCTGTATATATACAGGTACATGTGCATTCTCCCATAGGAAATGTGGGCCAGTGTTGAGCTAGTCTGTCTGTAGCCTGCACAGTGCTTTGTTACATGCCTAGCAGCTTAGTATACTTACCCAATGAGATGTCATGCCCAGATACTTGCCAGATATACTGCTGCCAGGCCTCCCTTAACAGTCATGTATGTCAGACAGAGCAGTAGGATGTTGTACAGATGTATGTCAATATCTAGTGGGTAGTATGTGGCCATGACACCTCTGTACCAGAGGTTAGTATGTGTCAGGACAGACAGGGGTGTGTAAATGCATAACCTATGGGGGCATAAGTATACCAATCGTTACATGCTATGCCCATCTACATGGCTGTTAACATCCAAATTGTCAGGCTTGGTCCACATGTTTTGCACCAAAGGGTCCTGTGTATACCTCTGGACTGTACAGAGTATGTCAGAATGTCCACATATATTGGCCAATATCTCTGCTGCAGTCCACAGGAGCATTATGTGCTAGCAGCGGTACTGTACTGATGTCCTTAGGATGTCTGTCAGTAGCCAATAGCACACATGTGAAAAGCAGATGTGACCTCCCACATACACCATGTCTGTGAAAACAATCACTATTACAGTAGCAATAGTCTACTAATATACCTGCTATACATACCTGACATCCCCTTGCACTATGAAATTGGGACTATAGGGGCTGAGGTAGGGCTGCACTCCATGTTCAAGACCTATGGTGGAAATATATGTATATATAATTATCCAGATATCTATATAGATATATACACTTATACATATTGACATATATAGATAGGTATGTATATGTATATGTTCATAGATATACATATACACACACCCAGGTATATACATATACAGAGCAATATATGTCTACACATATACAGATAGTGATACATATGCACATATACGTATATCATGCTGCCACTGCTGCCAGCAGTCCACTGCTGCTGTATCCCAAACACATATAGTGGGGCTGGGGCCATATATGTGTGGGTTTCACCTGCACAATACATGTGTGTCCTTATGCACTCCAGAGGCCAGTGTATGTAACAGTGGTATATGGCCCTGTATTATTGAGTCTGGGGGGGATGCACCATATATAACCTAGGCTGTTACAAAATGTGGGTTATCAGGGGTGAGCTGTACAGTACCATACAATTCACCTATAATGACATTACTGACATAAATTGGGTTAATGCAAGCCTACTGCATCCTGCCATACAGACTGTTCTGTTTGTCCATGGCTTGTGATGGTGTCAGTAATGCCTTGTTATGTAACAGTTACATCCCATTTGGACAGCTGGAGTCTTTACCACCTAGTTATTGTGTACAGAGTGCAGATAAAGGCTGCTAAACTATACACCTGCATTACTTACTGTTGACTATTTGGTATCCTGTGACCCAGTCTGGCTTTACTATCGTACACATTGAAGGGCTTGGCCTGGACAGCAACAGTTGTGTACCTTTCCAGATTACTGTACTAGTATAACTGTTTCACAGTTGCATTACTCTGTTTATATGGATGTCAGTGTCTGAACAGCTATATGACATGGCATATAAATCTGTAATAATACACAAATAAAGGTTTTCCATTCCTGCAAACCTGTGTGTGGTGTTTTATCCTATGACCTCTCTGTGGGCATATGTTGCAGGCAATGAATGTCATTTGCATGGGTGGCTCATCCAGTGTCCAGATGTTAAGGTGTTAACTGTAGGTATAGTGGCTGTTCCATATTGTGTGCACCTACTACATAAGTATCTTACTGTACATATCTCTGCATGTGTATGTGTAGTCACATGTATATATATATATATATATATATATATATATATATATATATATATATATATATATATATATATATATATATATATATATATATATATATATATATATATATATATATATATATATATATGCATATATATATATATATATATATATATATATATATATATATATAGATAGATAGATAGCGTATCTGCATGTCTGTGTTTATGTATCCTGGGGATGTTGATAGTTGCCATATTTTACATTTCCTGTGGGAGCCAGACTGTACTGCATGATATGTTACCAATACCAGCCTGACATCATACAGGTGGGATGTAGTACTATTAACATCTTGTGCCCATGTTGTGTCAGGTCCTAGTCATGGGATCTGCAAGACTTGGTAGTGTATTGCAGGGTGGACGTGTTTGGCTGTGGGGGGGTGGGTATTCCTATTTGTGCAAGAAGTATATTGTTTGGGGCCTGTCAACCCTATTAACGGTGCATGAGGACATATATGTTTTAGTTAATCTCCCATTGATATCTACACATGTATGTCCATATATATACCTATATAGATCTATATATATCTGCTTACATATATGTAACTTGCTGTGTATATGTAGACACTTAGGTGTAGACATATATATGTGTTGATGTAGGTATTTGCATGTATATATGTTCATATATATTTATATATTTGTATATATTTATATATATATATATATATATATATATATATATATATATATATATATATGTTGTATCTGTTTAGGTATTAATATATTTACACACACACATACATCTACATGTTGGAATACATTCTCTGTACTGTCTAATGACTGGGCTGGATGATATGTTTTTGAAAACATGAGGGTTATGTATATCTGGCATGGCTTAGTGGAAAATCACTTTGTCTATGGTGTGCAGGGTCCTGAGTTTGAGCCTTGCAGAGGCTGCTTATTTTGTTGCTGGGCAGAACACGGGCAGTTGAATACAGAGTGATTAAGGCACTTTAAAGCAGTTATAAGTGGGTTTGCGTGGGTTTGCGCAGAGGTAAGCACTGCTAACTTCCGGTTACAGTTTCTTATACTCCGTTAGCTTCTAAACTGCTTAACCTGTGCAGGCATTGCTTATCTCTGCACAAACAGGCTTAAACCTGCTTACTGCTGCTTAAAAAGTGCTTACTCCTGCGCAAATTTCTTTAAAAGAAAAGAAAAAATTGTTGATAGGAAAGTGGTGAAAAAGGGGCACAAAAGGGAAAGACAGTAGGGAAGATAGCTAGGTATGTGCAGGAAGGGTGTAGGGAAGGTCCATAGCTGCCCATTTCTTCTACAGCAACAGCTGTGCATATACACTGAATTTATAGGTAGATTTGGACATTCAAACCCCTGGAAAAGGGGGTGAGGACAACAATAATGAGTTGTGATACCAATTAGACTGGATTACATTTGTCCAGTGGACACGTGCGCAAAATGAGCAGATATGTATTGGGAGATTTTTTTTGTGAGAACAGATTGCCCTTTTTTTTCCTCAGGTGGGGGTGGGAGTGGGATGTTGGAGAGGGGTAGTAGGTATATTTGGGGAGGTAGGTTGGGTAGGTTAACAGACAAGACAAACATGACGCATACAGGGGTGGTATATGACACATGTGGGGGGTAAACACCTTGATGGGGTGGGGTGTTGGGATATCGGAGGCCCACAAGCCACCTAGTGGTAACAGTGGGACTGAGGTCCCCACCCATGGGCAGTCACCACTACACCTTCACAGCACCAGAGGTGGCTGTGCTGGGGGTTGAGTCACAGAGCCAGGCTGACTCTCTAATCATGACACGTGGCCCTCCAGCTGGCATAGAAGATCACCAAACCACTCACTGATTGCTCTATGCACCAAGACCCCGACCTGTCGATGGGTGACAGGTGCCTGTCTGTGCCCACTCCCGGGGGGGCGAGCCCCATCCCCTGAGGGGGTTCCACCCAAAGGTGGTGCAGGACTAACAGACAGGGAGGTCCTGGGCTGGGCCCCAAACATGCTAGTGCCCGGTGCCACAGCCAGTTGAGGTGGGACAGGTGGGTGCTCTGGGACGGGCCTTCCCAAGCGTGCTATAGTGTTTAGATTACATCATCATATATGGGCTAGTAATAGTGAACACATTCCAGGATTAGGTATAACAGCATGCATAGATATTCCCATTAAGCCAGACACTGGATACGGAACAGTTGCATACCAAACAGAACGCATGCATATAATAGACCACAGTGGTAATACGAACAGCATGCAAGTACTTTGAGGGCACCATGCTGAAATAATTCAATATAGCACATGCATGGGAATGATTAATATATTTATCAAACAGCTGGACATTATCAGGGTCAGTACATACCAGTTAGGGTGGGTATGTTTGTTGATTATTGTTGGAGATATGGTGGGGGGGAAAGAAAGATGTCAATTAACAACTAGTATATTCCTGTAGTCCACATTACTTTCCTAGTCAGTGCTGTTATCTGTACCTTACAAGTCTTACTACTCTACCCTATAACCTTACTTTGGATAGTGATATGGCTGTCATCATCATTACACATGAACTGGTTTTATCTGCAGTATACACCTCTTACCTGGTATACCTGTGGAGGGAATGTTTGTTAACACTAACTGTTTCTACACATACTCCCAGATTCTGGGTTGCTGTTTTACACATAGCTTTCCAACCCTTTCTGCACAGACTCTGGCCATGTGTTGACCACATGCTGGTGTGCCGGGACATATCTAGATTATTGCCCTCTTCCACCTTTAGTGACCTGACACACACATATACATGCTTTCCTACACAGTTATATCAGGTAGCACAGTGTGGGTGACAGTGACCAGTGATACGTTATTATTCAGAGAAACTGCAACACTCACAATTTCCTATAATACCAGAATGAACAGTACCAGAACAGGCTATAATGGTCTGTATTTCTCAGCACAGTGTTCGTATCCAACGTACCTGTGGGAGCAATGTTTGTTAGCACTACCTGAATATTGCCACACAAAGTTCCAGATTACACATTAGTATTATGCACATACATCATACTCTGTTACTGTACACACTCTGGTGACAGTTTGACAACATGAGAGTGTAGACAGGACATACTTGAAATATGACTCTTCTAACAGTTTCAGGGGTGGCTACAGTGACAGGTGTGTTCTCATGATGTTTGACAATCACTTGCATTCCCTGTTTGCTGGCTAAACATCTGGGATCATCCCACAGACTTACCAGGGGGACAGACAGCAGATATGGGCCCGTATACTGGACATTCTGGCCTCATCTGTACAGTTGTTGGGTATGAATCTGTATGCAGCCTAATTCCACTCCCAGAATTCAGACCATGGCTGACTCTGCCACAACTTAATCACTGTCCATCACAGTTGTGTCTGCAATATAGATATTTCTGTATATCTCCTATCTCCTTTCTGTCTTATTAATCCCCTGTGCTTTTGCATTCTGACCTTGTATTACAACACTCATATACAGCTTTCCTAGACAGTTATATATTGTTGGACAGTGTGGGGAACAGTGATGTGTAATACCTCATTATTCAGAGCAAATGCATATCATTCTTGTCTTTCTGGGCACAGTGTTTGTATCTGACGGTCCTGTGAGAGGAATGTTTATTAGCACTACCTGAATGTTCCCACACACAGTACCAGATTCCACATTACTATTATGCACATACATCTCACTCTGTTACTGTACACATTCTGAACACAGCTTGACAAGTTGGGGTGTAAATGGGACATAAGTGGCTTCTTAGTCATATAAGGTATTGGGGAGTTGCTAGTGTGCCAGCTTTGTTCTCATAGCTGTGTGTCAATCAATTGTATTTCCTATTTGCTGCCTATACGTCTGTAGGGTTGCTACCTTTTCAGATGTCCAATGTGGGACATGTTTGGTACAAACATCAGATTTTGCAGGTTGAAACATACCCACAGCCAGTACAAAGGGCAGAACTTCACTTTTTTGCCTATGTAAAAAATTATTCTTGTAGCATTTTAGTTCCTTATTCAGTTTCTTATAACATTTAGGTATTTCAGATTCAGATTAACTGTTTTATGCAACTATTACATAAAATATAGGCAATATTTTTTTCCTAAAATCTCAGCACATTTGCCATTTTTACAATTTTTTGCAGGACACTGGCCAAAGAGGGACTGTCCCTCGCAAAGTGGGACAGGTGGTAACCCTATACATCTGTGATAATCCTACTAATTTCCCAGGGGGCCAGATTGATAGGCAACAGATATGGGCCACTTTACTAGATATTCTGGACATATCTGTTCAGTTTTGGGGTATGATTCTGTATGCAGACTACTACCACTGGCAGGATTCGAACCATGGCTGTGTGTGCTACAAAAACAGCAGTTCACATCTCAGTTGCATGTGCTATTCAGTTTTTGTTGCCTGCAGTTTCCCTGTTTACTATGTGTCTCTCAGTTGTACTAAATGGCCTCTGGGGAGTACACCTGTCATATACAGGCATTCCTACACATTCAATTTATGGTGCACAGTATGGGTAACAGTGCTGAATACTACAGTATTATTACATGATTGCATATCTACATTACCTAGAAAAGAACAAATACGATACCAAACTAGCGATAAACAAAAATGGTAGAAAAACGCCACGGCAGAATGTACTAAGCACGGACCTTTTATTTGTAAGCGCTTTCGGTCGAGGTATTACCTCAACCTTCTTCAGACATAAACAATTTACACAACCACACAACTTTGCTTAAATACACAATATTTGATTAAGAAATCAATCCCTTAATTAATCCATTAATTGTCATGACTTCTTAAAGCTACAAGAAAATTTATAACTTTGACTATGGATATACATTGTTCTATATAAAAAAGGAATGTATCCATGTATATACAAGGTATATGTGTATGTAATATATTAGCTTACATAAATGTTTGAATTTGTACTTTCCTTTAAAGATGTGATTTACCCAAAATAATTTACCTTAAAATGTTAAATTACAATAACAGTAACATCAAACACCATTCCACTAATTTCTCCAACAACTCCAACTCTTAAATTAAAATAACTTAAACCTATACATATCTAAAAAATGTAACTGGATTTTATACAAATAAACCTATATATTAACATCCAGCTCATCTACTAACTATTTATGTTATATAAAATTTTTTATGTATATATTAAATAAAATTTTTTGTATATACATATACATAAAAAAATATGCAAAATGCCTAAGTGTTATAAAAGAATTTGTAAACAATACACAGCAACCAGTAACCCAGTTATCTTCTTAATGCCCTCAATTTTAATATACCATGCATAACACATCAAAACCATCAACTGAGGTTACACCTCAAATTAATTTCATTTTTACATACTCTATTGATTTTAACATAATAAGAAGTATCATTAACAAAAACTGGAACATCATACTAGAAGACAATCTTTTGGCCAAAACACTAGGTGTTAAGCCAAAATTTGTCTACAGGAGGGGGGTCAATTTAAAACAGTTAGTAGAAAAATCTACTAATAAATTTACAACTTCCAAGATGGGCATGGCAAAATGTGGAATGTGTCCACAATGTAAACACATTCTCCCAGGAAAAGAAGTACATATTAATGGGATTAATTATAAAATCAATGGCAAGTTTAATTGTGAGAGTAAAAATGTGGTCTATGTGGCTCTATGTGTAGAATGTTTATCATTTTACATAGGTAAGACAGAGCGTGCATTAAAGAAGAGAGTGTATGAACATCTTTATGCTATAGGGAAGAAAGATCTAAATAATGCACTTGCTAGGCACATATGTGAACAACCCACTCACCATTTTTTATTTACTGTCATTCAACAAGTTAAGATTAGTACTAGGGGGGGTCCATGGCAATTATGGCTTGAAGAACAAGAACTTTTATGGCAAATTAGAACACTA
The DNA here is from genome assembly GCF_019279795.1 of Protopterus annectens. Classification (NCBI taxonomy): domain Eukaryota; kingdom Metazoa; phylum Chordata; order Ceratodontiformes; family Protopteridae; genus Protopterus; species Protopterus annectens. Next base: position 770,229,720 of record NC_056751.1, read on the forward strand.
GCCCAAATTCCCCCAGGTTTAAATGAGTATGCATCAATTAAATGTATATTAAAATTGAGGGCATTAAGGAGATAACTGGGTTACTGGTTGCTGTGTATTGTTTACAAATTCTTTTATAACACTTAGGCATTTTGCATACTTTTTTATGTATATGTATATACAAAAAATTTTATTTAATATATACATAAAAAATTTTATATAACATAAATAGTTAGTAGATGAGCTGGATGTTAATATATAGGTTTATTTGTATAAAATCCAGTTACATTTTTTAGATATGTATAGGTTTAAGTTATTTTAATTTAAGAGTTGGAGTTGTTGGAGAAATAATGGTGTTTGATGTTACTGTTATTGTAATTTAACATTTTAAGATAAATTATTTTGGGTAAATCACATTTTTAAAGGAAAGTATAAATTCAAACATTTATGTAAGCTAATATATTACATACACATATACCTTGTATATACATGGATACATTCCTTTTTTATATAGAACAATGTATATCCATAGTCAAAGTTATAAATTTTCTTGTAGCTTTAAGAAGTCATGACAATTAATGGATTAATTAAGGGATTGATTTCTTAATCAAATATTGTGTATTTAAGCAAAGTTGTGTGGTTGTGTAAATTGTTTATGTCTGAAGAAGGTTGAGGTAATACCTCGACCGAAAGCGCTTACAAATAAAAGGTCCGTGCTTAGTACATTCTGCCGTGGCGTTTTTCTACCATTTTTGTTCATATCTACATTACCATATGTTACAAGGATATACACATGCAGTCCAGCAGTCAGACCTGTTTTCAGGCTATTACACTTTTATTAACTTACAAACAATATGAGACTCTTACTGCCATATTCTCTAGTGTATGCATTACTTGCCTTGAACAATACAGGTTTTATACTAGCAATTAATTTATTACTACTTTTATTTTTATTTCCTATGACATTAATTGCATGAGTATTACTGACCTGCCTCACATTGCAACCTAACCAGACGACTGATGTGGGTCTCCTGGTTCATGGCCCACTCCATTGCAGCTGCAGGGGACATAAGAGGAATATTTAGCCATACCTATCCATGATATACCTGAGCTGGCAATTATTACACACATACTGGGGTGATACTTACACACGTCTGGAACATCCCCTGACACTCTAAACTCTTGCAGCCTCTCCTCCAAGAGGTCCCCCTTATGCCACTTCAGGTCGGCATAGTGGTGCCTAACCTGCTCACCAGTTCGGGGTATGCCAGTGGCACTGGTGAAGTCACGGACGAGATAGTCCCAGGCCTCCACCTTATATTGGGAGCCCTGGTACTGGATCTGCAGCAGTCTTTGAGCATGGTTTTTAACTAGGAGTCCTGCCATGACCTTGGAATCCTGGATGCACCAGCGCTGTGCCTGGAAGTGCACACCTGCTCCCCTTACTGTCATAGTGCCTGCAAGGGGAAGCTACAACCAGTTATGGGATGTATTCCCACCTCTTGGGTTTAAGTAGGGACAATTTCATGCACTTTTCCATGATTGGCCGGTTTTGAAAAGGCTAAGCTATGGGCAAATCTGCTTACTTAGGGTTGGCATTGTTTACGTGGGTATACCACTAGGCACAATGAGTTAGCTGGTCTACACATTGCTTACGCCTCTTAAGCTGGCCTGTGCAATGCTTAGCATTGCTTACATTACACTTTGCATTATATTTCCTTTTGGGCATTGATTTCTTATTTATTGCATCTTATATATCTGCCTGGTATCCATGATTAATGTGTATGTACACTCTATGGGGTCCTTGTGTTTTTTTGGGGACTTCAACACTCTATTACTATTACACCTCACTTCTTGGTTTACTGCTGTACTCCATTTCACATATTTATGTTATGTATTGGGTTATGGATTATATGACTGTATACAGATTCCTTTCACAAGTTCAATTTGGTGTTACTATGGTGATGACTTGTTTGCTGATACCTCACTCCTCTGTACTTCTGTGATGGCTTAGTGGTTAACTACTGTGACTATGGTATATAGGGTCCTGGGTTTGAGACCTGCATGGTTGTTTATTTTGTTAAGGCCAGAACAAGAGCCATTGGATACAGAGTGATTAAGGCACTTTTGAGTAGTTGTAAGTGGGTTTGCGTGATGGTAGGCACTGCTAACCTGCCACTACATCTGCTTACAGAGAGTTAGCTTTAGAATTGCTTAGCCAGTGTAGGCATTGCTTACTGCCGTGCAAACAGGCTTATGCCCGCTTACTGGTGCTTAAATATGCTTACTACTGCTTATTTGTGCTTAAACCTGCTTACTACTGCCTTATTCATTATGACACTGACACCTCACATATGCATTTACTGCAGTACTCCAGTTCATAAAAGTATGTTATTTACTGGGTTATGCAACATAAATATTACTCATGACTTGCTTTGTCATGGAAAATGGGATCTGCTGCAGTGGGACTCGAAATTGGAATGCCTGCTTGTAAGGCAAATGCTCTGTCCACTACACTGCTGCTATGCTGCTTCAGTTCCATATATCTTCCTTGTTATCCTCTTCAGCCATTTAAGCTACATTAACCGTAGCTAAGCAATGGGCACACCCACGCACCTACGGTTAGCTTTAATTGGATTTAAAAAAAAAATAAAAGGGTTTCTTCATTTTCTTTTTATATACTGTTGCTGTTGTATACATGGGGGACTGTTGATGGGGATATGCAGACATCTATGAGCGGTCTCGCTCATTTCTTACCCCTTTCTGCTGTTCTACATTGTGGGGGGCATGTATATTCTGAGAGCTCTCAGACATGCCCCCTGCACTCTTACATGCTTCATGTAAGATTAGGAGCTCAGGCAGTGTGCCTCATTATTATGGATGACGCTCTGCTGTCCTGCTCCTAAATGGTTGCTTCCGTGCAAGACTAAGCTAGTCCTGCATGGAAGATTAGTAAATCTGGGGGATTATCTTTTCAATTGTGATGTAGTTCATAATTGTGGTCAGACTTTTATTGTGCTATAATGATATAATTTACTAATGCTCCTGTATTTATATAGTTAGGTGATCAAATCCAGCAATGACTCACTTGTATTAATGTTTGTGTGATTGTAGAAATAGGTAGGAATGGTTTCAACCACAGGTCCGATGTATATATTTACAAAGGGAGAGGGCTCTCCCATAGCTTTCAGATCCTTTTATCCAAGACATTTATTTTTCTAAACACTAGTGAGGCCATCTGTTCAAATATGCTTTGTAGTAATACTTCTCAAGTGGCACCAGGGACTGATACAATATTCTGTAGCCTGTTGACTTACGTAAGCAAGTGTTTGAATCTGACATTTTCTAAATATTTTGTGTGTGTTACTACAGTCACAAGGGATGACTGGATTATCTAACACATGTGGTGTGTGTGTTTTTACCTCCACTGAAACTAGATACTAACACAAAGAAAGAACTCACACTACTCCTTCAATCACTTTTAAACCATAAATATGCCTTGCAGTACAATGATGATGCTCTGTCATCAAAAATGTTCTGTTTCACACTTGTAGTAAGACATTTCCTATGGTGCATGTGCTTAATACAGAGCTCTGTAGATTGTGGACTGACATAGGCAGATGTTCAAATCCAGCAAAGGCCAAGATACTGTAAGTGTAGTTCATAGGTTCATAGGTAGGTGCTAGGCTATCTGCCCGAGGGCATTTATAAGCCTAGCCAGAGTGTGTCAACTTTCGCTGCCCCATTGATTAATTAACTGATCCTCTGTCAAGCAGAGATAATGAAGTGATCCCAGGGGTGTATTTTCTGTTACCCATCCACTCGTACATAAAACATTGCCTTATTCAACAGTCTAACAAACATTTTCCATCCCTTATAAGTATAACATAGTCCTTTCAACATATTGATGATTTCATCACATTTACATAGGTGTTCTGTGATCCTTGTGCTAAGACTTCTCCAGTGCCACATGCAATTAATACTGACTTCCATAGCATGTGGAGTAAAGCAGTTGTTCAAATCTGGCAATGTATGGGTGCAAACCAGTACTGATAGATAAGAGTGTCTTACCCAACAAATGGTGATAGGGCTAACTCACAATTGTATGAACCAGTAGCATAGCTGAGGCATGGTGAGGGGGTGTATGCCCAGGGAGGAAATGTTGGGGGAGTGAGATCAGCTGATCCTGATTTCTCTTTCATGCATGTTATTTTTTAAAAGCCAGTATTGCATCTGTGGTCAAACATGAGTGCTTTAGTGCTCCCTGTCTTGTCTAAGCTGTAACAAATCCTTGCTACATAGTAGCAAGCATTTGCTACAGTTTAAATTTAAAAACAATTGTTTTACAATAAAACCTGTGCACTGTAGTTCTCCATGTGTGGTATAAACTGTAGCAACAGTTTTCTACAGTTATAAGAAAATGTCATTATTTCTCTTTTTTCTTTATTCTTTTCTTTTTTAACATAAAAATGAAATGGAGGAGGGTGGGGTCAGGGCACAGAGATGGGAACTTGAATAGCTGAGGGGGTGGGGAGCTAGTTCATCTGACTGGCTTATGACTCTGGTTGAGCCAGCTATGCCTCTGGTGTGAGCAGTAACATGACTAAAGCATTTGATCCCTCAAAAGAAATTTTGGGTGATACATGACCATTCTAAACATAACTTAGTTCAGACCTTGAAGTACATCCTTTCTGACACTTGTACATTGAAATCTCCGATGGCAGAAGCAGGTAATACACATTTCTGTACAATGTAAACAGTGATAGGCCGGGGCCTGAATTTATTAATGTATGCCTGCCAGACAGGAGTGGCTTAAACTAACAGTGCTTGTATTGGACACTAACAAGACTACATTTTCTGAGGTCTCAGACTGCGTTTTGGGGGAGCCATAGGCATTCCAGCATACTACTGATGTAATCCCTTAATGGGTGTGCTTTTTGAACATCACATATGCCTCTTTTTGTGGTGTCAGTGGTTGATCTATAGCTCTGTGAGGTATAAGCTCAGGCATGTGTTTAAGTCTCAGGAGGTGTAACTATTGAGTATGTAAGAAAGTTCGTGCAAGCACGATTTGAGTCCCCAAAAGTAATGGTATTTAGTATATAGATGAACAACTGCAAAAAGCAAACTGATGAACAAAATCCAAATAAGTTCCAGGCAGACAGGTAGATTAGACTCCAGATGTAACTTTAAATCAAAATAAATTTATTTGTATAACACGCTTTTCATCCAATTCTGCTTAAAATACCCTCCCTTACTAGTCATGTGATCAAAAGACCAATCAAGAATTTAAAGTACCCTCTACATAGGAACACTTATATTACTCAGACTTCTCTCATATAAAAGCATATACTAAAACATTTTTAAAAAACAAATAAATGCTAAACATGAGTAAAAACATGAATATGAAAATCTAAATTCCTATTCAACTACTCATAAATATTATCTTTTTAAATTTTTCAGTTTTAAAATGCTTTGGATAGAACACGTGTCATTTAAACCTGGTAAGTGTGAGTGCGTGCATGTGTGTGCCTTCTGTGAAAGGTTGGGCACTGGGCTGGCAACTCAACACTGTAAAACTCCACTGCCAATCATGAGCGGACAGGTGATCCACTGTGGTGACCCCTAACCAGGAAAAGCCGAAAGAAGAAGAAGAAGTGTATATGCATCCAGGCGTATTTGCCACAATAATTCAGATAATTCCAACATTACTGTCATTGGACCACCTCTCAGGTTAGGCCGCATCTGTTGTATTATCCAAAATGTAAAAGTATGCCCTGGATTCAGACTGACATGTTTTGCTAGAGCATTTTCACCCTTATTCCTTGAAATACTATATGGGTGTTCATAAATCCTTTCACACAATTTTCTTTCTATTTTCCTATATAGAATGAAGGACATTCTTGACATCTAGCCAGGTACACGACCATTTTAGATTGACAATTGCATATATTATTGTTCTTTAATTTCATACCCAACTTCTACATAATGCCCTTCTTCTATATATTTACAATTGGGGCAACTGTCACATTTGAACATACCCGGATTTCTATACAGTTTAATTTTTTCTTTCTCCAAAATATTTTTCAAGTTTATGCCCCTCCTGTAAATAATCTTCGGACTTGTTCCTATTTTACCAACCAAGTCCCTTTCACCTGACTAGCAAGGGAGGGTATTTTAAGCACTGTTTTCTTTAGTAACAGTGTATCTGAAGAAGTTCATGTATAGAACTGGATGAAAAGCACTTTATACAAATAAATTTATTTTGATTTAAAGTTACATCTGGAGTTCAGTCTACCTGTCTGCCTGGAACTTGTTTGCTATTTAGTATATGACTTAATGGAAACATTTGCATATGCCTTTTATTATTTTGTTCACAAATATAGTAGTTAAAGGAAAGAGCTCATTCATCAGATCCTGATATGTATAATGCTGAAAAGTGGTCAAAAGTGAGATTGAACCTGTGTTATGATACTTTATCATTGTTTTGTGGTGGGTAGCTAATGTTAATGCATTCACTGATGGACTTCCTTATGACATGCCCAATATAATGATGTGCTACTTGCATGCCATTTATCACAAAACACATTTTTAAGTAATCAATTTTATCTGATAGTTATTGTCATTTGTTTTTATTTGTCAAATTCTTAATAAAATTAGCTTCTGGAAGCTTAGGTCTGCCAACATCCGCACAATAGATTTAGTGAGCTATGTGCAGAGGATAACAACAATTGTTACAGGTCAGTGTACAGCTGTTGAATCTGAAATGTAAATTTTCAACAGTTCACTTAAGAATACACGTCGATGTTTCACCTGTTTGTGATTTATGTTAGTCTATTATCTTAATCATACTGCTAACGTATTCAGCAGGGTAAATTTAATGTACAACATGAAACCATACTGTATTCAAAGGTGTAGTTTAGCACATGTTAACAGCTTTTTGTATTTCGACATGTATTGTGTGAAAGGCAGCAGGCAGGACATACATAATATGACTGATTACATTCATACAAATACATTACTCTCACATTCGTTTTAAAATGACAGGTAATAAGTTCCCCTGTAGCAGATATCATTATAAAATACTTCTGGTATGTAAGTTGTTTTGGGCAAAAAGTCTTTTATGGACAAGCTCATCATCTCTGGTCTTCCTTTCACACATATATACAGTAGATGTATATGAATATAATGACATTCCTATACACACAACCCACTTGTCAAGGCAGTGATTACACATGATTTTTAGTTTGATTTATGTGCATGATAGTATATATATATATATATATATATATATATATATATATATATATATATAATCACATGACCTTGACTGTCATTTTGCAGTTACATAAATCTTACATCAATTATAGTTAGACAACTGTTAAGCATGGAGAGACCCACTCTATTTTGTTCATATGCTGGTCAAAGTGACAGTTCTGTATATATGTGTCAGGTCCTTCTGGACTGCATTACAGAAATACATGGCATTCATGAACAGTCACAGTTTCTACCATTCACAATATGCAGGTTGCTGCCGCAAAAGATTGTTTCTAGAATGAATACTTTTATCTGAATGATTTAACAGGTGTGCATGATTCCTGACAGTATGTCCCCATGTTTACTTGTGTGCACATTGCTATTAATAGGTGTGTATGGTTCCTAACAGTATGTCCCCATGTTTACTTGTGTGCACATTGCCATTAACAGGTGTGCATGGTTCCTGACAGTATGTCCCCATGTTACTTGTGTGCACATTGCCATTAACAGGTGTGCATGGTTCCTGACAGTATGTCCCCATGTTTACTTGTGTGCACATTGCCATTAACAGGTGTGCATGGTTCCTGACAGTATGTCCCCATGTTTATTTGTGTGCACATTGCCATTAATAGGTGTGCATGGTTCCTGACAGTATGTCCCCGTGTTTACTTGTGTGCACATTGCAATTAACAGGTGTGAATGATTCCTGACAGTATGTCCCCATGTTTACTTGTGTGCACATTGCCATTAACAGGTGTGCATGGTTCCTGACAGTATGTCCCCATGTTTACTTGTGTGCACATTGCCATTAACAGGTGTGCATGGTTCCTGACAGTATGTCCCCATGTTTACTTGTGTGCACATTGCCATTAACTGGTGTGCATGGTTCCTGACAGTATGTCCCCATGTTTACTTGTGTGCACATTGCCATTAACAGGTGTGCATGGTTCCTGACAGTATGTCCCCATGTTTATTTGTGTGCACATTGCCATTAATAGGTGTGCATGGTTCCTGACAGTATGTCCCCGTGTTTACTTGTGTGCACATTGCAATTAACAGGTGTGAATGATTCCTGACAGTATGTCCCCATGTTTACTTGTGTTCACATTGCTATTAACAGGTGTGCATGGTTCCTGACAGTATGTCCCCATGTTTACTTGTGTGCACATTGCCATTACACCTTCATTATTGCTTTCTTTATACATATAAGGCAAGAAACGCGATACAATTCTTATACTTACATGTATGTTCAAACATCAATTCATGTCTATGTAAATGATTTCCTTTGTTCGCTTTCCAAATATTTATGCCAATGCCGGTGAAGTTCCATAACTGTGTACTACCTGCAGTATATGCAATGTCCACTACTGTATCTGCTTTCCTTAACAACTGTTACCTCACCTCTCAACTTTAAATATTATTAATAAATTCAATTCACAATTTTGCACTATAGCTGTGTCCCTCTCATTTTCTTTGGTTAATATTTCCTTTTTTAATCATGTAGACATGTCCCTGAGTGGCCATGATTACTAATATAGTGGTAAATAATTATAATTGATATATAAGTATACATTTCTCTTTAAGTTCCCCCACCTCTTTTAATTTATGTACTTCAAGTTGCCCTTGCCTTGTACTGTGGTGTCTGTGCATGCTCGCTTACTGAGGTTAAGCTTATCTACGACTTGTTGTTTATACAGTGTGCTCAAGCAACTCTGCACCTCATTGTGGCCACTATCAGGTGTTGTGGTCATGAACCAGTGCTGTTCAACATGTAGAGTGGCTTAGCAGCTTGCATGTTCAGTGAGCACTGCTGCTCATTGTACTAACATGAGCAAACATGTAGGCTTAGTGCAACATGCAGAAGTTCTTAATGAATTCCCAGATAAGGTTGCACGTGGATGAAATCTTTCATATTATGGGCTGTTAGACCCTGGAACCATTTTCCTTTGATGCTATGACAAGTACCCTGTTTGAAAGGTTTTAAAATATTACTAGATGGTTTGGGTCGTAAGTGTACAAACCTTGTAGACTCTTTGAAAACTTCACTTCAGGTTATTAATCTGCTTTTATGAATAACAATTTAATACTGTAATGGGAAAGGAGCACTTAATATTGTCAAATGGTCTGATTTAGGAAACAGCACAGCTATTTATATAAGTAGTGCTCTGGCTGGATCTATCTTTCACATTCTTCGTTAATGTAACGAAAGTCACTTGCAAGATCTTGCATTTCTAAGAACATGCCTGTGGGTAGCCCACATCTATAAAAAAGATGTTAAATTATTACTAGCAAAGCAGTATTGATTCCAACATTGTAGTATTTTCTGCATTGGTTGTCCTAAAAAATATGACACTTTTGCAAGAAATCTACAAAACTTTGGAAAGTGATATTACCTGGGGCAAGCCTCTCGCACCTCTTTGTGAGGGGGCTGCATAACCTGATATCACCACTGACACTTACCACACGTACCTTATACTGTATATCAACATTACTAAAAGGCAAACATTTTTCCACCAGGAAAAAAGACTATAAAATCTGGATTACAGAACACTGTACTCCAATTTCTCTGATTTGAGTATGTCTGTTTCAGAATAATACATTTTTACCTCTGATACGAATTACAGTCACTTGTTATTTCAATATGTAAAATACACCCAATGGAAAAATATAATACGATTACTTCCCTCAGAAAAATATCAATTATCTTAAATAACATTTTCATAAAATTAACAATGATTTTATATTACTATTCTTATTATTTTTTCTATTTCATTACAGTGAAACTCACTCCTACTGGATCACTGGAACAATTTGTTAGTTTGTTGGTATTTTGCTCATCCCAGCTGCCCAAAGTAATGATATCTTATGGTCTTCTATCCTTTCATGTACTGAGTGGTTAAGTATGCATCTCTATAGATCAGGGAAATAAATATTTGACAATGTAAAAAATGCTGCAGTGGGTAGGTGGTTATGTAAGTTAACTGGGTTTGTAAGTTCCTTTGTTTGCTATGCCTCTTCTCCTCTTTGCTGGCCTCCTGAACTCCATCAATCATCCAAGCACCTGGATTGTGAACAATCAAAATGCACAAGAGAAATAAGCATATCTCAGCAGAACAATTTGGGAAATGTGCATGTATTTCTTAGACTATAACGTATATAAAACAAAGGAAAAACGCTAAAAGAACTGTTAGCTATCAACTTCAGCTAGAAGTTAAACTGCCTCTATGCTATTAACATTCTTTCTCCCCACTCCTGGTCTCCTGTCCTCTTGCAGGCATCCCAGCCCCTTATCACACTAACTTCTCTCCCTCTAACCCTCCTTCCTTCCTGCCTTCCTTCATTCCTTCCACATAATAATCATTTTAATAAAAAAATACAATCAAATTAACAGTTTGTTATTCTAGTTCCACCAGTTTCTTAGGACACTTAAAATTATACTTTAATGGTGAAGCACTTGTTAATTGAGAAGTCAAGTCAGCTTGGGGAAGGAAGAGGTAAGGCAATGATGGAAGTTAGATAAGCTGAGTCACACTTTAGTTATTTATTTATTTATTTATTAATTTTGAAATGAAGCACATTAACCTTATTTTTTTTCATGGGCCATTGAAACAATAGTAATATGACAAAACTAGGCTATGACTAAATGGATGTATACAGAAAATTGCATTTAAAAATGACAAAGTAAACCTATTAATCTTGTCCCCTGTCTAGGCACAACAACTGAAATAGTGCAACTCAGAAATAAGAGACTACTCATATTTGTAGGGTAATTAACCATGCAAGTGCTACTATGAAACAATTGTGACAACTGCAACAAATATAATCTACATGGCAGGTAATCCCATTGTCATGGAAAAATTAGGAGTGTATTACCACACAAAGGAGATCTCCCAGTTTATAGAACAAAGCAAACACTACAGTTCTGAAAGATAGTTATATATTTCAGAATTACATACCTATTCAGACTGGTGTGCACTGCGAAAAGTGCAAATAATTGCTGATCTTAATGCATTGAAGATTTACAGGACAGGAACTGAGGTGAAAGACGTGAACTTCCAGCAAAGTGAAGACTAACACAAAGGGAGGAGGAAGAAAGTGGATAACCATGAGAAGACAGGAGTTATTTGTGTGACAGGAATGATTAAAAGACATTTATAATGTGGCGGTAACCTTTGGTAACAATTACATGCATATTTGATGAGAACAGGCAATGATGTGATAGAGAACAGAGAGATGATGTAGGAGGGGTGGAAATAATGATTAGGTGGGTAAAAATGTTAGTAGATGTTAAAAACTGTGCAACAATTTTTTTTTCTGATTTTATTCCTTCATGAAACCAATTAGGATAAAGAGGCAAGGAGAAATAGTGCTGCAAGGAAGACACCACAGATTAATATTTACGTGATCCCACAAGTATATTCCAGGAAATCCAAAAAGCATGCCTTCATATAGCTGCTGAATTATTACTTTGTTCAATCTGGGCCACTTGCCCAGAGAAGCTGCACTGATGTGCTTTCCATGCAGAGCATGATTTAAATTATGTTGGCTTGTGATGGGCATCTTGCACTAATAACCATTAAGTGTGTTTGATATTGATAAAAATTAGTTATCCATAATTTGTGAAACAACTAGATGCTGTTTAACTTTGGGATTAAGAAGCAGTTTTCTGTGACTAATGAGCCAAGTAGCTAATTAACTTGCAAGTACTGAGTTGCTTACAGGAATAACTTGTTGGTATTAAGATGGAAAAGCAGGAAGGCAAGCCAGCATCTCACATCTGATCATATGTTCAGCGTGTGATGCTGTGGTACGTATTTTGCAAGCAGATTTACTTACTGGCAAGGCCTAATGCAACATCATCTCTCCTAAACACAAGGCAGCATATTCCTGTTGTCTTGAGTAAGTGAAATAAGTAAGAGAAAATACTTAATGGCAAATTACAAATATCGGTGTCATAGAACAGCACCCCGCCCTCTATGAGTGGGTTAGTTTTTATTTCCAGTTTACTAGACTAAGAAACATTAATTTAAGGAAAAAATGAAATTTATTACTTGCTCATTTAGGGAGGTTGCCAAATTAATATCACACTGGCTTTTAGAGAGATGCAAAGAGTAGCAAATAACAAGATGCAAGGACCCAGTGGTACATGGTAGTTTTAAACCTACTGCATTTAGTAAAGGGAAAGCAGTTATAGTAGAATGACCCAAATGCCAGAAGGTCAATGATTAACAGTAGAAACTATGTATCATATGATTTCTTCAGTTTGAGGTAAACAAATGCATTATGAAGCAAGTCTTGGAGTTCAATATTCAGAACTCCAGCTCATGACTTCTCAGTACTTGATCTATATTTTCTATTTTTTTTACAAAGTTCCAATTCTAGTACCAATCAGACCGATGACTTTCTTTGGTACCTATTAAATGTTGTCAGTGATCTTGCTCTGAATTCCATCCAGTAAAAGTACAGTACTTTTGCCAGTCATATATATTATCATTCCAAATATAGTAGCAGTAAACATTCATACTCAATTGAATATTAATACAAACATTTTAACAAGTAAAGACATAGTAGATAAGCTGTAGGGGGTAGGCAAGACTTGCCCCAGAGGAAGAAAAAAAACAATCATAAATGTAAGCTAATCATTCATTTGCTTTCTGCATGATTCCTTCTCAATGAACTGATATTAATCAGTCATAAAGGATTGTTATCAGTAAAATATACAAAGAAAATAAAGCATGAAGACTACCCATGATAAAGCATCAAACATCACAGAATCTGCTGGGCAGCTACTTTCAACTCAGAGGACATAAAATGATTTATTGATATAACAGTCAGAAAATGTTGATTTGATGAAACAAAATTAGTGAAAGTCTAAAAAGATGTCTTAATACAGTCTTGGTGTGTGTGTGTGTTTGTGTGTGTGTGTGTGTGTGTGTGTGTGTGTGTGTGTGTGTGTGTGTGTGTGTGTGTGTGTGTGTGTGTGTGTGTACATGTCACAGGTCACAGATATCACTGGAACTGCAAATTATCCCTACACCATTAAAGCAACTTAGAATAGATTATATTAATTATGGGACTACAAGGACAAAACCTCCTGTATAATGAGGACAGACCCTACTTGAAAGAGAAATCGTATAGCAGTTTTCAACCTTCAGTCAGTTAGGGACTCAACAGAGTAAAAAAAAAAAAAAACAAAATTCTCACTTTCATGGTTTAAAATTAACCAGCTTGAACTCATAAAGCTCAAGTAGTGTTTAAAGCATCATAAACAAGGACAAGGTAGATAGTAACCTGTCATAACCAACAATGGCTTTTAAAAATTAAACAATAAAGAATTTTCATCCAGCCTATTCATGCCAGCATTAAGACACAGAGAGCTTCAGAGGTGGCCACTACTTTGGTATCCACTCTGATATCCCAGTTTTGTTGCCTGTCAACACTTTTCACCGTACTTTCTGCACAAACATTTCATCACTTTCACTTCAAGCTTCCACAGCTCATCATAGGCTGTGTGTTTGTAAGGAGGTTCATAGGTATTTATGAGGCTAATGATCTGTGATGATCTTAAGAAGACTAGCCTTACATTATAATGGAAGTTTTTAGCCCTTACACTTTGAGTACAAATAATCCGGATATGGACTGAACAAGGATATGTTGGTACATTTACATTTTGCCCCCATCCATTAGAGACAAGGGTGCTGAACCAGGGGTGAGTTTGTGAATACCCATTCATTCATCCAAATTATATTTAAAAGTGCTTTGCTTTATATGGAGTGGAAGATGGTGCTACAGTAACAGAATTTTATGGGATATACATACCAATCCCTACAACATGTTCTATTTATGTTGCAAAAGAGATTGAGATCTCTTGAGTGGGTGTTTATGCCAACAGAATGTGTAATAATTCTGAGAAAATAGGCTCTTTTGAAACTTTACATGTGAGGCAGAGGTCGCAATTAGCCTGCATAATACTGACAAAAAGGAATAAGGCTTTGAGATGGTCTACATATTGCAAAAGAGATTGAGATCTCTTGAGTGGGTGTTTATGCCAACAGAATGTGTAATAAGTCTGAGAAAATAGGCTCTTTTGAAGATTTACATGTGAGGCAGAGGTCGCAATTAGCCTGCATAATACTGACAAAAAGGAATAAGGCTTTGAGATGGTCTACATAGTTTTTATGCTTTAGGCTCTTGATCTTTTTGGTGAGGAAGCAATGTGGTTGAGCTATGATGAGTGTTTGGGCAGGTACATACTGAAAGGTGTATACTTTTCATGGGTGTTAAGAACAGTGGAATAATCATACCCCTGAACCTGGATTCCATACATTTAGATATAAGTTATGCAAAGAAAACGTTTCCTTACAATAGCAGATACATGGTGATCAAAGGGCAGTTCACTGTTAACATAGTTTCCCAGATCCCATCTATCGGATTGATTTTCAGGGGTGTGTTGTCAATCTGATAGTTACAAAGGGAGTTGTACTTGCCAAAGGATACAATTATACACTTCTTTGCATTTAATTTTAGTTCATGGTTTTGAAACTAGCTGCTTGTTTGGGACAGGCCCTGTTGGAGGATCATGGTGCCCTCTACAGATTTCATGATACCATGTTTGCAGCTATCTGTAGGCTTTATCAGCCACAAACTCTTAACATTAGCTTTGACCTCCAAGAAGTAAATGCCAAAGAGGAGTGGTCCAAGGAATGAACCCTAGTGAATACTGTTAGTGACAGATCTTTTGGAGGTTCATAGGTTCATAGGTTGGTACTAGGCTATCAGCCCTAGGGCCTATACAAGCCTAGCCATAACAATTCCCTGGCTATTTCTTCCCACAATATTTACTTCCCTGAACCCCTGTCTAGCAGGGTGACCGACATGATCCCTGGGGTGAATTTCCTATCTCCCATTCAATTGTCAAGGTTGCTTTTGAAGAGGGCCAAAGAGGCGCTTTGCTTGACATGTATGGGCAGTCTATTCCAGAGTCTGGGAAGTCTCTGGGTCAGGAACCTATCTCTCCAGCATGTTTTGTTCATTGTGATGACAAGGTTTAGATCCCTGGAGCATGTGGCTCTGAGGGACTGGAATTTCCTTAAGTGTAGCATGTCCAACAGCTCTGGATTTGACATGCCTTGTATGTTAAGCAGAGATCGCCTCTGAGTAGACAATATGCGACAGAATATAGCTGAATTTTTTTTTAGACGGTCAGCATATGGCATCTGCTTTAGGCCTGTGATTCTTTTAGTGAGGTATTTCTACAGCCTTTCCAGTTGTTGCAGATGTCTTGAGAGGTCCATACCAAATGGGGCATTGGATTCTATAGTGGGTCTAATGAGGGATGAGTATGAAAAGCCCTTAGTGATGAGGTGTGCAACATAGAAGGATTTCCTGACTGTTGTGGCGATGTGGTTATCGAAGGTGAGACCACTGTCCACCTGTGTCCCTAAGTCTCTTATCACTGTCCACCTGTGTCCCTAAGTCTCTTATCACACTTTTGGTGTTTAGGTAGAGCTGCCACCTTTATTTCAAGGGTTCTATTTGTAAGCCATTGATGCAAATTACATAGGGATTTACCTTTAGCTTAGAGAGTTTATCTATGTTATTTGAGTGTACAATGGTGTCAAATGCCTTTGCAAGGTCTGATTATACATTATGTACTGATTTGCCCTCATCCATTGCTATAGTAAGTTTTTTGAGGAAGCTAACTAGGATAAGTAGGCAGAATCTGTCCTTGATGAATCTGAGCAGGCGTACAACAAAAATCTGTATGTTACCTATGTCCTTTTTTAGTAATTCCATAATTATTTTTTCTATAGCCTTACTAATGAGGCTGGTCAGGCTTATGGGTCTATAGTTACCTGGGTCCATTAAAGCCCAACCTTTGTGCAAGGAAATAACTGTTGATGTCCTCTATTAATCAAGCATAAAGCCTGTTTTGAGGCTGATACTGAATAGCCTTTCTACTGGGTCTGAGGAGTTATGTTTTAGGCTGACCAGTAGGCAAACTCTTGTCTCTTCTTGCCCCAAAGAAGTAGTGTTTTTGACCTTAGATAGTACCTTGAGGACTTGTTATGTGGAGATCTGAGGGGGTGTATCTTACTTTATCTTTACCATTTATCAAGAGCAACTCATTCTGCCTACTTTATTGAGAGGGTCCTACAACAGCTACCTGAGTGTCCATGTTTTCCTTACGATCACAGTCATGTGGAATATAGGCTAAGGTCAGGAAGTCTAGCCCATCTTTAAAATGGATTCTGTTTTCCATGAGTCTGTTACCAATTCTGATGACATCCCTTTCTTGATTACAACATTCTCTCACCATGATTCTCACACCATTAATAGCCTACCCTCCTGTGTAGTAGAATCAGGCTCCCTGACTACTAGGCCTTGCTGTATTGCCCTGCCACTTTTTCTCATGGATGCACAGTATATACAGTGTCCTCTTACCATCATGCCATCCGCTGTTAAGCTGCATCCAGTCAGTGAACCAATATTAAATGTAGAAGTCCATAGTGCGATTTTTGGCAGGTTGATTGGTTTTATATCAAGCTTTTACTCAACAGACTTATTCCATGTAAGCCAGTTTAGACAACACAGCATTGTCCAGATAGCAAATGTCTGACCTAGGGCTACTGGGATGTATGGCAGGCACACAGTCTAGTCAAGAAAGGAGTATACACTCCTCCCACTGTTAGCATGGCTCCCTAATATAGGTTAGAGTACAGTAACTTAACATTGGAAAATACCTATGAAGACCTCCACTACTTTTGGTGACATTTCTTAACTTGGCCACATCACCTACAGAAAATGCTCACATCACTGAGTGGTGATGTGTACCATATGTAGTTGATGTACTCCTATCTATATTAAGAGGTATAACTAGGGAGGGGTGAAGGAGGCCACTGCCCCAGATACAAGGTATTGGGGGGACATGAACAGTAGGTGCCAATGGTGCAGATGTAAAGTACTGGCATTAAGAGACAAAGGCTGATACTGCATTTGTGCTCACGTTCGGAATGCTAAAATGCTTATAGTGGGTAGTAAGTTACTAGTAGGAAGCCACTTATTAAGTTTTTGGCTTTCATTTTTTCACTTTTGGAATGCTAAAATGCTTAGTGTGTAGTAATGTACTAGTAGCAAGCCACTTATTAAGTTTTTAGCTTTCCTTTTTTCACTTTTGGAATGCTAAAATGCTTAGTGTGTAGTAATGTACTAGTAGCAAGCCACTTATTAAATTTTTAGCTTTCCTTTTTTCTTTAATTTTAAGTTGATGGGAACAGCAGTTAGTGGAACTGCACAAGGCACCAGATAACCTAACCAGAGTTCTGTCTAGTGGATAATGTATACCACAAATAATGTCTAAAGTAGTTTGCTCACATGACTCTTCCCTATTATACACCACTTAGAGTCTGTGCTGCTGCCCATGACTTCATTTATTTTTTGCAAATGTATTTCTTTTCTAACAGTGATGGTGAAAGAAATGAGTATTTTATTATGTTTATCCACAGCAGTATTTTTTTTTTTTTTTGAAAAACATACACTGCAAAGAAAGCATGTCTCCATTGTGTTCAAATTAAATCAACTTCAACATTTAGTAGCTCTTCTGGAAGCACTAGTTAAGGTAATGTAATTTTTTTAGCTTGCCCAACTTTACTTTTTATCTTGCCATGTAAAGACTATACCAACTTATATTTATAGTCATGTAAAATAAATGGAAACTGTTGTTACCTAAATTTTGTGGATTCATGTCAGCAGATTGAATCAATAACCAAATAAGCAATTAACATCTAATCAAACATAATAAAATAAAGCAAGGTACGGCTGCTATCCAGAGGTCCCAGTTCCAGAAGAAGAACCAAACAATAGCAAAAATACAGGACGAGACCACCACTACTTCATACATAAAAGTTCCAAGATTTTATTAAAAGAAATGAGCGCTTTCACGTGCTGAACACTGCACGCTTATTCAGATTTCACTTTCCCAACTGGTACACAGTTCTTAAATACTATCTGAATCACTTTAATTACAATCAATCAAGCAATAATAAAATAAATCAAGTAATTCAAATAACCATGGTAACTGTTAAACATCAAAACAGCTACATAAGCATACTGCTAGCCTAGGCTATGCATGACAAAACGCTATACTAATAAATACTAAAACTTAATATAATACATGAGCTATGCATAAAACAAATATAATGCATATAATAAATATGTATATAATGCATGTAGTAAATATGTAATAAAAAATTAATATAATCAAACATGCAGAAATTGACAAATATAGAAAAAACACTGGATTTTTTTTTCTCCTGGGATCATGACCTTGAAAAAAACACACCAGTCGTAATTAAATACAGTAACTTCATAGTCACACATCCAAGTAAATGAACAAATACCATTCATGTCTTTTTGGAATGAAGTGTGGTAAAGTATACCAAGGACAAAGGTGCTGTAAGGGTATTGGTCTTTGCCTTCAACTTGCAGTTAATGCTGTCATGAAGTTAGTACATTCAGTGTATGGGAGTGTAAACACAACCACCCCTCATGGGAGATATATGTTTACTAGAATTCTACCAGTGTTTTTCTTTTCCCTTTTCTCCATGGTTTGTGCATTTGTGGCTTCTGATATTATCATACCTCTCAAATTCTGAACTCAAGAATTCTAAACAAAGTCAGAAATAATGAATGATGAAGGGGACAATGGCCCAAACTCGGCGACAGATTTTAAATATTATTTTTATTTACTTCAAAAGATGCTAGAATGATATTTTTGCAACAAACTCTTTTTTTCTTTTCTTTACCTCACATATAATAACACCTGTGTGATGGTAGTATGGTAAAGCCTGGACAGTCTAGCATGCTTAATACAATTCAGGTTAGATTATAGCACTTGTGAAATTAAACTTAACCAGTGAAACACTGTTTCCACAGTGAAACAAATTAACTGAAAAGCTAGACTCTAGTTAATGTATACTTAGAGAAATTGTCAAAATATTGGACCGGATTCACGAAAGATTGCACAGAGTGCAAGAAAAGTGTAGGAGCTCATGGAGGCAATATGTCTGCCGTGTGATCCAGGTACAGCCAGCAGGGGCGTGCACGAGAGTTGCTAAAGCTGCTCTTGCACAGACAGCATCATGGTATGCAAATTACCTCATTTGCTGCTGAAAGTTATACAAATGAGGTAAATTTGCAATCCAGGAAACACTAACCTGTCCATGGAAGATTAGTGTTATCTGCAGGAATGTACTCCGTTGCTAACAGAGTACCATTCTGCAAATAGCTAAATGGAGCTATGACAGCTCCAAATAAAGGAAGCATACAGTTGAGGAAGCATGCCAATGGGCAAATATAAGGCCATTGGCATTTAGAAATGTTTAAAATTATTAAAATCTTACTTTGTTTTTCCCCCGGTCTCCGATGTTTAAGCATAGCGCAGCACCACGCAAACATGCAACGTTTTAAAAAAAACAGAAAATAATTTAAAAATAGCCAAAAATAGCCATTTTTACTAAAAAGTTTATCCTGCCATGCAGGTGAATGGCAGGCTGAAGACAACATGGCCACTGAGTAGTGGTTGCTAAGGGGGGAAGCTCAGTGTGAGAGATGTAACTATGCATTAGTAGGCAATCCTATGCAAATGAGGATAAGGATAGTGAATCCCAATTTTCCCCAGCATGTGAGCCATGTCCCAAGAGTGTAAGTGTAGGAGTAGGTGTGTAGTAGAGTAGAATATAGGTAACATCATGAGGAGGTGTGTCAGAAAGGCTGTAAGCTTATTGGAGCACAGTGTCTTGTGTTTGTCCTGAGTTGCTCAGGATTGCAAGAGGCGTGTCTACAGTTGTCTTTTTTGAAAACCAGAAACCAAAGGTGTACGCCGTGAATATATCTGAAATTTCTTGCAAACGTGCACACAGCATGTGGCGCGTGTGTGCTCATGTGTGCTCATTTGTGCGGCGCTGCCATGGGCAGAAACAGAAAGGGAAAAGGAAGGAAAAGAAGTAGTAGGAAGTTAACCAAGGAGAATTAGCAGAGCTGCCAGGTGAAATATATCAGAATCAGCCAATTACACAGGCAGCAGACTAGCCCAGCCCAACCCAGCACTTTATACTCTGCAAACAGCATTCCCCCCTGTTTTTCCCAAGAACTCTGCAACACTGCAGTATACAAAGAGAGAAAGCTTAAAAACTTTAAAGTCAGACAAAATGTTATGGACTGCTCTTGCTATCATAAACCAACATATGCAAGGTGCTGAGGGTGGTGATGTTATGAATGCTGCTGAGCAATCCACAGTGAGGAGACGGAGAAGAGTGTACAGACCCAGGGTAACCTACCAGGGGCTACATGAGCTGGAGATAGCAGAGCGCTATAGGGTGGACAGAGACCTCCTGCAGCAAATTGTTGAACTGTGCCAGCCACACCTCACACACAGAACCAACAGAGGGGAACCCATCCCAGTGGATACCAAGGTATGTGTTGGCCTAAGAATACTAGCTACAGGTACCTTCCAGAGACCAACTGGTGATATGATGGGGATTTCACAGGCATCAGCATCCAGGGTACTGCACCAGTTCCTGGATGCCTTGTCAGCACATGTCGGTGAACACATATATTTCCCCAATTCCCATGAGGCATTGGCCAGCAATATGCGTGTTTTCCACCAAATGGCAGAATACACTGAGGTAGTGGGTGCAATAGACTGCATGCTCATACACATCAAAGCACCACCCGGTGAGCGGGGTAGGGTCTACATGAACCACAAGGGCTTCCCCTCCATCAACTGCCAGGTCGTGTGCGATGCTCAGGGCATAATAATGAATGTGTGTGCTGGCTGCCCTGGAGGTTATCATGATTCCCACATCTGGCATCTGACGCAGCTGTACCAGAAATTTGCCAATGGGGACATCCCTGATGGTCACCTCGTGGGGGATGCTGGATCAAAAGCCCCAAACCCCTTTAGGCCAAAAACAAAA
>NC_056751.1:770251431-770266431 GCF_019279795.1 Protopterus annectens
GACTATGAATGGCCTCAAAAGCATTGATCCCTACATGCACAAACACACACAGAGTTTCACAGTTATCATGTCTGGGATTAGAATTTCTACCTAATTAGTACATCAGACTATTGCATTACGCAGTTTTAGCATGTGCCACACAGCTTATATGGACAGCCTTTCTCCAAAGGTGCATGCCAAGGTGAATAACATCAGCAGCCTTGCTAAAGTAGGGCAATGGGAGGTGTAGTGACTGTGAATAGCCTCAAAAGCATTGATCCCTACACACACACACAGACACACACATAGAGTGTCACAATTGCCATGTCTGGGATTACAACTCTTACCTAACTAGTATATCACACTACAGCATTATGCAGTTATTGCATGTGCCACAGAGTTTATAGGGATGATCTTTTTTCCAAATGGGTATTTCAAGGTGACTGACATCAGTAGGCTAGCTAAACTAGGACAATGGGAAGTGCAGTGTGTGTAAATGGGCTATAAACAATTCCTCTGGAAACACACACAAAACACTCAGTCACACACAACTTTTCATTTGTCAGGACTGTGTATACAACTGCTAGATGAATAATGACTTGCACTGTCATGTTACACCATTATCACAAGCACCACAGACACTATAGTACTGAGGGCTACCAGAAGCAAATGTCTATAGTGATAGACATTGGCACACCATGTGATATTAGCCAGTTGGATGTGTGCAGGGTGGGACAGGCCTCATGATGCAAAGCTCTTTTTCCCTATCTGTCTCTCTCTTCCCCACATCTATATTTCTGAATTTTTGACCTATTATAGTGTGTTGTCCTTGGATATATGTGTGTATTCCTGACCAATGTGTGTGCAAAGCATGACTGGTGTGCAATGTGGAGTGTGTGCACAGACATCTGCAAGTGATAGATATGTATAGTCCATTGTTGTTGCCAGACATGGGCTTCATTTCTCTAAGTGTGGGAGCATGCCCAATATGACCTTCTATAGTTAATGTGTGAATCCATTCCAGGTAGGTTGTACTCTAGTGCAGGCATTTCTGTTCTACACATACAGCTAGCAACCTGTTTCTGCAGGATATCTGTAGATAGGTTGACAATATGGGGTCACAATGGGCAAAGGATAGTGGGATACTGTAACTGTGTCTCTGCTGCTTCTGCTACATGGTTTTGGTGTTAGCAGAGATATTCAGACATATGTACTGTTTACAGTGTGATGTATTATGTCATCAACTATTGACAGATATACATGTTTGCTCACAGTAATTTCCTGGAAAATACAATATGAATGAAGCTGTGTCCAGTATTGTGGTCTGCATGCTACATATTCTTGCACACTCAAGCCATTCTGGAGGGGTAGCTGCAGACACTTGCTGATGGGTCTGTGTAAATGGTCCAGCACCTTGGTACTGTGGTGGCTAAGGATCCCCTGCTTGTACATCTATCGACATAACAGAAAGGACATATACTGCTGTGGCCATCAGCTGTGCAGATTCACACAGGTTACCCAGAGGCAGGGCTCATATATCTGGTTATTACCCCGTCATATTGTGGTTTATGAACAGGTTTGTAGTCACCCATTCCTGGGTTTACTGGCAGGGATAGTATGGGCACACATCAAAGTTTCAGACTTCACACACTCCATGGTGTCCATGCTTCTACCCCCTCTGTTATTATATCTTCTTCCTAACATTATGCAAGTAATATCTGATAAGTATACCTATAGTTATCCCTTCATCCCAGTAGTATTTAGGGGTTGGTCAACAGTTCATGCAGTAGGATATGGTGGACATGCTACTGGGATTTGTGGACATGGCCTTGCATTTGTGTTCTGTGGACTGTGTTATGTTGTTACTTGGGACTCCATGAGGTAACATACATGATGCCCCCCCCCCTGTTCTAGAAGGAAGTAGCAGTCCACAAAAACGACAAAAATTGATTGGCCAAAGAAGAGCCATAAAGATGACAGAGTGGACAATTGATGATAAGAAATAAATTATGTACTGTTACTATTACGCAAAAATCCCTGAATTTCCAGACATAAGATATGCAAAATGATTAACAGAGAAATTAGAGGAAAGAAAAATACTTCCACAGGAAAAACTGTTACAAGCTTCAAATAAAAATTTGCTTTCATTAATAGAACAGATTTTCGAAAAACACTATATAGATCAAGAAACTTTGATAAAGTCATTGTTGAGGAGAGATAGGCCAGTTAGTTCCCATATGACAGAGCAACAGATGACACAGGATGAAATTGAAGAGAATGTGCCGCAGGAAGATAATATAGAACTTTCTATAGAATGCTTGCAGGAAATGGAAAACAAGGGATGTGCCCTCAGTATGGAAGAAAAGGAGTTAAGAAAAGAGTTGCTTGATTTAATAGATAAAGACAGATATATCAAGATCAATGAGAAATAGACTGCAGAAGGTCAGTAAAACCCCAAAAGTCAGAAGTTTGATAAAACAAATGAACACAGTAATTAGGACTGTCCATAGAGATCCATGGGATATAATAGAAGTAAACAGAATATATTACTGTGTTGCTAAATTAATAACTGAAAACATTCTACCACAGGAACATAGCATAGCGAGGGAAAAGAGGGGGTAAAAGTGAATACCATCATGGAAATATCGAATAGAGAAAACAGCTAAGACAAGATGTGTCATTGTTAGAAGATTATAGAAGAGGGGAAAGATCAACAAAAATATTAAGAAAGATAGATGTAATAAAAGCAATGCGCAGTATTAGAACAGACCAGGATCTATTATGCACTATTGGAGATAAAAAAGTAAAAATTTCAAAACAGGCAGAAAGTCTTAGATGATACGAAGACAAATATAAGGGAAAAGCACAAAATAAGCAATTTACTGATGACCCAAAAAAGCTTTAGAGAGAATTGGAAAATAAGGTAAAAGGAATTGATAGACTGCCAAAAACAGAGGAAGTAGTTACATTTTGGAGAAGTATCTATGAAAATCCTGTGGAACGTAACAAAGATGCTAAATGGATAGAAGAAGTAAAGGAAAGAATAAGACATTTAAAGGTACAGTATATGAAATGGGATGAAATAATAGCCAGAGAGATTGAAATAAAGTTGAGAAAAGCCTCGAACTGGAAAACCCCAGGCCCAGATGCAGTACCTAACTTTTGGCTTAAAGTATTAACTTCTTTGCACGAGGATTTAGCCATGAGTAAGAACTATTTATATGCGCACCCCGAATATACACTGGACTGGTTAACAACAGGAAAAACAATGCTTTTACTTAAGAGTGAACCTGCAAGCTACCCTAAAAATTATAGACTAATAACTTGTCTTCTGACGACGTACAAAATATACACAGGAATTGACACCAACAGAGTTTATAGCTATTTAGAAGACAACTCAATTATGGCAGTCAAACAAAAGGGCAATAAAAGAAAGTCATATGGAACACAGGACCATTTGTTGTTAAACAAAGTTATAGTGGAGAATTGTAAGAAGGGGAAGAACCTAAGTATGGCATGGATTGACCATAAAAAAACATTTGATAGTATCCCACATTCATGGATAAAAGAGTGCTTAAAAATGTAAAAGATACACCCTACATTGACTACATTACAGTAACCATGAAACAGTGGCAGACCACTTTGCAATTAAGCCATGATAAAGGACAGATTATTATCCCAGGGATAAAAATCCCAAGGGGGATATTCCAGGGTGACTCTCTGTCACCCTTACTATTCTGCCTTGCCATTAACCCATTAAGCTGTTTACTTAACAGGTTAGGCCATGGCTATAATTTGGCTTCTATAAAACAACAAAGTTTAATGACATCTCATATTCTCTTTGTTGATGATTTAAAATTGTATAGCTCATCAGATGAGGAACTGAAAGTACAGCTGCAGGTTGTCAAAACTTTTTCAAATGATATTGGAATGTCATTTGGTCTTGATAAATGTACAAAAGCAACCATTAAAAAAGGAAAATTGCAGCACCAGGAAAACATCAGTTTGGGACAAGAATGTGATATAAAAGAACTTGAGCAAGAGGGGGATGTATAAATACTTGGGAATTGATGAATGATAAGCAATAAAAAATGAACAAATGTGAATAAAGCTTAGTAAGGAGTACTTTAGAAGACTTAAATGAATCCTGAAAATAGCACTGACACCTAGGAACAAGTTCCAAGCTATAAATCAATTTGCTCTTCCTGTCCTAACTTATAGTTTTGGAGTGATTGACTGGCCCCAAAAAGTGTTGGATAGATTGGATATTAAAGCAAGAAGGATGCTTCATGCTCACCATATGATTTATAAAAATCAGTGTATAACAAGATTATATATTCCCCGTTCTGAAGGAAGGATGGGCCTCATTGAAACTGATTACATGTATAGATCTGCAATTCTGGGACTCCACACATATTTACTGACCTCACAAGATCCAAATGTGGTGAAAGTTTTGAAACATGAGGCGAATAAATCTAAGATGACATCTCTGCTTAATTTAGCTGAAGCACATTGACGTCAAGCAGGAACAGAAATCAAACCAGAAGTGGATTAAAACCAGGCAGCAATTGAATGTGATAAAAAACAAAAGAAAGAATATAAGGTGAAGGACCAGCTGAGAAGGCAAGAAATGTGGAAAAAACATAAATATAGTTGCAAGTATAGAAAACTTCTGAAAGTGCCTCATGTTGATCAAGAATGAACACAGGAATGGTAAAGGAGAGGTGAATTTACATCAAGAAATGAAAGGTTAATATTGGCAGCCCAAGATAGTGGGCTACGTACACGCTGGTTTAATAAGTCTGTTGAACATGTGGGAGAAACAGACATATGTAGGTTTTGTGGAACCAAATTGGAAACAGTCACACACCTTATCGCTGGTTGCGACTCTCTAATGGCAGAGGGGCTGTATTCTGAAAGGCATTATAATGTGGCGAGATTGTTACACTGGAGATTGTGCAAACATTATGGTATCGAAGTGGCTGAAAAACACTGGAACCATGAGCCACAGAGAATCATAAAACATTATGAAGTTTATATCACATGGTATCACCCAGTACCAGCATTCCAGAAGATAGATGCTAGAAAACCAGATATAGTCGTCCAAGAAAAGAAGACAAAAGTAGCATTGATCATTGAAATAGCCACACCTAGTGACTACAGTGTCTTGCATACAGAGAGACACAAAGTTATAAAATACCTCGATCTGCAGGCAGAAATGAGAGCCATGTGGAAGAAAGATACCCAGACAGTTCCAATAGTAGTAGGAGCAACTGGTCTTATAAAAAAGAATTTACAATCATATTTAGATATGTTACCAATTCATGTAACACCGTATGAATTGCAGAAGGAGTCATTACTGAGCACATTGCGGGTGCTGCGAAGAGCACTTTTGGCTAACATCAAAGAGTGAAACATTACTAATTTCATGATCTTTAATCGTACTTTGACTTGGGAATGGGGTCCATTCCCGTCATGGTATTAGAAACCCAAAAGACTTGGATGAATTAAAAACAGCAGTACAGGTGAGACACAGGCCTTTGACAGAGGACTGTAGGGCATTTGGTAGTGATACAGGCCATCTGTAGCAGGCCAGTGCATTGTGTCTCTCCTACAGTCCCAGGATGCAAGCCACTGTATTCCCCTGGGGTGACAGGATGGATGTGCAAGGTGTTAATGGCAATAGTTTCTATCCTTATTAATCCATTGGTGTGGATGCTGACAGGGTGCTGCTTACAGCTAGGGACACACCTTCATGGGACACCTCTTCAGCATGCTGCATTCTGTGGGTATTCCCATACATAAGTGGGGGTCATATTGTACTCATTCCCAACACCAAGAATATGACCTGTGAGGTACATGTGGCTGATGGTGGGGTGAGCTGCGTGCATGTGTGTTATGGAAGCTTCTTGCAGCTGACTCACAGATATATGTGGGGCATTCCTCTTATGCTGGCTTGTGCAGAGACATCAACGGTTTCTCAGTGCTTCATAACTGTGCCTTTTGTGGTCTGCCAGTGTTTGGCCAGACTGCATCAGCATTCCATACTACACAGACAACTAATGTGCTGCTAACCTGTATGTACAATTCCAAAGGTGTGTCCATTTGACAGTAACCTTTTATACACTCTCTATCTAGGGTACTTTCACCTGTGTACTGTGTGTATGTCTAGGGCCACATTCATGCCATGTCCATCTTTCAGATGGTGACAGATATTACATCTGAACAATTAGTATGGATTACTGCTGGATTGGTTCTTGCTGGGATGCATTGTATTTGGCACTGCAGTTGTTAGAACTTGGCCCTGTCATCAACAGTACTGGCCACTGGCCACCAGGACACAACCCTCCATGCCTACATGCTGACCACTTCAAACAATATAAAACACACAACAACCTAACACACAGAGTCCTGCATATTGTACACATGCAACAATCTATCCTGTAAATTGGGCCAGCTCAGGTAATCTGTGCTCCACTGTTATTATACCCACCCATACATGTTACTACATTTCTACATAGGATTGTGGGGGAGCCACACCTGACAACTGTAAGCAATTTGCTATGACCGTACTGGTATTTCAGGTACTCTGTTGGCTTCCTTTCATTCTGTATTCTGACCTATCATGTAGACTTGAGGCATATCAGTGTAGTACAGATCTTAGGTTTTATTGACCTACATTTCAGTTTCAGACTTATTACCCTTCAGAACTAACATCCCACTGCCTGACCTGATGTAGTCTGTCTGTGTAGGTCTGTAGGGGGGGGGGGGCTGTTCTCCATTGCCATTAATTGGAGGCCTTAGCACAGCCATTCTTTGTGGTCATCTACACCTGTCCTGCTGGCTGAGACTGTTGTTGGGTATGTGAGCCTCACTGACATGCATTTGTGTGTCATATGCATTCACATTTAGCCCACCACTTGTCCTGCAGTGGGATTTGTCACTATGTTGACACCAGTATTTGTCATGGATTTTATTCTGCGCATATAGGTGTCTACTATCTTCTGCCATCCCATTCAGCCACCCAATTCCCTTGGATGCTCACATCCGTACCATGGATACAAGTAGCAGAACATACTACTCCATTCAGCAATTGATAGTGAGAGTGACTTACCTTGTGGCTGTGCCACTATTGAGGAAGGTACTGGAGGGCTGACTATGTTGGATGCACATAGTACACTCCCTATACATGGTTAAGCATGGGTAGTGTCTTGTTTGGCATCCCTTTTACTGTATGTGCAAGTCAGAGAGAGGTGTAATTCCCTTAGTTCGTACCGTGTCAGTGTATGTGCTATGCATTGCTTCTTTGCCAAAGCCTGGGCATACTGGGCATGCCTTCTTCTGCCTACAGGGGTAGGCTCAGGTTGTTCCTCCTCCGAGTCACTCTGTGCTTGTGCTGGCCTTGTCAATGGTGGGGGGCTGTGTATGATTCTGATCTGTGCGTGTGCCTCATTATGGAGTTCTTGTTCTGGTGTGTATGCATTTCTGATGGGTGTCATCAGCCACGGCTCCAGTGCGTAACCAGCATCCCCCGCTAGGTGGCCATATGGGATGTCCCCATTGGCAAATCTCTGGTACAGCTGCGTCATGTGCCAGATGTGGGAGTTCTGATAGCTTCCTGGGCTGCCACCGCATGCATTCATTATAATGCCCTGGGAATTGCACATGACCTAGCAGTTGATTGAGGGGAAACCCTTGTGGTTTATGTAGACACTACCCTGCTCACTGGGTGGTGCTTTTATGTGTATGTGCGTGCAGTATATGGCACCCACTACCTCAGGGTATTCTGCTATTTGATGAAAGATACACATATTGCTGGTCAACGCCTCACGGGTGTTGTGGAAATATATGTGCTCACCGACATGTGCTGACATGGCATCTAGGAAATGGCAGAGTACCCTGGATGCTGATGCCTGTGAGACCCCATGATATCCCCAGTTGGCCTTTGGAAGGCACCTGTGGCTACTATTCTTAAGCCTACAGATACCTTGGTATCCACTGGGATGGGTTCCCCTCTGTTGGTTGTGTGTGTGAGGTGTGGCTGGCACAGCTCAACAATTTGCTGTAGGAGGTCCCTGTCCACCCTATAGTACTCCACTATCTCCAGCTCATGTAGCCCCTGGTAGGTTACCCTGGGTCTGTACACTCTTCTGCTTCTCCTCACTGTGGGTTGATCATCAGCATTCTCATCCTCACCAACCTCAGCTTGTTCCACATGTTGATTTATGAAAGCAAAAGCAGTCCCTATCATTTTGCTGCTTTTGTTAGATAAAACGTCCCCATTTGAATACACCAGTGGTGTAGAGTTTGTGGGAAAAAAACAGAGAGAAAGGTGTTTGCATAGTTTATAGTAGTGTGCTGGGCTGCTGCCTGTGTAATTGGCTGGTTCTGATACATTTCACCTGCCAGCTATGCTAGTTCTCCTTGATTACTATCCTACTGCTGTTTTCCCTTCCCATTAGCTTACTGTTTAAGCTGTATATTGTGTGAAAGTGGTCAGCATGTAGACATGGAGGGTTGTGTCCCGGTGGCCAGTGGCCAGTACAGTTGATGACAGGGACAAGTTCTGACAACTGTAGTGCCAAACACAATGCATGCCAGCAAGACCCAATCCAGCAGTAATCCATACTAATTGTTCGGATGCAATATATGTCACCATCTGAAAGATGAACATGGCATGAATGTGGGCCCAGACATACACACAGTACACAGGTGGAAGTACCCCAGACAGAGAGTGTATAAAATGTTACTGTCAAATGGACACACCTTTGGAATTGTACATACAGGTTAGCAGCACATTAGTTGTCTGTGTAGTACGGAATTCTGATATAGTCTGACCAAACACTAGCAGACCACAAAAGGCACAGTTATGAAGTACTGAGAAACTGCTGATGTCCCCGCACAAGCCAGCATAAGGGAAGACCCCCACATATATCTGTGAGTCAGCTGCAAGAAGCTTCCATAGCACACGTGCACTCAGCTCACCCCCCCCCCCGTCAGCCACAGGTTCATCACAGGTCATATCCCTGCTGTTGGAAATGAGTACAATATGACCCCCACTTCTGTATGGGAATACTCACAGAATGCAGCATGCTGAGAAGGTGTCCCATGCAGGTGTGTCCCTAGCTGTAAGCAGCACTCTGCCAGCATCCACACCAATGGATTAATAAGGACAGAAACTATTTCCATTAAAACCTTGCACACCTACCCTGTCACCCCAGAGGAATCCAGTGTCTTCCAGCCTGGGACTGTAGGAGTGACAGAATGCACTGGCCTGCTACAGATGGCCTGCATCACTACCAAATGTCCTACTGTCCTCTGTCAAAGGTCTGTGTCTCACCCATACTGCCAATGTATGTTATCTCATGGATTCCCAAATACCGACATAACACAGGCCACAGAACACAAATGCAAGGCCATCTCAACAAATCCCAGTACATGTCCAGCATGTCCTACTGCATGAACTGTAGACCAACCCCTAAATACTGCTGGGATGAAGTGATAACTATAGGGATATGTATCAGATATCACTTGCATAATGTTAAGAAGAGGATAGAATAACAGGGGGGTAAAAGCATGGAAGCCATAGAGTGTGTGAAGTCTGAAACTCTGATGTGGACCCATACTATCCCTGCCTGCAAACCCAGGAATGGGTGGCTACAATCCTGCTCATAAACCACAATGTGAAGGGGAAATGGCCAGATATATGAGCCCTGCCTCTGGGTAACCTGTGTGAATCCATACAGCTGAGAGGTATGGCCAGAGCAGGATACGGCCATTCTGTCATGTCAATAGATATACAAGGATGGGATCCTCAGCCACCATGATACCAAGGGGATGGGCCATTTACACAGACCCATCAGCAAGTGTCTGCAGCTCCCCCTCCATAATGTCATGATTGTGCAAGAATATGTAGGCTGCAGTCCACAATACTAGACACAGCTTCATTCATCTTGTATTCCCCAGGAAATTACTGTGAGCAAATACGTATATCTGTCAGTAGTTGATGACATAATACATCACAGTGTAAAACAGTACATGTGTCTGAATATCTCTGCTAACACCAGGACCATGTAGCAGAAGCAACACAGACACAATTAGTTACAGTATCCCACTATCCTTTGCCCATTGTGACTCCATATTGTCAACCTATCTACAGATATCTGCAGAAACAAGTTGCTACCTGTAGATGTAGAACTCAAATGCCTGCACTGGAGTACAACCTACCTGGAATGGATTCACACATTCAATATAGAAGGTCTTACTGGGCTCACTCCCACACCTAGAGAAACAAAGCCCATGTCTGACAACAAAATACAGAAGGGTCATACTGGGTATTCTCCCAGAAATGAAGCCCATGCCTGGCAACAACAGTGGACTATACATATCTGTCATTCGCAGATGTCTGTGCACGCACACCACATTGCACACCAGTCATGCTTTGCACACACGTCGATAGGAATACACACATATATATCCAAGGACAACACATGATAATAGGTCAAACACACACAAACAGAGATGTGGGGAAGACAGAGACAGGGAGTGACAAAGAGCTTCCCATCTTGAGGCCTGTCCCACCCACCACACATCCAATTGGCCAATATCACATGATGTGCCAATATCTATCACTGTAGACATTTGCTTCTGGTAGCCCTCAGCACTATAATGTCTGTGGTGCTTGTGATAACTGTGTAACATGACAGTACAAGTCATTCTTCATCTAGCAGTTGTATAAACAGTCCTGTCAAATGTAAAGTTCTGTGTGACTGAGTGTTATATGTGTGCTTCCAGAGGAATGTTTTATAGCTCATACACACACACTCTGCACTCCCCATTGCCCTAGTTTAACTAGTCTGCTGATGTCAGTCACCTTGAAATACCCCTTTGGAGAAGGATCATCCCTATAAGCTCTGTTGTGCGTGCAATAACTGTGTAATGCTATAGTGTGATGTACTAGTTAAGTAGGAGTTCTAATTCCAGACAGGGCAATTGTGAAACTCTGTGTATGTTGGGATCAATGCTTTTGAAGCCATTCACAGTCAATACACCTTCCATTGCCCTACTTAAACAAACCTGCTAATGTCAATCACCTTGAAATATCTCCTTGGACAACACTCAGCCCTGTAAGCTCTGTGGTACATGCAATAATGGTATAATGATATAGTGTGATGTATAAGTTAAGAAGGAGTTCTAATCTCAGACATGGCAACTGTGAAACTCTGTGTGTGTGTGTGTGTGTGTGTGTGTGTGTGTGTGTGTGTGTGTGTGTGTGTGTGTGTGTGTGTGTGTGTGTGTGTGTATGTGTGCGTGTGTGTGTGTGTGTAGGGATCAATGATTGTGAGGCCATTCATAGACACTACACCTCCCATTGCCCTACTTTAATAAGGCTGCTGATGTCATTCACCTTGAAATACAACTTTGGATAAGTACTAGCCCTATGAGCTCCATGGCGCATGCAATAATTGTGTTTTGCTGTAGTGTGGTGTAGGAATTCTAATCCCAGACATAGCAACTGTAAAACTATGTTTGTGTGTAGGGATCAATGGTTTTGTGGCCATTCATAAACACTACACCTCCCACTGCCCTACTTTAGCAAGCCTGCTGATGTCAGTCACCTTGAAATATCTTATTGGCAAAAATTCAGCCCTGTAAGCTCCATGGTGTGTGCAATAACTCCATAATGTTATAGTGTGATGTACTATTTAGGTAGGAGTTCTAATTCCAGATATGGCAATTGCGAAACTGTGTATGTGGAGATCAATGCTTTTGAGGCCACACACAGTCACTACACCTTCCATTCCCCTACCTTAACAAACCTGCTGATGTCAGTCACCTTGAAATACCTCCTTGGACAATACTTAGCCCTGTAAGCTCTGTGGCACATGCAATAACTGCGTAATGCTATAGTGTGATGTACAAGTTAGGAAGGAGTTCTAATCCCAGACATGGCAACTGTGAAACTGTGTGTGTGTCTGTGTGTGTGTGTGTGTGTGTGTGTGTGTGTCTGTGTGTGTGTGTGTAGGGATAAATGATTTTGAGGCCATTCATAGACACTACACCTCCCATTGCCCTACTTTGTTAAGGCTGCTGATATCATTCACCTTGAAATGCACCTTTGGATAA
The DNA here is from genome assembly GCF_019279795.1 of Protopterus annectens. Lineage (NCBI taxonomy): Eukaryota > Metazoa > Chordata > Ceratodontiformes > Protopteridae > Protopterus > Protopterus annectens. Next base: position 770,263,537 of record NC_056751.1, read on the forward strand.
GGACTAGCCCTATGAGCTCTGTGGCACATGCAATAACTGTGTAACACTGTAGTGTGGTGTAGAAGTTCTAATCCCAGACACAGCAACTGTGAAACTCTCTCTGTGTGTAGGGATCAATGGTTATGTGGCCATTCATAGACACTACACCTTCCATTGCCCTACTTTAGCAAGCCTGCTGATGTCAGTCACCTTGAAATACATTGTTGGCCAAGATTCAGCTTTGTAAGCTCTGTGGTGTGTGCAATAACTGTGTAATGCTATAGTGTAATGTACTAGTTAGGTAGGAGTTCTATCTCAGATGTGGCAAGTGTGGAACTATGTGTGTGTGTGTGTGTGTGTGTGTGTGTGTGTGTGTGTGTGTGTGTGTGTGTGTGTGTGTGTGTGTGTGCATAGAGTAATGCTTTTGAGGCTATTTGTAGTCACTACACCTTCCATTGCCCTACTTTAGCAAGCCTGATGATGTAATCTACCTTGAAATATACCTTTGGAGAAGAACTAGCATGATGAACTCTGTAGTATGTACCATAAATGTGGAATAATGTAGTAGCAGTAACTACACAGCTATGGGTTTGAATCTCATCTGTGGCAAATGTGTACCTCAAAGATTTTATCCCTATTTACAGCCAGTACATATCTCAGAGCCTGACTTTAGCAATCCTGCAGATATCATCCACCTTACAAGTATCTCTTGTGAAAACTATACCATGTCAGGTCAGTGGTGCATGTGGTCAATGTGTAACATAATGGTCTGTAAAGGTTGTTAGATAGAGGTTTGAACCTCACCCCTGGTGAATGTAAATGTGTGATTAGGGTAAAATTATTTTTGGGATGACTCACCCACTACATCACACAATGCCAGTATTTACAAGGGCTGGTGATGTTCCTCACCTTAGAAGTACCTTGGGACAACATCCATCCAGTAATCTCTGTGCAAATGCGATAAATGTGGTACACTGTAATAATAATACATAACTAGGTAGGGGGTTGACTCTCAGTACCTGCAAGTTTGTGTGTGTTTGTAATCAGTATCCTGTGTGGATGTTGCTGTGATTGTGTAATGACAAGATGCATTATGGGGTGGGTTTTGCTAAATTATTATATTGAGGACTTACTATATGTCACAATGTCCACCTTACAAGGACAACAGATGTCAAACAGCAGAGAGGCTAGTGTAGATGATTCATAGCCCTACATGTGACATTATGGATTGGTGAACAATATAGGCAACCCTTGTATTACTCAGAGAACACTCTCCACCCATGTCTCATACACAAACACACTTGGCTAGGCAATGACCACTATATTGGTAGTTCCCTGCATATTGCCCATAGATAGTAACCATTGTGTGATTGCAGTAGACTACATGCTTGTTGACCACAGCACTGCCAATGACATCAGAATGTATTGTGATATGTAACATCTCCTGACTGTGTGTTATCCAGCAAGTAAAAGGACATGGCACCCTGTTACATCCCTAAAATAGGCAAATAATTTCTTACAGTGGTCCTTTGCTATGTTCCCCACTGGACGCCTGCAACAACTGTAAAGTCTGCAAATGTAACCCACAAAGGGAATACCATGCCTTATACACATGCCCTGTATGGACAGATGCCACTAACTCCACTGAATACCTGTATCATGCGGTCAATGTAGGTGCAGGCACAACCTCAGTTCCATAGCCAGGTCTCACCACATGAGGTCAGGAATGCCACATCAGATGACAATCTGTCCACACAACATGCTCCAGAGACCCCAAGTACACTTGCACGTCACAGAACATGCACATGGGATATGTGCACAACCTAGACACTGTCCATGTTATGGAATATAGATCACATACATGGCAAGCACTGCACAGCACCGACCACCCAAAATAGTAACCCAGATAAGTGGATGGTGAATACAGTACCCACCTGTGTGAGCCAATCCAAGGACTACACCCCTAAGCCACATTGAAGACCATTGTCATGTGGCCTGATGCCAAGGTATTCCCTTTGCCTAGCCTTGTACAGCCTTCTGGCACAATTAATGACTACACACCTGTGAAGCAATGAACCCATGCATGTGTGTGTGTGTGTGTGTGTGTGTGTGTGTGTGTGTGTGTGTGTGTGTGTGTGTGTGTGTGTGTGTGTGTGTGGAGATTAATTATTTTGAATCCATTCACACTTACTACACCTCCCATTGCCCTACAGTAGCATGCCTTCTGATGTCAGTCACCTTGAAATAACCTTTTGGCCATATAGCAGTCTGATAAGCTCTGTGGCTTGTGTGATAACTGCATAATACTGTAGTATAACAAACTTGTTAAGTAGGAGTTCTAGTCCTGAATCTGCCAACTGTGATAATGTGTGTGGTTGTGTTTTCCTTAACACATGCTTTTGTAGACAGTCACATGTACTACACTTCCCTTATCCCTCCTTTATCACTGTTGCTGATGTCACTCACCTTCAAAGACACCTTTGGACAACTCTCCAACATGTAAGCTCTCTGGTGCATGTGATAACTACATAACAATTTAATAGCAATACATAGTCAGGTAGGGGTTTGAAACCTCAGTACAGGTAAGTGCGTGTTGTCAGTGCCCTGTGTGGGTGTTGAGGTGATTCTGTAATGACAGAGTCAATTGCAGTGTGGGTTTTGCCACAACATTATATTGAGGAGCTACATGTCCCATCGTCAACATTACAAGGCCAACATTTTCCAAACATTGTAGAGATTTTTGTCAACAATCCTCAGAAATAAATGTGTACAGCCATGTGCGATTACCATGTGACAGTATGGATTAGTGCACAATATAGGCGACTGTATAATGCCCAGATACCACTCTCCACCCACAGCTCATACACAAACATGCTTGGCCCTTACTCTCCTACTCCCTTCCTTTCTCATTTTGTC
>NC_056751.1:770271431-770278931 GCF_019279795.1 Protopterus annectens
ACAAATGGGTAGATAGGCATCGGTTACCCTCTGAGTCCTGCCAAATGTGTGTAAGTGTGTTTATTTGTAGGATACAGCATTCTGAGGCCACATTCTCCTAATACAATACATCTTGCCACAAAGTATAACGGATAGTAATGTTGCTGACCATAGGAGAGCCATGGCAAAGCATCACCCTACTATCCCTGTGGCATGTGCAATAGATGCATAACCCTGTAGTAGCACTCGTGAGATAGACAAGGGGTTGAATTGCAGTCCTGGTCAATGTGTGATGGTGGATGTGTCAGAGTATTATCATGGGTTTCAGTGAGTACAATATCCAATGTGGGGTGTGGGTGCTGGATATACTGTCTTTACACCATGCTACCCTCAGTACATGTCCCAAGGTCCACTGTATGGGGACCACTGTCACCATCAACCATACAGATAATTGATTACGCTATCCAGCCCAATGATGCATGTGCTGTGTGCAACGTATCTGTAACAGAATGGACACACTGACAGGGTAGTTAGCACTGACAAACCCAGGTCTCTCAGATGTGTGTATGACTGTTATGTGTTTGTCAATGTGTATATGACAGTATATCACACTATATATTGTTCATAAACAACCAGTACATCTCCCATTACCATACTGTACAAGTCCTGGTGATGTTCTTCACTTAACATGTAACTTGGAACACACCTCATCCTAAAAGCTGTTTAGTGTGTGCCATTAATGCCAAACACATTAGTAGCAATAAGTACCTAGGTAGGGGTTCTAGTCCTAGTGTTTCCAAGTGTGTGTGTGTGTGTGTGTGTGTGTGTGTAGGGATTTACTTCAGTTTGCAGAATATACATGTCTCAGGAGGTCATCTGTCCAAGAACTGACTGGCAAATTCATAGATTCATAGATTCTTACTAAGCTAACTGCCCTTGCGAGCCATTTTAAGCTTAGCCAATTATCCCTTGTGAGACACAAACCCTGCACCTTGTGTTTGTAAGGCAAACACCTTAACCATTAGGCCACCCTCCCAACCCTCTGGTGATGCTAACATTTCACAGGTATCATCTTGTGGAAATGCATTCCATCAAAACTAGTAGTAAATGTGTAAATGCCCTCTTCCCCACTGTATATCTGTACAGCGATACTGGGGTTGGTATATATAGCTGGGTGTGGATCTTGTGGACACAGCCACTATCATTGCGGTTATTGTTGAGTGTATCCACCCTCACATAGCTGGCTGTAGTACTGTGCAGTTTATGTTAACAGGTTAAGTAATTGTCAGTCACATTATCTGTGGTTCTACACCACCCCACACCCTCCAAAGGGTAGGGCTGTGCCTCCCACCCCAGCACACCTATGTTTACCAAGTTGAGGATTGCACTACATTGGGGAAGGGAAAATATACCCTGCCAGTACCATCGCCAATTACATTAAACTAGCAGACTAATTATTTCCCAATGTGATGTTGTGCCTATTCAGTCTTGGTGGAATTACATAGGCTAAAATGGGTTCCTTGCAAAAGTACATCCATCCACATGTACAATATTTTCTGTGTATTGCATCAACACCGAGTGTGTGTGTGTGTGTGTGTGTGTGTGTGTGTGTGTGTGTGTTATACAGAAACATGTGGTGTGAGTGCACTTACCATTGTCCACTGTAGAAGGGCTGCTGACATCAGCCACCATGCACTCACCTGTATACACCCCTCAGATCTATCAAGCATGTGGCACATGCAGTAACTGTTATACAGACCTGTGACTTGTGTGTTCAGCTGTACCCAGGATATGGCACAGTCAAGGTGTCACCACAGTGCCATACCCCTTTTAGGAAACAACAGCAGGCCAACATCCTGTTGACACATAGACTCCTACAACACAAATGGAATGCATTATGGAGACCACACTCACTCAGTGTTAATAACAGCTATAATGCATAATGGCTGGACAGCCACACATCCTGACATGTAAGCATTAAACTTTAGTGCTGAAAACATGTTACACAGCATTACATTGGTACACCGTAGTACAGTCAACCTATGTATCAGAACCGTATTAGCTTGTCCCTGCATCAATGTTTTGGATGACAGAGATGTGGCACAGGTATCATCATATGCACAGGGTGTGTTATGGGTTTGCCAGAGATCTAGGCTGAGCCATTTGTTTGACATCATGTGTGTGTGTTAGGGGCTTTCATTATTAATTGGGCTGTGCAGATGTGGTGTGTGTAGGTATGGGGTTCATAGGTTCATAGGTTCATAGGTTCATACTAGACTATCTGCCCAAGGGCATTTATAAGCCTAGCACAGAGTTTTGTGGCTTTCACCACCCCTTTAGTTTGAAGGATACTATGCCCATTATTTTGCTGTGCCTCTGTCAAGCAGTGACACTGAGATAATCCCTGGGGTATATCTGCGATCTCCCATCCATTGGTCAAGATTTCTCTTGAACAAAGCCAGCGAGGTGCTCTGCCTCACATGTACCAGGATTTTGTTCCACAGCATAGGGAGTCTCTGGGTGATGAATCTGTCCCTCCAGCACGTCCTATTAATAACCGTGTCAAGGTTTAAGTCTCCCGCCCATGTAGTTCTGAGGGATCTAGATTTTTGAGGTGAAGCATGTTCATCAATTCCGGGTTGGACATGGCCTTGTATGTCAGGCACAGGTCACCTCTGAGCAGATGGTAAGTGACTGAATAGAGCTGGAGTTCCTTCAGTCGGGCAGCATAAGACATATTTTGAGACCCTTTATCCTTTTGGTGAGGAACTTTTGGGGCCTTTCCAGTTGCTGCAGGTGTCGTGTCAGATACATTCTGAATGGGGCATTGTACTCAATCATTGGTCTGATGAGTGATGAGTACAGGGGGACGATGACCTCCCTTGATCTAGATGTGAATCCCTTCATGATCAGGTGGGCAATGTAGAAGGTCTTCCTAACTACTTTGGCAACGTGAGTGTCAAACGAAAGGTTACTGTCAACCTGGGTCCCCAGATCCCTGATAACCTCTTCTGTGCTTAGTGGATTGCCACCTATATGGCAGCTAGGGGTAATCTTGTTTTTCCCAAAGGGTATGACTATGCATTTTTTGGCGTTTAACTTTAGGCCATGGCTCTGGCACCAGTTATCCATTTCTATAAGACCCTTCTGAAGGATATCTGTGTCAGATGTGTTCTCAACTATGGCGCCCAGTTTGCAGTCATCTGCAAATTTTGTCAGCCATAACCCTGCTGTGTTTTCTTGTACTTCTGAAAAGTAGATGCTGAACAAGAGTGGGCCCAGGACTGAGCCCTGTGGGATGCCACTTGTGACAGGCTTTGAGTCTGACATGGCGCCAGCAACTCTGATCCTGTGGGTTCTGTCGCTTAGCCAGTTTGCGACCCATCTTGTGACGTATGGGTTTACATTTAAGCTAATGATGTTGCCCTAGCTGTGTTGGTGATGTGTGTGTGTGTGCATGCCCACAGTTCTGCCATCTGGCTGCCCTATACAGGGGTTTGTTGGACTGCTGCAGACCGCACCTGGCAGGGTGTGCAGTTCACCATCTCTGGCCACGTACACAAGAACTGTGCCTGCCAGGGGTTCCAAGGGCACTACCAGGTACAAGCCATGATACGGTACTCTCCCCTGATGATGACATATGTCCACTGGATCCGAGTGCCTCTTGGGACCGGCCAGGGCCAAGTGCACATGGCCTGCTATGTTGTGGTGTGGACAGCGCACCCCATGCTGTGCTGGGGCTGGTACTACGGCCACTACAGAAGCGGCTCTGACTTCTTGCATGCCCATATCGACCTCCAGCTGTTGTTGTTGCTGGCCTGCATCCACGTGCCATCACACTACTCCCACCATATGCTCCAGCACAGACATTCCATGGTCGAGGATTCCCATCATCTCACCCAACCATCTATCCAGGACCTCTGCAAAAAAATGGTGGGGACCTGTAAAATCACAGATATTGTCAATAACAGCAGAATGAGTAGCCCTCTGCAGCCTCAGACCCTGTCTGTTACACCATTCCATACATACCTGCACCTCCATGATGGCCTGAAACATGTGTCTGGTGACACCAGATGTGGCACTTCTGCCTGGGGCATGATGACCATCAGCCCTCTTACAATTACCCCTGTACATCTGCCTGTGTGATACCTCACCGGGCATCTGGCTATGGCTGCTGTCTGCAGATACACATGCCATAGACACCACACTGTTCTGTTCCATGCCACCACCCACCAACTGTCCCTCATTTATGGCCACTGGTGATGGGGTATGTATAGACAATGTGACTGAATGCGGGGATGGGATGGATAACAGTGGGATGCCAAATGATGGCACTGCTTCAGCCCCAAACAACCCTGACTGTGCCTCAACACACCTATCATCATTGTGAGAGTTTGTATTGACACTAACATCAGTTTACCAGCAGGAGGGGCCCTGACCCACCTCGCCACCTGTGAAAGGAAAACAAGAAATGCACTTTAAGACCTGTACGTCATTGCTTAACTGTACACACACGCACACACACACACACACACACACACACACACACACACACACACACACACACACACATACACACTTACAGGTGAGGTTGCACAAAGATATTACACACGGACCCATAATTACCCATCTGTCACCATGCATGACACATTGCACTCAACAGCATGCACTGCACCTATAGCCAATCCCTGTTACCAACATTATGCATCCTTGTGATGCATGGGTTGTGTTAGTAGGTGATGCCCTTTCCCATGAAACACACTGCACCCAGGTACACAGTATTGCTGTGCACCTGTTCAGCACCCTGGCATGTACTGTGCACCATACCTCACAGGTGTACATACCATTGCTGAATGTGTATATGTATGTCAGTTATGTTTGCTCTGCTGCTCACAGCCACTGTGTGTTTGCCCGGCCCATACCTGGCATGATATGTGGACAGATGTCAATAGTGAATGCCTGATGTCTGATTTGCAGATCTCATCATCAGCTGTGCATATATGACCAATAAAATACAATTACACTGACAACCTTCAAACCTTACTGTGGCTATGAGGAGTGTACACACTCTTATTGACATGGCACCCTCTTCCCTGTATGCCATGGGGCCACAATACTGCATATGTTAACATTACACAAACCTGATATGTGACATATGACCTGTGCAATCAAATACAGTATCAAACAAATGTGTTAGTTGTGAATATGCTAACTGAGATGCATAAAATCTGTTGGTGCATAAGTGTGCACACCCTTAACATGATTGTTTGCTGCACCAACTGTTAAGTGTACTACAGCAGTCACTATTCCTGGAAGGGGTATACTACCATGGCCATCTGCACTTGCCAGTATTTTGTCACTTTGGCCTATAAATGTCCCCCAACTCTGCAGGATTGCAAGGTCAACTTATGTGCACAGCCCTTGTATGTAACACAGTGCCTTCACTATTGCTGTGGAGTCAGGGTTATATCTGCCACAATTCATGACCTTGACTGTGTGCAGATACAGCCATTCCTAGTGAGCTTTGGATGTCTGCTTCAGTTCACTGTTGTGTTTCAGGATGACAACCCTCCTCATCCTCAGCCTTTTTGCAGATGTTTGACAGCTATGGGGTACACATGAGTGTCATTTTGCAGTGTCCCAAATTCAGAACACCATGTGTACCGGCCTAGTCCCTGCTAATGAATGGCAAACATACAGGTGTACACTGGCACCAGCAAGGTACAGATGGGGATGGTGGGCCTGAGGTGGAGTGAGGTGTTGCTTGTGCAGCACATGTATCTTAATTGATACTGTCTGTAGGTTTTGAACTTGGTCTTGGTACACCATTACACATTGCAACACATGCCTTTGGAGGACTTTTGATGTTATGCATATGCTACCTGTAGAGAGCCCTGGCTGATGTTTCTTGTGGAATAACTATCCCATCTGATTACCCTAACCCATGGGCCACAGTTATGCAGAGTCCAGGCAATTGTTGACACTGATACTGCACAGCCAGTACTTGCTAGACATTCCTGCAACTCCATCAGTGTTTTGGTCTTTTACTAGGCAGCCTCCATGACCAGCTTGCAACATGTGTCATCATCTGACTTGGATGGCCATCTGTTTATTTTCTACATTAATGTTGTCCCATACATTTTCATCACATACATGACTGTCTGCACTGTTTTGCATGATATATGCAATGGTGGGGAAAGGCTACATGTCCCACTCCTGCGTGCTACCTGTTCGGTATGGGATCCATTCCATGGCTTATAAGATGTGTGCAAGCCATGGCTGCCTCTGTTGCAGGTGAGTGGGCAAATGTGATGGACATATATCTTGGACAGCATTCCATTTCTTGGTGTGACATTGAGGAACTGTTCTTGCTGGAAAGTGCATACTCATGAAGAGTGAATGCTGTCAGTACCTCAAAAGCTGCTTCCACAATATGTTATTTGGAGTGTGTGCACACATATGCTTCCAGTGTTTGTTAAGGTATGTATATTTGCTGTCCTAACATGGGATTCCTTATTACACATTCATTGCTCATGTTAGGACAACATTACAGGTTGAGAAATATCCAAACCAACCGACCAGTAAATACAAATAAGGCTTAGTGTGCTTAGTGTATGTGATAGTATTTAAACTCTGTACTTGTCTTAACCATTGTTTTCAGCTTCTGAAGAAGTCGGTTTATTGCTAACTGACGAAAAGTGTATTGTTATTGACCGCGCTTTAAGTACATTAAAACTACTTGAATTTTAGCGAAGAAGGGTCCTGGAACATTACAGGTTGTAAGGGTTGTAGAATGTGGTATTGTAATATACTATGGTGTATGTCTGTAACAGTTGCCATTGTAATAGTGGTATATACACTGTTGTAGCACTGTATAAGGGTGATGTTTCAGACATGTTCCTACTGTAGGCCATTTGTCCCACCATTGTGTTCATCTCTGTGCACACATCTTTCAATGACAGGTTGTTAGTTATATTGCAGGACTCTTACATACCCTTCAGATATGCCACCATGGTGACCAGTGTGATGCAGTGCAGTTAACAGCAACAATAAGTGAACATGTACAGCATGCATCATTGGTAGGTGTGTTAAATGTGCGCATGGCAAATACCACGGCCATAACATGGCCAGTGTATTGGTAAACCTGACCAAACAACACCATACTCATCAGCTACAGGCTACTGCCTCAGAGGTATAACAGAGGGACCTACATAGTTGTGTGAGAGATGTGATATCAGTAGCCACACCTGTGGCATTGGTACAGGGTGGGAGTAGCATTTCAGTACAACACTAGTACAAACCCACAATACTACAGATTATGCACATCTGTTCATTACTACAATGCAGCAACAGACTATATATATTTTATCTCACATATGCACAATTAAACACTACAGATGCAGATGGATAAACAACAGTGGTCTACATATATGCCTGGGGCCTTACCTGCATGCTCCTCATCCATTCTGTGGGTACCACCCACCAACACAATTTTATCTGCTGGGTCTTGTCTTTGCTGGC
>NC_056751.1:770283931-770334009 GCF_019279795.1 Protopterus annectens
CATAGCAGTTGTTCAGCAGGACATGATTACAACAAGCCTTGATGGCACATGTAAATGGTCCACATCATCTATCCCAGTATTACAGACCAAGTACTACATTCAATTACATGCATATATGTTTCACATACCTGTTGTAGTATTGTCATCTCTTCTAGGTACACTTTTATGTGTCCCTTGTTTTATATACTTTTGTTTTGTTGTGGTTTGTAGTTTTAGTTGTTTTTTTTTTTTTCTGTCTCTTACTCTCTCTTTATCTCTCTCTCTCTCTCCACTACAGGGATTGAGCTGCTTTGAATAGGTTGCTGCATGGATTTTGTAGGTGATGCTCATGATCAGGTGATGGCCTCTCCACCAATCAGTGTTCACCACTTGCTAATTGCAAGCAGCTAGCTGTGTAGTACTTCCAATTACCATTGTCATGGCAACCCACTACTGTAAATTACTACATCATGTGGGCATTGTCCCTTTACCTTTCCTGTATGGAAGACATCCTTCCTGTGTGTGGGCAGCAGTGTTACAGACAGCAGGTAGCAATACCTCTTACAACAAGACTTGCAGACACAGGCCACATACATATTTGTATAAGGTTCCAGACCTATGGACAGTGTGAGTATTGTTATTATATGCATTGTATACCGCTAATTTTACAGGGTTTGTGTTTACATGCTAGTTTTGCATGGAATGCAATCTGTCTGCATAGCTCTCAACTTTGGGCCTATCCACATGATGGCCAGAGAATTGGCTGTTATGTTTTGTCTATTTACCACACAGGTCTTGTGTCTGATATGTCAGTGGCATTCTCTCTATTGAGTGCTGTCAGTACATGGCTACATCCATTTTTGTTTCTGACTTCATATTCCTGAGTAAGGGTATGTTGCAACCAATCCTGTAACACAGCAACCTTCACAGTGTATAACAGCAATATTGTAAATATGGCCCTGTGTTCAAGCCTCTGTTCTCTGCCTATATACTAGGCTTTGTCCATATATCATGCAGTAAGAGCTTGTTAAGTAGTGGTCTATCTTTATTTAGTGTTGGCATTCCTGCTATCATTCCAGTGATGTTGTGGACTGCCATACATATTGTGGGGTAGGGTCCATATATATGTGGGCTACAGCTGGACAAAACATGTGTGACCTTGTACATTCCAGAGGTCAGTGTATGTAACACTGTTATATGCTCTTGTAAGTCATTCTATGAGGGAGGGGTATGCACCGTTTTTTACCTGGCTGTTAGATGTGAGGGGTATCAGTAGTAACACACATTAAGGTATTTGGCTGTATATTTTCATACATTTCACAATGGGAACACTGGTGGAATAGTATACACAACACGCTGATTTCTGATGGCCCCAGTTCCAATACAAGTCCACAAAAGCTGGTAAAATCATTATAGAAATCCAAATAATCCAAATAAGAATAATTCTGGTAAAACAAGCTTTATTCAGTCGACACCAGTAAGCGCTTTCACCCTAAGGCTTCATCAGACTTTTACAAAGTACAACTGATTCATTAAACTTTAAATAGCCCTCCTTTCAACCTCATTGGTTGTAGGGTTAACAGTCTTAACATATACCTAGACTGTATATTTAAAGCACTACAAGGCATTAACCATGAAAAACCTACATATAAAAAATATATATACATAGAAACTTCACCATAAATGCATATATGTATATAAATAGATAAAAACATATATCTAAAGAGCATGTGTGCAAATATATTAAAAACTTCACTACAACTAGAGTCCTATAAACAATATATACATTACTAGCAAATGACCAAATAGCAGATGTAAGGGAAAAACATAGTAAACAAATATAAACCCTACCAACTGTACAGATCTTTTCAGACAATATTCAGACAGATCTATTTCGGTCTGAATAGTCTCCTACTTTTTAAAAAAGGTTTGATGTGAACCTTGTCATTGAGCCCAGGGAGTACATCCGCCCTCAATCTAATAATCCAACGGGTTTCACATTCCAGGGTCTGATTAATTAAATCCCCACCCCTAAGACTACTCTCCAACTTCTGCGCAACACTGAACCTAAAGTTATGATCTGTACCCAGTTCTTTATGGTGCTTGGCCAGGGCATTGAACTCAGAACCTATCCTAAAATGATAGGCATGTTCCCTTATACGTTCTTTAAGGGCCCGATTAGTCTTTCCTACGTAAAATGCAGTACATGCTGTGCACCTAGCTAGATAAACAACATTGTCACTATTACAGTTGGTGGATGTATTAAAATAAAAAACACGTTTGGTAGTTGGATGCACAAAGGTTGTGTCCTTACTAATAAACATACACTGGTTACATTTACTACATGGTAAAGTGTTACTGTCTGTCAGGTTAACCTTTCTCTTATGATAGTTGTACTTAGGTTTACATAACAGTCTCTTCAGGTTAGGTTTATTCTTAAACACCATATTTGGTTTGGGTCCCACAACTCTACCAATCTCATCATCTGACAGCAGAATGTCCCAATGTTTCGCTATTATATTCTTAATATTTGTTGCTTCTTGAGTAAAGAACATGGGAACTCTCACGTTCACCATGTTGAGAGCATTACCATCTCCAAGAAAATTAACAGTTTCAGCAAAATATGGTCTCGCTCTGGTGGCTCTCAGACTATCAACTGTAGTGCATGTCTCATCTATCCTTTCTGCATTGTAGCCCCTCTCCATGAACTTAACCTTTAAGGCTTCTCTTTCATTCATATACCCTTGCTCGGATGGATTTAGCCTAGAGGCCCTAATGAACTGACCCTTTAATACATTGTTAAATATGAACCGAGGATGCATACTATTCCAATGGAGCAGCGTACTCCTGTAGCAGGGTTTCCTGTGGACAGAGGTATTTAATAATCCATTACTAAGCTTAAATACATTAACATCTAAATATGTAATCTCATATTCTGAATAATTTAAAGTAAACTTCAGAAAATGAGTAGATGTATTCAAACATTCAACAAACTCAAGAAGTGTATCTACATCCTCTAACCAAACAAGGAAGAGGTTGTCCACAAACCTACGATAGATACCCACAAATTGTTTAAATAGAACATGTTGTAGCAAAAATCTATCTTCCCAGGCTGCCATAACAAGGTTGGCGTAGCTATTGGCACAAGACGTGCCCATAGCCACACCATCCTTCTGTAGAAAGATCTCATCTCCAAACATAAAGATGTTGGTAACCAAAATGGTTTCTAGAAAGAGTGTAAGTAAATCCATCTTCTCAGCCGTGAATTCAGAATGTTCATTAAGGTAGTCCTGTGGGACCCAAACCAAATATGGTGTTTAAGAATAAACCTAACCTGAAGAGACTGTTATGTAAACCTAAGTACAACTATCATAAGAGAAAGGTTAACCTGACAGACAGTAACACTTTACCATGTAGTAAATGTAACCAGTGTATGTTTATTAGTAAGGACACAACCTTTGTGCATCCAACTACCAAACGTGTTTTTTATTTTAATACATCCACCAACTGTAATAGTGACAATGTTGTTTATCTAGCTAGGTGCACAGCATGTACTGCATTTTACGTAGGAAAGACTAATCGGGCCCTTAAAGAACGTATAAGGGAACATGCCTATCATATTAGGATAGGTTCTGAGTTCAATGCCCTGGCCAAGCACCATAAAGAACAGGGTACAGATCATAACTTTAGGTTCAGTGTTGTGCAGAAGTTGGAGAGTAGTCTTAGGGGTGGGGATTTAATTAATCAGACCCTGGAATGTGAAACCCGTTGGATTATTAGATTGAGGGCGGATGTACCCCCTGGGCTCAATGACAAGGTTCACATCAAACCTTTTTTTTAAAAAGTAGGAGACTATTCAGACCGAAATAGATCTGTCTGAATATTGTTTGAAAAGATCTGTACAGTTGGTAGGGTTTATATTTGTTTACTATGTTTTTCCCTTACATCTGCTATTTGGTCATTTGCTAGTAATGTATATATTGTTTATAGGACTCTAGTTGTAGTGAAGTTTTTAATATATTTGCACACATGCTCTTTAGATTTATGTTTTTATCTATTTATATACATATATGCATTTATGGTGAAGTTTCTATGTATATATATTTTTTATATGTAGGTTTTTCATGGTTAATGCCTTGTAGTGATTTAAATATACAGTCTAGGTATATGTTAAGACTGTTAACCCTACAACCAATGAGGTTGAAAGGAGGGCTATTTAAAGTTTAATGAATCAGTTGTACTTTGTAAAAGTCTGATGAAGCCTTAGGGTGAAAGCGCTTACTGGTGTCGACTGAATAAAGCTTGTTTTACCAGAATTATTCTTATTTGGATTATTTGGATTTCTATAATGATTTTACCAGCTTTTGTGGACTTGTATTGGAACTGGGGCCATCAGAAATCAGCGTGTTGTGTATGCTGTTTCATTTTATTTTCTTTGCTTACACGCTGATTTTGAGCTCTGTCGGCTTGCTGTACATCGCTGTACTACTGGTGGAATAGTGCTTACTGTCTTACAGACAGTCCTGTTTGTCAGTGTGATAGTGATGTTTTAAGTTAAGCATTGTTATGTAACAGATACATTTTCATTGTGACAACTTAATTATTTTCCCCTGGGGGTTGAGTACAGGGTGTAATTGGAGGCTGCTGAACTACATCTGTAATTAATTAGTGTTGCTTGATTCTTATCTCCCAGGCAAGTGTTTTTGTTACTGTTGTACTACACGAAGGCCTTGGCCTGGACAACAGCATATGTCATGCTTTCAGATTACTCTATCAAATGTTTCGTTCAAGAGTTGCATTACTCAATTATTATGTTGTTGTTGTTATTATGTATTTCAAAAAATCTAACTGCTATATGAAATGGCATATACAACTAAAATAGTACACAAATAAACATTTCTATGTATCCAAACTTGTGGGTGGTGTCATATCCTTTGACTTGTCTGTGGGTATATGCTTCATGCAATAATTGTCTTTTGTATGAAGGAATCAAACACTGGCCATTTTAAAAGGTGGCAACTGTAAGAATACTGTCTGTTCGATATTCTGTGCACCCTCTAAATATATATCTTCTTATACATATCTATAAGTAGTAATATATGTATATGTGTATGTATGTGTATATACATATATATATATATATATATATATATATATATATATATATATATATATATGTATCTATATATATATATATATGTGTGTGTGTGTGTGTGTGTGTGTGTGTGTGTGTGTGTGTGTGTGTGTGTGTGTGGATGTATCATTGGAATGTTTACTGCTTCCACATTGTACATTTCCTATGGTAGACAGACTGTTTTGCATGGTATGTTATTGATATCATCCTGACATCGTACAGCTGAGATGGATTACTGTTAACTTGTTGTGGCTATGTTGTGTAGGGTCCTGGGTATGAGACTTGCAAGTGTTGGTTAGTGTGTTGCAAGGCAGATCTGTTTGTCTGTGGAAGAGGGGATGATATTAATAATTACAAGAGATACTTATTTTGGGCCCCTTCCTCCCCATTAACAGTGTCTTTGGTCATGTATTTAGTTTTTGCATTTTATATACATAAATATATATATATATATATATATATGTGTGTGTAAATATATATATGGTTTACTGACATGGTAGCATTGTTGCCTCACAGCAAGAGGTTCTCCCGTTTGATTCTCAGCTAGTGTGTGGGGTGTGCCTTCTGTGTGGAGTCTGCATATCCTCCCCATGGGTCGAGTGGCGTTCCGAAAGACATGCGTGAATGGGCGTGCCTTCGTTGAAGGTTGGGCGTCGAGCTGGCAACTCGGCACCATGAAAATCTTCTGCCAATCATTAGTGGACTGGAGTTCCGCTGTGGTGACCCCTAACCTGGAAAAGCCGAAAGACAACAACAACCGACATAATGTTGAATTTCTTAATGTCTAATACTCATTTGGTTGAAAAACAACATCACAACCCAAAACATTGAATTATCAAAATGTCTACAATCATTTAATTGAAATGTATCTTGAATGTATCAACTCCGAGATCACACTACAGTGCAGAAATGGGCAAATTTGATACTTTTGACATTGTGCATTTAGACTAATTTTATTTCAACATTTTGATCATTCAATATAGTGTGTTCAACCAATTCATTTTTAACCATTTAGCATTCAACATTATGTCGGCAAACCATATATATATATATATAACCAGTCAACAAAAAGGCAACCACACCTCTATAGGCAAATGCTACGCTGGATGAAGCACCAAAAACAAGTAATATAATAACAAGAACACCAGCAATAGCAACCATGCATCTATTTCATCTGTATTTTCCAGGAGATGCAAGCCACAGATAGTTCCACGCCTCAACGGTATACAAAAGCGACTCAGAAGACTCGAAAATAAAATAAACCAAGTTTAATGTAGAGTGCACTCAGTGTTCTTGTTATTATATATATATATATATATATATATATATATATATATATATATATATACATACACATATATATATATATATATATATATATATATATATATGTATATGTATGTAAATATATATATATATATATATATATATATATATATAGATATATATATATATAGATATATAGGTATCTACATATATACATACATACATACATCTACATATATAAATGCATTTCCCCTACTGCGCTGGATGATATGTTTGAGAATACATCAAATTTCTTTACTTCTGAAATGGTTTAGTGGTAAGTCACTTTGGCTCTAATGTGCTTGTGGGACAGATGCCCTTTTTCTTTTCAAGGTTAGAGTGGGATGTTAAGCAAGGATTATTGGTAAGTATGTTGTGGGAGATTTTGTAGGAGAGGTTGCATTTGCAGACAGACAAGACAGCAGACAGGGGCGGTGTATGATACATGGGATTGGTAAACACCTTGCCAGCAAGTGTGGTTGGGAATCCAAGGCTCATGAGCCCCTGAGTTGGCAGTAGTGGCACTGATGTCTCCACACAATTGCAGTCACCACTAGTCCTTCACAGCCCCAAAGGTGGCTGTGCTGGGGCTGGGCTGGAGGGTCTGCCTGCCCCTCTAGCTGTGACAGCCTGCCCTCCACCTGGTGCATATGGTCATGCAGTTATGTCTGGAGCACACTGTGCACCATGCCACAGACCTTGTCCCAGGTGACAACATCCTCACCGAGGCCACTTGCAGGGGGGGCAAACCCCATCCCCTGTACCGGTTCCACCCGAGAGTGGTGCAGGACCAGCAGATGAGGGAGGTCTGAGTTGGGTCCTAGACATGCTGGGACCTGGTGCCTTGGCCAGGTGAGGTGTGAGAGGCAAATCTGCTGGGATCTGCTTTCTCATATGTACTATGGTGTGGAAATTAACAATGAATATTGGTTAATCATGCACAACACATTACAACATTAGTCAAAATAGCATGCATGGGTATTCCCATTTACCCAAAACAATGCAATTATAACAGTGCCATAGCAAACAGAACCCATGCATATATGGAATGGCATTTAAGGTTACAACAGCATGCCAGTTAGTGGTATGTCAGGCAGGCAATAAAATGATTATTCAACAGGGAATATTAGTATGCATACAGTTTAAACAATGACAAACCAAATAGAACAATGGTCCCAACAGTAGAGGGTTTGTTAGGAATATACCCATGTTGGCTTCAGTGTGATGGCTGGATCAGTTGAGTGGTGGGGGAAGCGAATAGATTCAATTGAAAACTGCTATCAATTATATTTGTCAGTACAATACTATTTATTACTCTACATTCTGATCACACTTACACTCTACCTGAGGCATTGGGCCACTGCAGCACACCACCAGCTATAGATATCAACAAAGCATTTGTATTTTTATTTTAGTTATACAAATCAGACATGTTTCTATACCAATTTCTTTACCTGTGGGCCTGTGCAGATGATCTTTGTGTGCATTATATTGCTGTTTTTACATATATTTCAGATTCACATATTAGTTGCAGGCCCTATAGTGTGTGTTATGCCTTTCACATACATCTACTGTGACATTCTCTGTGTGCAGGTTTTTTGACAGCTTACTAAATTATCTGTGACAGCGTGACTTGTCTGGGCCAGACTGCAGAGTGTAGATATCTAGCTTGCATCTATTTTTAGGCATAGGGTTGATCAACACAGCAATTGTGCACCTTTCATAGTTATACACATCATACTAGTATTTTTTTTCAGTTTTCTTTACCTGTGTTCCCTGTATGGAAAATGTATGAGTTATGAGTTGCAGTACATTATTTTTTCTATTCAGATTGCAGTTTACAACTGTGGAACCAGACTGAGATGTTAGTGTCTGTCCCTGGATTCGAACCATATTGTATGTGCAAAATTTAACTGCAGGTTTAGTCCTTAACAGACTGAGCTACTGGCATTTCTATCTAGTACATATTTTTGTGCACAGGACTTTCATTATGACATGTTGCATTATTTGTTTCCCATTTTCAGTACAAATTATGCATACACAACAGATATTGGTATCACTGTTTGTGAAACGTGCAGATTAGCTGGATTGCACATTTGACTGTTTTACAACTGTGCATACAGCAATTTAGATTCCTGAGTACACAGTCTAGGTTCTAAGTCTGCATCTGTTAGCCTTATACATTTTTCAGTACATTCACAGCTGCATACAGCTGAAATTGCAAGGCTAATGCAGGACAATCCTGGCAGACAAACAAGTAAAACAAATTCTGGTGGGAATATGTACTGTTGCTTTTTTTCAGTTATTTGACATGCCCATTCTAAATTATGCAGACAAGCAGTGCTTAATCAGTTCACTTCAGTTAATGCATTCTGCAGGACATACACATCTCTATTTTTCAGGTACAAGTGAGAAGACACACACCAGTGTTTGGGATCACCTTTATTAGTTTTGATATACATATCTGTGTATGACTCAGAAATCCACAATTACTATTCTTGTATGATCTGCACAGGAGATGCTTTTCATTTCTAACTGTTACAGTAGCCCTGACATGCCACTTTCTAGGCAGGTTCACTCAGACACACTCATACATATTCTAATATTCCTCTCCTGCATATTGTACCCTGTTTGCTACACAGCAGCTGGGAATACTCCATTGTAACACTGGCAGCCTGACACAGGTATTTATTCCTGACTTTTACAGCACAATTATATATACAAGCAGTACTACCATTACTATAGTTTTGATTTTTTACTGCTAATAGTAGGGGTATTCTGTACTCACCAAACTGCTGACACAGCCAGCACCATCACTGGGTATGAGCCTTAGCATTCTGGGACCTCTCTGCAGCAGATGTATGAGGAGACATCACATATTAATCACACCTGCACAGTCACAAGTTGAACTTTTTCCATACTTAGAGATACATAACACTGCATACTTATAGACAGATGGGACATCCTGCGCTCTGGCTTCTTGGATCCACTGGTCCAAGAGTGCAACCCTCCTCTGCTTCAGGTCATTATGGTGATTACATACCTGCTCACCAGTCCGGGGTATGCCACTGGCACTGGTGAGATCACGAGCAAGCTGGTCCCAGGCCTCCGCTTTGTACTGTGAGCACTGGTACTGGCCCTGCAGCAGCCTGCCATTATGGTTTTTAACTAGGAGCCCAACCATGACCCTGGACTCCTGGATGCCCCCAACATTACGCTTGGAAGCGCACACCTTCACCAACGCCAGACATTGTGATTCTGCTGTGAGCATTCCCAAATGATTATGGCTGTATTCCCACCTGTGTGGTTTCAATAGGGCAGTTTTCCCACTCATTTTCTTGATTGGCTAGTTTTAATGTGCTGAACATTGCCTAGTTCCATTCAAATCTGCATAGCAATGCTTACACCAGCTAAGCAGAGCTGAAAGCTGGTAAGCAATGCTTACACTAGCAAAGCATTGCTTAAATCTATTTTTTCATTAACTTTATAATTTATTTTTACTATGTATGTTTTACATATTCCCACCCCTACTGTGCTATATGTGAGCCATATGATTGACATCTATCATTCAATTCCTTAAAAGTTTATTAAATAATTTGGCAGAGGAGGGATTCGAACCGAGCATGTTATACATACTATATCATGGCAGTGCCACTATGCTACAGCAACTTAATGATGCTTTCTATCACAGTAGCACTTGTCTATTATTTTCAAGATTTCAGCCAGGCTAAGCATAGTGGCACGCCACACAAAGAAGCTGTGTGGTGCTTAAACTTTGGATTTATTTCATGACAAAAATATTATTACATTTTTCTAATTTCTATTCCTTTCCTCTTGCCCTACTGCTTCCATGCAGGTAGGGCAAGAGTGCATACATTTGGGGGTGTGCACTTGAAGGCTGCTGCCTTCTAGGTGTTTATGCTTTTTCTTTTCTTTTTCAGTGTCCGCAGTCACTGAAATGTTGCTATTTACATTTCAGTGTCTGTGGATGCTCATTTACTATATAATATTAGAGCCAGGCTCTAATATTAAATAGATTGACACTCATATGTATCAGAAACTGCAGTACAGCACTTTCTGAGCAAAGGGTGTGTGTTACATGTGCAGGCACTGCTAACACATGCCCCCCCTGTGCTCGCTCCTGGTTCATGTCCATTTAGTTTAGATAGCCGGGTGCCTTCATGCATATACAAGGTGCACTGCTATCCTAAATGGACACGAACCACTCCATGCAAGAATAGCCTTATTCTTGCACGGAGCTTCGTGAATCCAGGGGGAAATATTGAAAGATCTTAATCTGGCTAAAGCTACAAGGTTGGATGGTATTGACTATCATATGTACAATGATATGAAAAATTGGCAAAAGCATTTTTTGTGGAGATGTTAAATGATTGGTTGCAAGTAGCTGGACATGGATAAAGAGATATGTATGGAATCATGAAATTTAAATGGAAAAAGAGAGAAAGACAAAAAAATGGAGGCTGATAGTATTGAATAATACAGATTATAAGATATTTATCAGAATAATAACTAAAAGATTAACAAATAAAGTAGATAAGTTGCTTGACCATACAATTAATGGGAGAAAGGGGAAAATAAGTCACGATTTATTATGGATAATAAAAGAAGTAATAGATAATATTATAAATGAAAAAGCAGTAGCTAAAGTCACGGTAGAAATTTAAGTAAGGCACTCAATAAAATATTGAGCTTGTGAAGCATCAATTCTTTTTTGATTACTGAGGAAGACACTCGAAAACGTATTTTCTGTGCTTAGCGTTAAAATTTTAAATCCTTTTGCTGCTATTGAATAGACCATTTGGAATTTTATATACTGCGGTCTTGGCACCCTTATTTGGTTCTCCAAGCGAACCTTTTGCTTTTGGTTGCAGTCTGATTTTGTTCACTTTCATCTCCTTTGCTGTTCACTCAATAAAATACAATATGGATCTTTATGCACTATATTAGGGGCTTATAAAATAAGTGAAAGAATAGTAAAAGTAATTAAGTCAGTGTATGAAAAAAATAATGCAAGAATAATTTTAAATGGATGGTTAAGTGAGGAAATACAATTAGGGTGTGGAATAAGACAAGGATGCCCAGTGAGTAGTATCATATTTGCTTTAATTATCAATGTTTATGAATATGATTGTAAATAAAATGTATAGAATATTAAATATGGCAAGGATACAAGATAACAGAGGAAATGTAATTACATATTATATACACAAATGCAGCGGATACGCGGTGTAAGAAAATATATGAATGTCAAGATTATCACTAGATAAACTACCCATTAAAGCTAACATGCCTTGTAAAAGAAAATAAGAACTGATTTGTATTCATTGTGGGGAACTTGAAACAACAGAAGACATATTTCTGAAATGTACTAGAGTAAAGAAATTATAGGAAGAAATATGCAAAAACAAAATGTTGAAATGATTTGAAAAGGTTGAACATTTAAACATGAACATGTTTGAATATTGATGTTATGGTAACAAAAAATGAAAAGACGCTGAAAAAACTGAAAATAATATTTTTCATTCTATGAACTTCATGGATTGAGAGACTCAATGACGTAAAATTCAATGGGAAATGGATTCTATCATAAATTTTGAAGAAATATATATTTTGCTTTGGTAAAAAGGGTGATGGAAGTTTTTAATAGTATGAAATTGTTTTGTACTGTATAAAAATGTAAATATTTTTAAATCATGTATACAATATACATATAAATAATATATGTAACTAATGTATATAAGTGACGATTATCAATAAAGAACCCCTAGTCTTTTTGATAGGTGCTGTGGGATTTTATGCAGCCACCTGAGCTACCACTAACTTAGGTAGATGGGGCCCCAGTTTAATGTTTCATCCGAAACATGGCACACTCAGGAGTGCAGCATCCACCTTATGTTGTACTACGGTGTCAGCACTCAATATACCTGGTGTGAGATTGGAACCCACAGCCTTTTATACCAAAGGCAAGTGTGCTACCACTGCATTGATACAGACTAAGAATCACAACACTATGAAACTCCGTAACTACCACTGATGGACTGTAATCCTTACTGATGTACAAAAAATAAATATAGGAGGCCAGGTAGTTGGTGTGGAGGATTAAGGGTCTTGCCTCCCAATAGTTAAGATTCAGAGTTTAACTCTGAGAAAAATCACATAACTAGACAGTGCCTCCTAACTGAGGCATCACACACAATCTCCAAAGCCTGTGCACACTCACTATGACTTGATGTTGTGACTCAACTAATCTTCTGGAACATTCTGGAACAGTATTACTCAAATGCTGCTGCTATTTCTGCTAACAGTTCCTTACAGAGAGTGATTCTTACTCAAATCTCCTATGCATTGGTTATATCATCATCCTGATGGGGCTTTTAATGATGTAATTACATCATACAAACACACCTTGTCTGCTGCTTCCATTTTTAGCCTGTGCACTTTGACCCATTCATGGTAATACTCCAATGCCACTGGTACTGATTCCCATGAGAGGTGCTTACTCAAATCTGCTGTGCACTCACTGTGACCCACTCATGGTAATACTCCAATGCCACTGCTACCGATTCCCATGAGAGGTGCTTACTCAAATCTGTTGTGCACTCACTGTGACCCACTCATGGTAATACTCCAATGCCACTGCTACTGATTCCCACGAGAGGTGCTTCCTCAAATCTGTTGTGCACTCACTGTGACCCACTCATGGTAATACTCCAATGCCACTGCTACCGATTCCCATGAGCGGTGCTTACTCAAATCTGTTGTACACTCACTGTGACCCACTCATGGTAATACTCCAATGCCACTGCTACCGATTCCCATGAGAGGTGCTTACTCAAATCTGTTGTGCATTCACTGTGACCCACTCATGGTAATACTCCAATGCCACTACTACCGATTCTCATGAGAGGTGCTGACTCAAATCTGTTGTGCACTCACTGTGACCCACTCATGGTAATACACCAATGCCACTGCTACTGATTCCCATGAGAGATGCTTACTCAAATCTGTTGTGCACTTACTGTGACCCATTCTCCTTTTGTTAGTGCTACAAATCTCCTACAACTGTATTACTCAAATGCTGCTGCCATTTCTCTGCTGTTGTCACCAATTCCTAACAGGCAGGTGCTTACTCAAACCTCCTACACATTGCCAAATGTAGTTATATTGACCTCCTCCTCACACTGAGATTTCTGTGGCATTTAAAGATATAGTTCCATTGGGCTACAGTTTCTAAGGCTAAAATAGCTATGTTTACAGATGGAATCCAATTCTTACACTGAGGTTTCTGAAGCTTGTTTAAGCTGAGAGGGAACAGATTATTTTATTTTTTAAAGCAAAGGGTTATCTAGTGCTGGATCCAGCTCTGACTATGACATACTGATTTGTCTTCACCCACTGTTTCAGTAACGTTCTTAAAGAAATCAACATGGTTAAGGAGGCAGGCTCCCCCCTTCATGAATCTGAACTGGATTGATTCAAAAATCAGTATGTTGCCCATATCCTTTCTTATTAATTCATAGTGATCCTTTCCTTAGCCTTACAGATGAGACTGGTCAGGCTTAGGATTCTTTAATTGCCCAGGTCAGTTGATACCCCAACCTTGTGCATGAGGATGACTGTTGCTGTCCTTCATTCATCCTGCATGAAGCTTGTTTGGAGGACTATATGGAATACCCTCAGTAGGGGATATTATAAGTCCTGTTTCAGGCTGACCAGAAGGCATACTGAAGTGTTATCTAGCCCCATGGAAATACTGTGTTTGGCATTGAATAGTGCCTTTAGGAATTTAGGACTAGGACTTAGGACTCCACAAAGGGAGCTCCTCATTATAACTCTCCAAATAGACACCAAAATCCATAATATGCCCTCTTTCAAAAATTTTAGAAAAATGTGTCCACTCACAACTAATGCAACACCTACTGACTAATAAGTTCCTGACAACTCACAATTAATGCATCACCTACTAAAGAACACTCACAACTAATGCACCACCTACTGAATAATAAGCTCCTGTCCACTCACAAATAATGCACAGTTACTAATTGATAAGCTCCTGTCCACTGACATCTAATCCTCCACGTACTGGCTAATCGTGTACAATCACAATTAATGCACCACCTACTGACTAATAAGTTCCTGTCCACTGACAGCTAATGGACAACTTACGACTAACCTCACAACTAATGTACCACCTACTAACACTCATAATTAATGCACCACCTACTAATTAACATCCACAACTAAGTCACCACCTATTAACTAAAAAGCTGCTGTCCACTCACAACTAATGCACCACCTACTAACTGATAAGCGCCTGTACACTCACAACTAATTCATCACCTATTGACAAATAAGCTCCTGTCCACTCACTACTAATGCAACACCTACTAACTAATAAGCTCCTGTCAACTCATAAATACCGCACCACCTACTAACTAATCTCACAACGAATGCAGCGCATACTAACACTCACAACTAATGCACCACCTACTGACTAATAAGCTCCTGTCCACTCACAACTAATGCAACACCTACTGACTAATAAGCTCCTGTCCACTCACAACTAATGCACCACCTACTGACTAATAAGCTCCTGCCAACTCATGACTAATGCACCACCTACTAACTAATAAGCTCTGGTCCACTCACAACTAATGCACCACCTACTGACTAACCTCACAGCTATTGCACTATCTATGAACATTCACAACTAATGCACCACCTACTAACTAATAAGCTACTGTCCACTCTCAACTACTGCAGCACCTATTAATAAGCTCCGGTCCACTGTCAGCAAATGCACCACCTTCTAACACTCACAACTAATGCACCAGTTACTAACCAATAAGCTCCTGTCCACTCAAAACTAATGCATCACCTACTAACTGATAAGCTCCTGTCCACTCAGAACTAATGCATCACATGCTGACTAATAAGCTCCTGTCCACTCACAACTAATGCAACACCTACTAAGTAATAAGCTCCTGTCCCCTCACAACTAATGCATCACCAACTGTTAAACCACACAACTAATGCACCATCTAATAACACTCTCAATTAATGCTCCACATACTAACAAATAAACTCCTATAAACTCCCAGCTAATGCACCTACTACTAACTGATAAGCTCCTGTCCACTCACAACTAATGCAACACCTACTGACTAATAACCTGTCCACTCACAGCTAATGCACCACCTAGTGAATAATAAGCTCCTGGCCACTCTTAACAAATGCACCACCTACTAATAAGCTCCTGGCCATTCACAACTAATGCACCACCGACTAACTAATAAGATACTGTCCAGTCACAACTAATGCACCACCTACTAACACTCACAACTAATGCACCACCTACAAACTCATTAGCTCCTGTCCACTCAAAAATAATGCACCACCTACTGACTAATAAGCAGCTGTCCACTCACAACTAATGCACCACCTACTGACGACTAATAAGCTCCTATCCACTCATAACTAATGCACCACCTAGTAATAAGTGCCTATCCACTCACAACTAATGCACCACCTACTAACTGATAAGCTCCTGTCCCTTACAACAAATTCACCACCTACTGACTAATCTCACAACTAAAGGACCACCTACTAACACTCACTACTAATTCATCACATACTAACTAAAAAGCTCCTGTCCACTAGCACCTAATGCACCATCTACTGACTAATAAGCTCTTGACAACTCACAACTAATGCAACACCTACTGACTAATAAGCTCCTGCTCACTCACAACTAATGCAACACCTACTGACTAATAAGCTCCTGACAACTCACAACTAATGCACCACCTACTAACACTCACAACTAATGCACCACCTACTGAATAATAAGCTCCTGTCCACTCACAACTAATGCACAGCTACAAACTGATAAGCTCCTGTCCACTCACAACTAATGCACCACCTACTGTCTAATAAGCTCATGTCCACTCACAACTAATGCACACCTACAAACTGTTAATCTCCTGTCCACTCACAACTAATGCACCACCTACTGACAAATGATCTCCTGTCCACTCAAAACTAATGCATCACTAACTGACTAATAAGCCCCTGTCCACTCACAACTAATGCAACACCTAGTAACTGATAAGCTTTTGTCCACTCACAACTAATGCACCACCTACTGACTAATAAGCTCCTGTCCACTCACAACTAATGCACCACCTACTGACTAATAAGCTCCTGTCCACTCACAACTAATGCACCACCTACTAACTGATAAGCTCCTGTCCCTTACAACAAATGCACCACCTACTGACTAACCTCACAGCTAAAAGACCACCTACTAACACTCACTACTAATTCATCACATACTAACTAAAAAGCTCCTGTCCACTTGAACCTAATGCACCATCTACTGACTAATAAGCTCCTGACAACTCACAACTAATGCAACACATACTGACTAATAAGCTCCTGCTAACTCACAACTAATGCACCACCTAACACTCACAACAAATGCACCACCTACTGAATAATAAGCTCCTATCCACTGACAACTAAGGCACACCTACAAACTGATAAGCTCCTGTCCACTCACAACTAATGCACCACTAACTGTCAAATAAGCTCCTGTCCACTCAAAACTAATGCACCACATATTAACACTCATAACTAATGCACCACCTACTAACTAATATGCTCATGTGCACTCACAACTAGTGCATTACATACTAACTGATAAGGCCCTGTCCACTCACAGCTAAATAACCACCTACTAATGATCTCCTGTCCACTCATAATTAATGCATCATGAACTGACTAATAAGCCCCTGTCCACTCAAAACTAATGCACCACCTGATAACTGATAAGCGTTTGTCCACTCACAACTAATGCACCACTTAGTGACTAATAAGCTCCTGTCCACTCAAAACTAATGCACCACCCACTAACTGATAAGTTACTGTCTCTCACCAATAATGCACCACCTACTGATTAATAACATCCTTCCCCTCACTACTAATGCACCACCTACTAATGAGCTCCTGTTCACTCACAAATAATGCATCAACTACTAATACTCACAACTAATGCACCACCTAATAACTAATACACTCCTGTGCACTCACAACTAATGCATCACCTACTAACTGATAAGCTCCTGTCCACTCACAACTAATGCACCACCTACTGACAAATTATCTCCTGTCCACTCAAAACTACAGCATCACAAACTGACTAATAAACCCCTGTCCAATCACAACTAATGCAACACCGAGTAACTGACAAGCTTTTGTCCACTCACAACTAATGCACCAACTACTGACTAATAAGCTCCTGTCCACTCACAACTAATGCACCACCTACTGACTAATAAGCTCCTGTCCACTCATAACTAATGCACCACCTACTAATAAGCTCCTGTTCACTCACAACTAATGCACCACCTACTAACTGATAAGCTCCTGTCCCTTACAATAAATGCACCACCTACTGACTTACCTCACAACTAATGGACCACCTACTAACACTCAATACTAATTCATCACATACAAATTAAAAAGCTCCTGTCCACTAGCATCTAATGCACCATCTACTGACTAATAAGCTCCTGACAACTCACAACTAATGGAACACCTACTGACACTCACAACTAATGCACCACCTACTGAATAATAAGCTCCTATTCACTCACAACTAATGCACACCTACAAAATGATAAGCTCCTGTCCACTCACAACTAATGCACCACCTACTGTCAAATAAGCTCCTGTCCACTCACTACTAATGGACCACCTACTAGTGAGCTCCTGTTCACTCACAACTAATGCACCACATACTAACACTCACAACTAATGCACCACCTACTAACTAATATGCTCCTGTTCACTCACAACTAATGCACCACATAATAACACTCATAATTAATGCACCACCTACTAACTAATATGCTCCTGTTCACTCACAACTAATGCACCACATACTAACACTCACAACTAATGCACCACCTACTAACTAATATGCTCCTGTGCACTCACAACTAATGCACCACATACTAACACTCACAACTAATGCACCACCTACTAACTAATATGCTCCTGTGCACTCACAACTAATGCACCACATACTAACACTCATAACTAATGCACCACCTACTAACTAATATGCTCATGTTCACTCACAACTAATGCACCACATACTAACACTCACAACTAATGCACCACCTACTAACTAATATGCTCCTGTGCACTCACAACTAACGCACCACATATTAACACTCAAAACTAATGCACCACCTACTAACTAATATGCTCCTGTTCACTCAAAACTAATGCACCACATACTAACACTTATAACTAATGCACCACCTACTAACTAATATACTCCTGTTCACACACAACGAATGCACCACATATTAACTCTCATAACTAATGCACCACCTACTAACTAATATGCTCCTGTTCACACACAACTAATGCACCACATACTAACACTCATAACTAATGCACCACCTACTAACTAATATGCTCCTGTTCACTCACAACTAATGCACCACATACTAACACTCACAACTAATTCACCACATACTAACTAATATGCTCATGTTCACTCACAACTAATGCACCACATACTAACACTGATAACTAATGCACCACCTACTAACTAATATGCTTCTGTTCACTCACAACTAATGCATCACATACTAACACTTACAACTAATGCACCACCTACTAACTAATATCCTCATGTTCACTCACAACTAATGCACAACATACCAACACTCATAACTAATGCACCACCTACTTACTAATATGCTCCTGTGCACTCACAACTAATGCACCACACACTAACACTCATAACTAATGCACCACCTACTAACTAATATGCTCCTGTGCACTCACAACTAATGCACCACATACTAACACTCATAACTAATGCACCACCTACAAAATAATATGCTCATGTTCACTCACAACTAATGCACCACATACTAACACTCATAACTAATGCACCACCTACTAACCAATATGCTCCTGTGCACTCACAACTAATGCACCACATACTAATAAGCTCCTGTCCACTCACAACTAATGCACCACCTACTAACTAATATGCTCCTGTTCACACACAACTAATGCACCACATACTAACACTCATAACTAATGCACCACCTACTAACTAATATACTCCTGTGCACTCACAACTAATGCTCCACATACTAACACTCATAACTAATGAACCACCTACTAACTAATATGCTCCTGTTCACACACAACTAATGCACCACATTCTAACTCTCATAACTAATGCACCACCTACTAACTAATATGCTCCTGTTCACACACAACTAATGCACCACATACTAACATTCATAACTAATGCACCACCTACTAACTAATATGCTCCTGTTCACTCACAACTAATGCACCACATACTAACACTCATAACTAATGCACCACCTACTAACTAATATGCTCCTGTTCACACACAACTAATGCACCACATACTAACACTCATAACTAATGCACCACCTACTAACTAATATGCTCCTGTGCACTCACAACTAATGCATTACATACTAACTGATAAGCCTCCATCAACTCACAACTAAATAACCACCTACTGACTAATGATCTCCTGTCCACTCATAACTAATGCATCATGAACTGACTAATAAGCTCCTGTCCACTCACAACTAATGCACCACCTTCTAACTGATAAGCTTTTGTCCACTCACAACTAATGCACCACCTACTGACTAATAAGATCCTGTCCACTCACAACTAATGCACCACCTACTGATTAATAAGCTCCTGTCCACTCATAACTAATGCACCACCTACTAATAAGCTCCTGTCCACTCACAACTAATGCACCACCTACTAACTGATAAGTTCCTGTCCACTCACAACTAATGCAACACCTACTGACTAACCTCATAACTAATTCACCACCTACTAACCCTCAAAACTAATGCACCACCTACTAACTAAAACTCACAACTAAGGCAACACCTACTAACTAACTCACAACTAATGCACAACCTACTAAATAACACTCACAACTAATGCACCGCATACTAACTAATAAGCTCCTGTCCACGCACAACTAATGCACCACCTACTAACTAATAAGATCCTGTCCACTCACAACTAATGCACCACGTACTGACTAATAAGCTCCTGCCTACTCACAACTAATGCACCACCTATTAATAAGCTCCTGTCCACTAACAGCTAATGCACCACCTACTAACACTCACAACTAATGCACCACCTACTAACTAATAAGCTCCTGTGCACTCACAACTAATGCACCACTTACTAACTGATAAGCTCCTGTCCACTCACAACTAATGCACCACCTACTGATTAATGATCTCCTGTCCACTCATAACTAATGCATCATGAACTGACTAATAAGCCCCTGTCCACTCACAACTAATGCACCACCTACTAACTGATAAGCTTTTGTCCACTCACAACTAATGCACCACCTACTGACTAATATGCTCCTGTCCACTCATAACTAATGCACCACCTACTAATAAGCTCCTGTCCACTCACAACTAATGTACCACCTACTGACTAATAAGCTCCTGTCCACTCACAACTAATGCACCACCTACTAACTAATAAGTTCCTGTCCACTCACAACTAATGCACCACCTACTGATTAATAAGCTCCTGTCCACTCACAACTAATGCACCACCTACTGACTAATAAGCTCCTGTTCACTCACAAATAATGTGCCTACTACTAACTAATACTCAACTAATGCATCACCTAATAACTAATACACTCCTGTGCACTCACAACTAATGCATCACCTACTGACTGATAAGCTCCTGTCCACTCACAACTAATGCACCACCTACTGACTAATAAGCTCCTGTCCACTCACAACTAATGCACCACCTACTGACTAAGCTCCTGTCCACTCACAACTAATGCACCACCTACTGACTAATAAGCTCCTGTCCACTCACAACTAATGCACCACCTACTAATAAGCTCCTGTCCACTCACAACTAATGCACCACCTACTAACACTCACAACTAATGCACCACCTACTGACTAATAAGCTCCTGTTCACACACAACTAATGCACCACATACTAACACTCATAACTAATGCACCACCTAACTAAAAAGCTCTGTCCACTCACAACTAATGCACCACGTACTAAAACTCACAACTAATGCACCACCTACTGACTAATAAGCTCCTGTCCACTCACAACTAATGCACCACCTACTAACTTAAAAGCTACTGTCCACTCACAACTAATGTACCACCTGCTGACTAATAAGCTCCTGTCTACTCACAACTAATGCACCACATACTAACACTCACAACTAATGCACCATCTACTAACTGATAAGCTCCTGTCCACTCACAACTAATGGAACACCTACTCAGCACCTGTCCACTCACAACTAATGCACCACCTACTGACTAATAAGCTCCTGTCCACTCACAACTAATGCACCAACTATACTAATGTCCACTCAGAATTAATGCAAAACCTACTGAATAATAAGCTCTTGTCCATTCACAACTAATGCACCACATATGATTGATAAGCTCCTATCCACTCACAACTAATGCACCACCTACTGACTAATATGCTCCTGTCCACTCCCAATTAATGCAACACCTACTGACACTCACACCTAATGCACCAGCTACTGTCTAATAAGCTCCTGTCCAATCACAACTAATGCACCACCTACTAATACTCACAACTAATGCACCACCTACTGACTAATAAGCACCTGTCCATTAACAACTAATGCTCCATATACTGACTAAGGTCCTTTCCACTCACAACTAATGCAACAACTACTGACTAATAAGCTACTGTCCACTCCAAATTAATGCACCACCTACTAACTAATGCACCACCTACAAACTAATATGCCACTCACAACTAATGCACCACTGTCCACTCACAACTAATGCACCACATACTAACTAATAAGCTCCTGTCCACTCATAACTAATTCACCACCTACTAATAAGCTCCTGTCCACTCACAGCTAATGCACCACCTACTAACTAATAAGCTTCTGTCCACTCACAACTAATGCACCACCTACTAACACTCACAACTAATGCACCACCTACTGACTAATAAGCTCCTGTCCACTCAGAACTAATGCAACACCTACTAACTAACTCACAACTAATGCACCACCTACTAACTAATAAGCTCCTGTCCACTCACAACTAATGCACCACCTACTAACACTCACAACTACTGCACCAACTACTAATAAGCTCCTGTCTACTCACAACTAATGCACCACCTACTAACTAACACTCACAACTAATGCACCACCTACTAACTAATAAGCTCCTGTCCACTCACAACTAATGCACCACCTACTAACACTCACAACTAATGCACCACCTACTAACTAATAAGCTCCTGTCCACTCACAACTAATGCACCACCTACTAACTAATAAGCTCCATTCCACTCACAAATAATGCAACACCTACTGACTAATAAGCTCCTGTCCACTCACAACTAATGCACCATATACTGACTAATAAGCTCCTGTCCACTCACAAGTAATGCACCACCTACTGACTAATAAGCTTTTGTCCACTCACAACTAATGCACCACCTACTGACTAATAAGCTCCTGTCCACTCACAACTAATGCACCACCTACTGATTAATAAGCTCCTGTCCACTCACAACTAATGCACCACCTACTAATAAGCTCTTGTCCACTCACAACTAATGCACCACCTACTAACTAATAAGATCTTGTCCCTTACAACTAATGCACCACCTACTGACTATCTTCACGACTAATGCACCACCTACTAACAGTCTCAATGAATGCACTACCTTCTAACTAAAACTCACAACTAATGCAACACCTACTGACTAACCTCATAACTAATTCACCACCTACTAAATAAGCTCCTGTCCACTCACAACTAATGCACCACCTACTGACTAATAAGCTCCTGTCCACTCACAACTAATGCACCACCTACTGACTAATAAGCTCCTGTCCACTCACAACTAATGCACCACCTACTGACTAATAAGCTCCTGTCCACTCACAACTAATGCACCACCTACTAATAAGCTCCTGTCCACTCACAACTAATGCACCACCTACTGACTAATAAGCTCCTGTCCACTTACAACTAATGCACCACCTTCTGACTAGTAAGCTCCTGTTCACTCACAACTAATGCACCACTTATTAACTGATAAGCTCCTGTCCACTCACAACTAATGCACCACCTACTGACTAATTTGCTCCTGTCCTCTCAAAACTAATGCACTACCTAAGGACTAATAAGCTCCTGTCCACTCACAACTAATGCACCACCCACTGACTAATAAGCTCCTGTCCACTCACAACTAATGCATCACCTATGGACTAATAAGCTCCTGTCTGCTCACAACTAATTCACCAACTGCTAATAAGCTCCTGTCTACTCTCAACTAATGCACCACTTACTAACTGATAAGCTCCTGTCCACTCACAACTAATGCACCACCTACTGACTAATAAGCTCCTGTCCACTCACAACTAATGCAACACCTACTGTCTAATAAGCTCCTGTCCACTCAATACTAATGCACCACCTACTCTCTAATAAGCTCATGTCCACTTACAACTAATGCAACACCTACTGACTAAGCTACTCACAACTAATGCAACACCTACTAACTAATAAGCTCCTGTCCACTCACAACTAATGCATCACCTACTGACTAATAAGCTCCTGTCCACTCACAACTAATGCACCACCTACTGACTAATAAGCTCCTGTCCACTCACAACTAATGCACCACCTACTGACTAATAAGCTCCTGTCCACTCACAACTAATGCACCACCTACTGACTAATAAGCTCCTGTCCACTCACAACTAATGCACCACCTACTAATAAGCTCCTGTCCACTCACAACTAATGCACCATGTACTAACACTCACAACTAATGCACCACCTACTGACTAATAAGCTCCTGTCCACTCACAACTAATGCACCACCTACTAACACTCACAACTAATGCACCACCTACTGACTAATAGGTTCCTGTGCACTAATAACTAATGCACCACCTACTAACACTCACAACTAATGCACCACCTACTGACTAATAAGCTCCTGTCCACTCACAACTAATGCACCACCTACTGACTAATAAGCTCCTGTCCACTCACAACTAATGCACCACCTACTGACTAATAAGCTCCTGTCCACTCACAACTAATGCAACACCTACTGGACAATCCTCAGAATTAATGCAAAACCTACTGAATAATAAGCTATTGTCCATTCACAACTAATGCACCACCTACTGACTAATAAGCTCCTGTCCACTCACAACTAATGTACCACCTACTGACTAATAACCTCCGGTCCACTCACAACTAATGCACCACCTACTGTCTAATAAGCTCATGTCCACTCTCAGCAAAGGCAACAACTATGAACTAATAAGCTCCTGTCCACTCACAACTAATGCACCACCTACTGACTAATAAGCTCCTGTCCACTCACAACTAATGCACCACCTACTGACTAATAAGCTCCTGTCCACTCACAACTAATGCACCACCTACTGACTAATAAGCTCCTGTCCACTCACAACTAATGCACCACCTACTCATTTCCACTTACAACTAATGCAACACCTACCGACTAATAAGCTACTGTCCACTCACAACTAATGCACCACCTACTAAGCTGTCCACTCAAAATTAATGCACCACCTACTGACTAATAAGCTCCTGTCACTCACAAGTAGTGCACCTCCTACTAACTCTCACAACTAATGCACCACCTACTAATAAGCTCTTGTCCACTCACAACTAATGCACTACCTACTAATACTCACAACTAATGCACCAAATACTAATAGGCTCCTGTCCACTTACAACTAATGCATCATATACTGAGTCCACTCACAACTAATGCACCACCTACTGTCTATTAAGCTCATGTCCACACTAATGCACCATATACTAACACTCATAACTAATGCACCTAATAAGCTCCTGTCCAATCACAACTAAAGCACCACCTACTAATAAGCTCCTGTCCACTCAAAATTAATGCACCACCTACTGACTAATAAGCTCCTGTCCACTCACAAGTAGTGCACCAACTACAGAATTATAAGCACCTGTCCACTCAAAACTAATGCACCACCTATGGACTAATAACCTCCTGTCCACTCACAACTAATGCACCACCTACTGACTAATAAGCTCCTGTCCACTCACAACTAATGCACCACCTACTGACTAATAAGCTCCTGTCCACTCACAACTAATGCACCACCTACTGACTAATAAGCTCCTGTCCACTCACAACTAATGCACCACCTACTGACTAATAAGCTCCTGTCCACTCACAACTAATGCACCACCTACTGACTAATAAGCTCCTGTCCACTCACAACTAATGCACCACCTACTGACTAATAAGCTCCTGTCCACTCACAACTAATGCACCACCTACTGACTAATAAGCTCCTGTCCACTCACAACTAATGCACCACCTACTGACTAATAAGCTCCTGTCCACTCACAACTAATGCACCACCTACTGACTAATAAGCTCCTGTCCACTCACAACTAATGCACCACCTACTGACTAATAAGCTCCTCTCCTCTCACAACTAATGTATCACCTACTAACACTCACCTGTCCACCTACAACTAATGCACCACCTACTGACTAATGCACCTCCTACTAACTCACAACTAATGCACCACCTACTGACTAATAAGCTCCTGTCCACTCACAATTTAATGGACCACCTACTGACTAATA
Source organism: Protopterus annectens (assembly GCF_019279795.1). Lineage (NCBI taxonomy): Eukaryota > Metazoa > Chordata > Ceratodontiformes > Protopteridae > Protopterus > Protopterus annectens. The sequence continues at coordinate 770,310,159 of NC_056751.1, forward strand.
AGCTCTTCTACTCACAACTAATGCAACACCTACTGTCTAATAAGCTCCTGTCCACTCAATACTAATGCACCACCTACTGACTAATAAGCTCCTGTCCACTCACAACTAATGCACCACCTACTGACTAATAAGCTCCTGTCCACTCACAACTAATGCACCACTGACTAATAAGCTCCTGTCCACTCACAACTAATGCACCACCTACAAACTAATAAGCTCCTGTCCACTCACAACTAATGCACCACCTACTGACTAATAAGCTCCTGTCCACTCACAACTAATGCACCACCTACTGACTAATAAGCTCCTGTCCAATCACAACTAAAGCACCACCTACTAATAAGCTCCTGTCCACTCACAACTAATGCACCACCTACTGACTAATAAGCTCCTGTCCACTCACAACTAATGCACCACCTACTGACTAATAAGCTCCTGTCCACTCACAACTAATGCACCACCTACTGACTAATAAGCTCCTGTCCACTCACAACTAATGCACCACCTACTGACTAATAAGCTCCTGTCCACTCACAACTAATGCACCTACTGACTAATAAGCTCCTGTCCACTCACAACTAATGCACCACCTACTGACTAATAAGCTCCTGTCCACTCACAACTAATGCACCACCTACTGACTAATAAGCTCCTGTCCACTCACAACTAATGCACCACCTACTGACTAATAAGCTCCTGTCCACTCACAACTAATGCACCACCTACTGACTAATAAGCTCCTGTCCACTCACAACTAATGCACCACCTACTGACTAATAAGCTCCTGTCCACTCACAACTAATGCACCACCTACTGACTAATAAGCTCCTGTCCACTCACAACTAATGCACCACCTACTGACTAATAAGCTCCTGTCCACTCACAACTAATGCACCACCTACTAACTAAGCTCCTGTCCACTCACAACTAATGCACCACCTACTGAATAAGCTCCTGTCCACTCACAACTAATGCACCACCTACTGACTAATAAGCTCCTGTCCACTCACAACTAATGCACCAAATACTAAGCTCCTGTCCACTCACAATGAATACAACACCTACCAACTAATAAGATCCTGTTCACCCACAACTAATGCACCAAATACTAACACTCACAACTAAAGCACCACCTACTGACTTATAAGCTCCTGTCCACTAACCTCTAATGCACCACCTACTGACTAACATCACAACTAATGCAACACCTACTGACTAATAAGCTCCTGTCCCCTCACAACTAATGTACCACCTACTAACCAGCTCACAACTAATGCACCACCTACAAATAAGCTCTTGCCCACTCACAACTAATGCACTACCTACTAATACTCACAACTAATGCACCACCTACTGACTAATAAGCTCCTGTCCACTCACAACTAATGCACCACCTACTGATACCCTGTCCACTCACAACTAATGCAACACCTACTAACTAATAAGCTCCTGTCCACTCACAACTAATGCACCACGTACTAAAACTCACAACTAATGCACCATGTACTAACTAATAAGCTCCTGTCCACTCACAACTAATGCACCAAATACTAATAGGCTCCTGTCCACTTACAACTAATGCATCACCTTCTAACTGAAAATCTCCTGTCCACTGACAACTAATGCAACAGCTACTGACTAACAAGATTCTGTCCACTCACAACTAATGCACCACCTACTGACTAATGAGCTCCTGTCCTCTCACAACTACTGCACCACTGACTAATAAGCTCCTGTCCACTCACAACTAATGCACCACCTACTGACTAATAAGCTCCTGTCCACTCACAACTAATGCACCACCTACTGACTAATAAGCTCCTGTCCACTCACAACTAATGCACCATATACTGACTAATAAGCTCCTGTCCACTCACAAGTAATGCACCAACTACTAATAAACTCCTCACAACTAATGCAACACCTACTGTCTAATAAGCTCCTGTCCACTCAATACTAATGCACCACCTACTCTCTAATAAGCTCATGTCCACTTACAACTAATGCAACACCTACTGACTAAGCTACTGTCCACTCACTAGTGCACCACCTACTGAATATTAAGCTCCTGCCCACTCACAACTAATGCACCAAATACTGACTAATAAGCTCCTGTCCACTCACAACTAATGCACCACCTACTGACTAATAAGCTCCTGTCCACTCACAACTAATGCACCACCTACTAATAAGCTACTGTCCACTCACAACTAATGGACCACCTACTGACTTATAAGCTCCTGTCCACTCACCACTAATGCACCACCTACTGACTAACATCACAACTAATGCAACACCTACTGACTAATAAGCTCCTGTCCACTCACAACTAATGCACCACCTACTGACTAATAAGCTCCTGTCCACTCACAACTAATGCACCACCTATGGACTAACCACACCACTAATGCACCACCTACTAACACTCACAACTAATGCACCACCTACTAACTAATAAGCTCCTGTCCACTCACAACTAATGCACCACCTACTGACTAATAAGCTCCTGTCCACTCACAACTAATGCACCACCTACTGACTAATAAGCTCCTGTCCACTCACAACTAATGCACCACCTACTAATAAGCTCCTGTCCACTCACAGCTAATGCACCTCCTACTAACACTCACAACTAATGCAGCACATACTAAGCTCCTGTCCAATCACAACTAAAGCACCACCTACTAATAAGCTCCTGTCCACTCACAACTAATGCACCACCTACTGACTAATAAGCTCCTGTCCACTCACAACTAATGCAACACCTACTAACTAATAAGCTCCTGTCCACTCACAACTAATGCACCACGTACTAAAACTCACAACTAATGCACCATGTACTAACTAATAAGCTCCTGTCCACTTACAACTAATGCACCACCTACTAACACTCACAACTAATGCACCACATACTAACTAATAAGCTCCTGTCCACTCATAACTAATTCACCACCTACTAACCCTCAAAACTAATGCTCCACCTACTAACTAATATGCCTGTCCACTCACAGCTAACGCACCTCATACTAACACTCACAACTAATGCAACAACTACAGACTGATAAGCTCCTGTCCACTCACAACTAATGCAGACATACTAACTGATAAGATCCTTTCCACTCACAACTAATACAACAAATAGTGATTAATAAGCTCCTGTCCACTCACAACTAATGCACCATGTACTAACTAATAAGCTCCTGTCCACTTACAACTAATGCATCACCTTCTAACTGATAAGCTCTTATCCACTCAGAACTAATGCACCACCTACTAATAAGCTCCTGTTCACTCACAACTAATGCACCACCTACTAACTGATGTCCACACAACAAATGCACCACTGACTAACCTCACAACTAAATGATCACCTAATAACACTCACTACTAATTCATCACATACTAACTAAAAAGCTCCTACTGACTAATAAGCTGCTGTCCACTCACAACTAATGCACCACCTACTAACTAACTCACAACTAATGCACAACCTACTAAATTACACTCACAACTAATGCAGCACCTACTGACTAATAAGCTCCTGTCCACTCACAACTAATGCACCACCTACTGACTAATAAGCTCCTGTCCACTCACAACTAATGCACCACCTACTGTCTAATAAGCTCCTGTCCACTCACAACTAATGCAACAGCTACTGACTTATAAGCTCATGTCCACTCACAACTAATGCACCACCTACTGACTGATAAGCTCATGTCCACTCACAACTAATGCACCACCTACTGCATAACCTCACAGCTAATGCACCAATAAGCTCCTGTCCACTCACAGCTAATGCACCACCTACTAACTAACACTTACAACCAATGCACTACCTACCTACTATGCTCCTCACAACTAATGCATCACCTATGAACTAATAAGCTCCTGTCCACTCACAAGTAATGCACCAACTACAGACAAATGATCTCCTGTCCACTCAAAAATGCATCACACACTGACTAATAAGCTCCTGTCCACTCACAACTAATGCAACACCTACAAACCAATAAACTCCTGTCCACTCACAACTAATGCACCACCTACTGTCTAATAAGCTCATGTCCACTCACAAGTAATGCACCAACTACAGAATAGTAAGCACCTGTCCACTCAAAACTAATGCACCACCTATGGACTAATAACCTCCTGTCCATTCACAACTAATGCACCACCTACTGACTAATAAGCTCCTGTCCACTCACAACTAATGCATCAAAACTGACTAATAAGCTCCTGTCCAATCACAACTAATGCACCACCTACTGACAAATAAGCTCCTGTCTACTCACAACTAATGCACTACCTACTAACTGATAAGTTCCTGTCCCTTACAACAAATGCACCACATACTGATTAGCCTCACAACTAACGGACCACCTACTAACACTCACTACTAATTCATCACATACTAATAAGCTCCTGCCCACTCACAACTAATGCACCAAATACAGACTAATAAGCTCCTGTCCACTCACAACTAAAGCACCACATACTAACACTCATAACTAATGCAACACCTACTAACTAATCTGCTCCTGTGCACTCACAACTAATGCACCACATACTAACACTCATAACTAATGCACCACCTACTAACTAATATGTTCCTGTTCACACACAACTAATGCACCACATACTAACACTCATAAGTAATGCACCACCTACTAACTAATATGCTCCTGTTCACACACAACTAATGCACCACATACTAACACTCATAACTAATGCACCACCTACTAACTAATATGCTCCTGTGCACTCACAACAACACATACTAACACTCATAACTAATGCACCACCTACTAACTAATGCTCCTGTTCACCTGGCCAATGCACCACCTAACACTCATAACTAATGCACCACCTACTAACTAATCTGCTCCTGTTCACACACAACTAATGCACCACATACTAACACTCATAACTAATGCACCACCTACTAACTAATATGCTCATGTTCACTCACAACTAATGCACCACATACTAACACTCATAACTAATGCACCACCTACTAACTAATATGCTCATCTGCACTCACAACTAATGCACCACATACTAACACTCATAACTAATGCACTAATATGTCCTGTGCACTCACAACTAATGCACCACATAACTAATGCACCACCTACTAACTAATATGCTCCTGTGCACTCACAACTAATGCACCACATACTAACACTCATAACTAATGCACCACCTAATAACTAATATGCTCCTGTGCACTCACAACTAATGCACCACATACAAACACTCATAACTAATGCACCACCTACTCACTAATATGCTCCTGTGCACTCACAACTAATGCACCACATACTAACACTCACAACTAATGCACCACCTACTAACTAATATGCTCATGTTCACTCACAACTAATGCACCACATACTAACACTCATAACTAATGCACCACCTACTAACTAATATGCGCCTGTTCTCACAGAACTAATGCACCACATACTAACACTCATAACTAATGCACCACCTACTAACTAATATGCTCCTGTGCACGCACAACTAATGCATTACATACTAACTGATAAGCCTCAGTCAACTCACAACTAAATAATCACCTACTGACTAATGATCTCCTGTCCACTCATAACTAATGCTTAATGAACTGACTAATAAGCCCCTGTCCACTCACAACTAATGCACCACCTTCTAACTGATAAGCATTTGTTCACTCACAACTAATGCACCACCTACTGACTAATAAGATCCTGTCCACTCACAACTAATGCACCACCTACTGATTAATAAGCTCCTGTCCACTCATAACTAATGCACCACCTACTAATAAACTTCTGCCAACTCACGACTAATGCACCACCTACTAAATGATAAGATCTAGTCCCTTACAACTAATGCACCACCTACTGACTAACCTCACAACTAATGCACCACCTACTAACACTCACAATTTATGCACCACCTACTAACTAAAACTCACAACTAAGGCAACACCTACTAACTAACTCACAACCAATGCACAACCTACTAAATAACACTCACAACTAATGCACCGCATACTAACTAATAAGCTCCTGTCCATGCACAATTAATGCACCACCTAATAACTAATAAGATACTGTCCACTCACAACTAATGCACCACGTACTGACTAATAAGCTCCTGCCTACTCACAACTAATGTACCACCCACTAATAACCTTCTGTCCACTCCCAACTAATGCACCATCTACTAACTGATAAGCTATAGTCCACTCATAACTAACACACCACCTACTGCCTAACCTCACAGCTAATACACCACCTATTAATAAGCTCCTGTCCACTAACAGCTAATGCACCACCTACTAACTAACACTCACAACTAATGCACCACCTACTAACTAATATGCTCCTGTGCACTCACAACTAATGCATCACTTACTAACTGATAAGCTCCTGTTCACTCACAACTAATGCACCACCTACTGATTAATGATCTCCTGTCCACTCATAACTAAAGCATCATGAACTGACTAATAAGCCCCTGTCCACTCACAACTAGTGCACCACCTACTAACTGATAAGCTTTTATCCACTCACAACTAATGCACCAACTAATGACTAATATGCTCCTGTCCACTCATAACAAATGCACCACCTACTAATAAGCTACTGTCCACTCACAACTAATGTACCACCTACTGACTAATAAGCTCCTGTCCACTCACAACTAATGCACCACCTACTAACTGATAAGTTCCTGTCCCTCACCACTAATGCACCACCTACTGATTAATAATGTCCTGCCCCTCACAACTAATTCACCACCTACTAATGAGCTCCTGTTCACTAACAAATAATGCACCTACTACTAACTAATACTCAACTAATGCATCACCTAATAACTAATACACTCCTGTGCACTCACAACTAATGCATCACCTACTGACTAAGAAGCTCCTGTCCACTCACAACAAATGCACCATCTACTGACTAATAAGCTCCAGTCCACTCATAACTAATGCACCACCTACTAATAAGCTCCCGTTCACTCACAACTAATGCACCACCTACTGACAAATGATCGCCTGTCCACTCAAAAATAATGCATCACAAACTGACTAACAAGCCACTGCCCACTCAAAACTAATGCAACACCTAGTAACTGATAATCTTTTGTCCACTCACAACTAATGCACCACCTACTGACTAATAAGCAGCTGTCCACTCACAACTAATGCACCACCTACTGACTAATAAGATCCTGTCCACTCATAAGTAATGCACCACCTAGTAATAAGCGCCTGTCCACTCACAACTAATGCACCACCTACTGAATAATAAGCTCCTGTCCACTCACAAATAATGCACACCTACAAACTGATAAGCTGCTGTCCACTCACAACTAATGCACCACCTACAGACAAATGATCTACTGTCCACTCAAAACTAATGCATCACAAACTGACTAATAAGCCCCAGTCCACTCACAACTAATGCAACACCTAGTAACTGATAAGCTTTTGTCCACTCACAACTAAGGCACCACCTACTGACTAATAAGCTCCTGTCCACTCACAACTAATGCACCACCTACTGATTAATAAGCTCCTGTCCACTCACAACTAATGCACCACCTACTAATAAGCTTCTGTTCACTCACAACTAATGCACCACCTACTAATAAGCTCCTGTTCACTCACAACTAATGCACCACCTACTAACTGATGTCCCTTACAACAAATGCACCACCTACTGACTAACCTCACAACTAAAGGACCACCTACTAACACTCACTACTAATTCATCACATACTAACAAAAAGCTCCTGTCCACTAGCACCTAATGCACCATCTACTGACTAATAAGCTTCTGACAACTAACAACTAATGCAACACCTACTGACTAATTAGCTCCTGACAACTCACAACTAATGCACCACCTACTAACTCTCACAACTAATGCACCACCTACTGAATAATAAGCTCCTGTTCACTCACAACTAATGCACCACCTACTAACTGATGTCCCTTACAACAAATGCACCAACTACTGACTAACCTCACAACTAAAGGACAACCTACTAACACTCACTACTAATTCATCACATACTAACTAAAAAGCTCCTGTCCACTAGCATCTAATCCACCATCTACTGACTAAAAAGCTCCTGACAACTCACAACTAATGGAATACCTACTGACGAATTAGCTCCTTCTCACTCACAACTAATGCACCACCTAATAACACTCACAACTAATGCACCACCAACTATCAAATTAGCTCCTGTCCACTCACAACTAATGGACCACCTACTAGTAAGCTCCTGTTCACTCACAACTAATGCACCACATACTAACACTCACAACTAATGCACCGCCTACTAACTATGCTCCTGTGCACTCACAACTAATGCACCACATAGTAACACTCACAACTAATGCACCACCTACTAACTAATATGCTCCTGTGCACTCACAACTAATGCACCACATACTAACACTCATAACTAATGCACCACCTACAAACTAATATGCTCCTGTTCACACACAACTAATGCACCACATGCTAACACTCATAACTAATGCACCACCTACTAACTAATATGCTCCTGTGCACTCACAACTAATGCACCACATACTAACATTCATACCTAATGCACCACCTACTAACTAATATGCTCCTGTGCACTCACAACTAATGCACCACATACTAACACTCATAACTAATGCACCACCTACTAATATGCTCCTGTGCACTCACAACTAATGCACCACATACTAACACTCACAACTAATGCACCACCTGCTAACTAATATGCTCATGTGCACTCACAACTAATGCACCACATACTAACACTCACAACTAATGCACCACGTACTAACTAATATGCTCCTGTTCACTCACAACTAATGCACCACATACTAACACTGACAACAAATGCACCACCTACTAACTAATAGGCTCATGTTCACTCACAACTAATGCACCACATACTAACACTCATAACTAATGCGCCACCTACTAACTAATATGCTCCTGTGCACTCACAACTAATGCACCACATACTAACACTCACAACTAATGCACCACCTACTAACTAATATGCTCCTGTGCACTCACAACTAATGCACCACATACTAACACTCACAACTAATGCACCACCTACTAACTAATATGCTCATGCTCACTCACCCCTAATGCACCACATACTAACACTCATAACTAATGCACCACCTACTAACTAATATGCTCCTGTGCACTCACAACTAATGCACCACATACTAACACTCATAACTAATGCACCACCTACTAACTAATATGCTCCTATTCACTCACAACTAATGCACCACATACTAACACTCATAACTAATGCACCACCTACTAACTAATATGCTCCTGTTCACACACAACTAATGCACCACATACTAACACTCATAACTAATGCACCACCTACTAACTAATATGCTCCTGTTCACACACAACTAATGCACCACATACTAACACTCATAACTAATGCACCACCTACTAACTAATATGCTCCTGTTCACACACAACTAATGCACCACATACTAACACTCATAACTAATGCACCACCTACTAACTAATATGTTCCTGTGCACTCACAACTAATGCATTACATACTAACTGATAAGCCTCTGTCAACTCACAACTAAAGAACAACCTCCTGATTGATGATCCCCTGTCCACTCATAACTAATGCATCATGAACTGACTAATAAGCCCCTGTCCACTCACAACTAATGCACCACCTTCTAACTGATAAGCTTTTGTCCACTCACAATAAATGCACCACCAACTAATAAGCTCCTGTTCACTCAAAACTAATGCACCACCTACTAACTGATGTCCCTTACAACAAATGCACCACCTACTGACTAACCTCACAACTAAAGGAACACCTACTAACACTCACTACTAATTCATCACATACTAACTAAAAAGCTCTTGTCCACTAGAACCTAATGCACCATCTACTGACTAAAAAGCTCCTGACAACTCACAACTAATGCAACACCTACTAACACTTACAACTAATGCACCACCTACTGAATAATAAGCTCCTGTCCACTCACAACTAATGCATTACATACTAACTGATAAGCCCCTGTCAACTCACAACTAAATAACCACCTACTGACTAATGATCTCCTGTCCACTCATAACTAATGCATCATTAACTGACTAATAAGCTCCTGTCCACTCACAACTAATGCACCACCTTTTAACTGATAAGCTTTTGTCCACTCACAACTAATGCACCACCTACTGACTAATAAGCTCCTGTCCACTCACAACTAATGCACCACCTACTAACTGATAAGATCTTGTCCCTTACAACTAATGCACCACCTACTGACTAACCTCAGAACTAATGCACCACCTACTAACACTCACAATTAATGCACCACCTACTAACTAAAACTCACAACTAATGCAACACCTACTGACTAATAAGCTCCAGTCCACTCACAACTAATGCACCACCTACTAACTAACTCACAACTAATGCACAACCTACTAAATTACACTCACAACAAATGCATCACATACTAACTAATTAGCTCCTGTCCACCCACAACTAATGCACCATCTACTAACTAATAAGATCCTGTCAACTCACAACTAATGCACCATGTACTGACTAATAAGCTCCTGCCTACTCACAACTAATGTACCACCCACTAATAACCTTATGGCCACTCACAACTAATGCACCATCTACTAACTTATAAGCTACAGTCCACTCACAACTAATACACTACCTACTGCATAACCTCACAGCTAATGCACCACCTATTAATAAGCTCCTATTCACTCACAGCTAATGCACCACCTACTAACTAACACTCACAACTAATGCACTACCTACTACCTACTATGCTCCTCTGCACTCACATCTAATGCATCACCTATGAACTGATAAGCTCCTGTCCACTAACAACTAATGCACCAGCTACAGACAAATGATCTCCTGTCCACTCAAAACTAAAGCATCACAAACTGAATAATAAGCCCCTGTCCACTCACAACTAATGCAACACCTAGTAACTGAGAAGCTTTTGTCCACTCACAACTAATGCACCACCTACTGACTAAGAAGCTCCTGTCCACTCACAACAAATGCACCATCTACTGACTAATAAGCTCCTGTCCACTCATAACTAATGCACCACCTACTAATAACTTCCTGTTCACTCACAACTAATGCACCACATACTGACAAATGATCTCCTGTCCAGTGAAAATTAATGCATCACAAACTGACTAATAAGCTCCTGTCCACTCATACCTAATGCACCACCTACTAATAAGCTCCTGTCCACTCACAACTAATGCACTACCTACTAACTGATAAGCTCCTGTCCCTTACAACAAATGCACCACCTACTGATTAACCTCACAACTAATGGACCACCTACTAACACTCACTACTAATTCATCACATACTAACTAAAAAGCTCCTGCCCACTAGCATCTAATGCACCATCTACTGACTAATAAGCTCCTGTCCACTCACAACTAATGCACCACATACTAACACTCATAACTAATGCACCACCTACTAACTAATATGCTCCTGTGCACTCACAACTAATGCACCACATACTAACACTCATAACTAATGCACCACCTACTAACTAATATGCTCCTGTTCACACACAACTAATGCACCACATACTAACACTCATAAGTAATGCACCACCTACTAACTAATATGCTCCTGTTCACACACAACTAATGCACCACATACTAACACTCATAACTAATGCACCACCTACTAACTAATATGCTCCTGTGCACTCACAACTAATGCACCACATACTAACACTCATAACTAATGCACCACCTACTAACTAATATGCTCCTGTTCACACACAACTAATGCACCACATACTAACACTCATAACTAATGCACCACCTACTAACTAATCTGCTCCTGTTCACACACAACTAATGCACCACATACTAACACTCATAACTAATGCACCACCTACTAACTAATATGCTCATGTTCACTCACAACTAATGCACCACATACTAACACTCATAACTAATGCACCACCTACTAACTAATATGCTCCTGTGCACTCACAACTAATGCACCACATACTAACACTCATAACTAATGCACCACCTACTAACTAATATGCTCCTGTTCACACACAACTAATGCACCACACATTCCAAGATGGCTGCCGACTAGACTAGTCCCTATTCTTTGAGCTCCTCACAGATTTGTAACATTTTTCTTTACAACTTTGTAACAATCTTTTTCCTCAGTTTTTTTCGCAAAAAGATTTTACAAATCTTTTTCCATACATTTGGAATATTTTTATCTTTGGAACTCTTACCTTGGGATATATTTTACCTCAGAACAGTTTGTGGTCTCATCTGATTTGGTCACCTGCTGCTTAAGAATCTTCCTGGAGTCTGACATCCTGTTATTAGCACCTCATCTTTGGTCATGGCTACTAAATCTGACTCCATGGAGACTCAGCCTACGAAGGCCAAATTCTCCTCAATGCTCTCACCTGAAAAAGATACCAGTTCAAAAAGATTGAGAACATCTAAACAATCTTCTGAAACTTCCAAAGTAAGTAACAAAGACTTGAATGACTCAAATTTTTATTTAGATGAACTAAAGTTAGCATTAAAACCTATACAAAGTGCTATTCAAAACTTCTCAGAGCAATTTGCTGACTTTAGTAAAACTTTAAAGCAAATAAATGACAGAATGGATATGATTGAAAATAGAAATTCAGCTTTAGAGATAAAAACTGATTCACTGGAAAGTGACCTAAAGTCTAAAGATAAAGTTATTTCTGAAATACAAGCTAAATTGATAGACTTAGAAGCCAGGAGTCGTAGAAATAACATCATTATTCGTGGTTTGCCAGAATCTTATGATAATAAAAATTTGCTATTTGTGACTAAGAGCATCTTTGAAACACTGTTAAATTGTGAAGCATCCTCAAAAACTATAATTGTAGAGAGAGCACACAGAGCATTACGTGCAAGTCAAGATTCTTCTTCACCAAGGATTATCTATACTAAGTTATTAAACTTCCAAGACACTTTTCAGATTCTGGAAGCAGCTAAAAGTAAAAAAACAGTTTCTATGGAAATCTCATAAACTGTCATTTTCACAGGATCTTCCTTCTCAAATAAAACTAAATAGACAAAAACTTTCTCCCTATTGTGCAGACTTGATAAAAAGAGGGATAAAATTTCGTATTTCTTATCCAAATACCTTGTCTTTTACATTTAATGACAAAAGGTTTATATGCTCTGATCCTAAGGAAGCAAAAGATATATTTTTTAAAGCATTTAAAAAGCTTCCTGATTCTGTCTCCTAATATTCCACTTCTCAGTTGGTTTCAAATGTGATGTTTTCTGTTAATGCTATATTCCTTCAGGCAGTATTTGTCATTTATTACTCAATTTTATTTTTATCATAGGTGTGCAGAATGTATATATATATATATATTATATATTTTTTTTCCTTTTTTCAGGAAGATATTGATTTTATTATGAACATATATTTTTCAGGAATATGGTGTTAGCTTTTGATTTTCAATAAGCCTTGTAGTTACATTTATATATTGCGAAGTAGTGTGCTTGTTATTTTCTAGGTTTAAAAAGTTCAGTGCCCTGTGTCAGTTGTAAGCATTTTGGAGGGAGAATTTGCACTTCTCGAGGCTGGCCAGGGCGAAAATCTTCTGTTTCTTTCATCAGCTGCAGCTTTTACTTAGCCACGCACCTTCTATGGATTTTTGGAGGTTGGCGGTGACGTCATCATTCGCAGAGGACACTCGCTGGATTCGTTTTAATGTAGGCTCTTGACTACAGCGTTTGTTTGCTTATATGGTTCAAACTATGTACTTTTTTTTGTTTTACATCTAGTCATTAATAGTGTCTGGTCCAGCTATATTTGACACTGGATCGATAGATGTATATTAGAATACAGAGAAGCAGCACAAAGCTGGTGTTATGTAGACAAGTAGGGATCTGGTATTCTATAAGTGATTTTAAAAAAAACTGGAATAGAAACATGTCAGCCGGCAATATATGGAATAATTTGTCAGGTAACTTTATTTATGTCATGGAATATAAGTTATGTAGAGTAATAGTTTGTTGTGTGTACAGTAAACATTATTTTGTTAGTACAGTGATTTATACTCTGCCTGCTGCAACTGCTGCTTGTTGTGTCTCTGAAATACAGTAGAACCTCCTGTTTAGGCACTACACTTGGAATGTTAAGACTTTGTACCCCAAGTGTCATATTTTTGTTTACAGCCTGGGTACTGTTTTAATTAATTTATGCATACGTCACAACATATCTCAATCTGAGAGGAAGAGGTGCACTAACGCAAAAGGAAAGAAAAAAGAATTGAAAAAGAAAAAAGGAAAAAAAGGAAAAAAAGAATTAGAAAAAGTTGTATGATTATCATAATTCCTTAAACTAGATACATAAAAGCATTGTATTTTTATTGTTCATGGACTGAACAAGAAGTGGGTATGGTTTGTTTCAGTATTTAAACTGGTTTACATTTATCTGTAGTAATTGCTTCAGATAGTACTGTTTTAGCACTTTTAAGTTGTTAATATTACCCAGGGAGCAGCCTGTTTGTTCTTTGTTTTCTTTGCATACTGTCACACGAGCACTTACGGTTGCGCCCCTTGATCCCAGCATATGCAGGCCCGTCTGCAGCCTTGTTGCTTGCCAGCTGTGTTAGATGCTTTTCTGATACCCGGCGCCTAAAGCAGTTGCGTGTGTTCTGTTTAAATGATACTGTACGTAGGCAAAAGTGTAGCCAGCATGTTAGAACAGCATGCAGTGGCTGACTTTCCTTCCTACAGAAGGCAGATTAGCTTGAATTGCACAAGCTCGACTTAAGTGCATGTCTGAGCAATGTCGGTTAAATTAGTCTTTTGCTCTACAGCTGAGTTCCAGATCAGGTAATTGTGTCTAGAAAGCCTTGCGTAATTGATAAAAAGTAAAACTGAAGGAAGCCATCAAGCAGAGAGAGAAGTATGTGAAAGTGGGTTAACAACTTTACTTTTGAGTACACATAGGCTTATGTAAAACTTGGTTTATTTTGTCTCACACGTGGACGTTCATTTTTTGCTGTGTATTTGCTTAGATAGCTCATTTGCAACATTCGAGTCATTGTTGCGTATATGCAGATGCAATTTACTTCTTGCAGTTTACAGTGTAAATGCCTAGAAGTTCCTGATTGTTGTGAGTAGTCACATGGCATAAGGGGGGTAGGCCTGTGCTCACAATATTCATTTGTTTAGTGATAAAAGGCCCAGAAGCACCAGCAATGCTGTGTGCCAGTATGTAAAAGCTGCAATATAAGTGGCAAATTTCACTGAAAATTTCATTTAATAGCACATTTTCTGTCACACATTTGAGTTTCCATTCCCAACAATGCATTTTTCACACTGCTTTATCTGCAACCTGATCACATGACCTGTGCACATGCATGCTTTTACACAAATGGCTTATAGTGCCGAGCTTACTGGATCATTTTCCCCATTTTACCTCACTTACTTCATTCCCATCTTTTTCGGCACTAAATTCACAAGAATGTGATAGTGTTTTGAAACACTGAGTTTCAGATCATTATTTATGAATAATGACTTTGTTTACTAATTCATGTCAGAATTAATATTCTTTTTAAGGCAGCAATTTGAACTGTTTTCTGTTACACTTACTTGGTCTCATCAAACATTTTGATGCTGTCTACCATGGTGTGTTACTTTAACACTAACAAGCGTCATTGTTACACTTTTGTTGAACCTTGGCTTTAATATTGTTGGACAACTTGTCAAGTTGCAGTCTCCACAGCAAATCTGTTGACCTGAAAGTTTTGGACCATCACTGATCCTTTAGCAGGAAAAGCACATCCTTTCCAATTATGAAGAAACTAAATTCCTTTCAAATTATAAAGTAACTGAATTTGTATTCTTCATTTAAATAGGCAATATTTTGATCTAATCACCTGCTGTTTATACGTTAATCTCTCGCTTCAATGTGGATCTACATTTATGGATGTAATGGCGGAGATTGCCTTTGTATGTCCAGAATAGGTTTGTTACATCTATTTTTAAGGTACAATTTATATATGATGTATATCTTAGTTTATTTTCAAAGTTAAAGTAAACTGTTTAGTTTTTTGGTTAGATACTCTGTTTTTTCATAGAATGTACGCATAGTGTAAAAGCATTATGGGGTTACTATATGCACGTTGGTTTCTACACATGAATATATAGATAAAACGTTAATAAAACATATATAGGGTCATGTGTTAGTAATAGGAACATGTTATATGTGTATGTGTATATACTGTATGATAATTCTGTTTTTTAATTCAGGCTTAAATGTTTTATTTAAATAATTTAATGAGCGTGTGAAGGGGAATTGTAAAGTTTATTTCCTGCTAGTATACTGCTCTTTTAAACTTAAAAAGTGTCTGACAACTTTACAATTCATAGTGCTACAGCTCTTAAGCATTTTAAGAGTTAGTTTCTTAATTATAAAATGTACATTACTGTGTTTTTAATCTTTGTATTTGGGTTTATGTTTTTGCTGAAGCTTAAAAAGCTTAAAAAACTTCCTATCTCACTAACAGGAAACAGGCAGTCCTCTGGGATAACAAACTCTCCTCTCTCCTTCCAATTTCTCTCGGTGTACCACAAGGCTCTATTCTTGGGCCTCTCCTTTTCTCCCTTTTTATAAACGACCTACAAGCAGCTATTCCTCAAGCTACATGCATACAATATGCTGATGACTCCACTCTTATTTGCTCAGCTAAAAACATTCCAGAACTACAAACTATTACTCAAAATGTATTCCACACAGTAGAAGCATGGTTCCTAAAACGCTGCCTACTCTTAAATGCTAAAAAAACAAAACTCCTCCTCTTTAAACCTACTGCTAGGTCCCCCACTTTAGATTTCTCCATCTCATCTATTAATGGCACCCTCATATCAGCTGACTCCACTACCAAACTGTTAGGAGTCATGATCGACAACAACCTTACCTATGATTATCACATCAATAATACCATTAAAACTGTAAACAGAAAACTAGGCTCCCTCTACAGAATTAGAACATTCCTAACCCCTGCGGCCAAAGCTACTCTTGCCCACTCTCACCTTATTTCAACTCTTCTCTATGCCTCACCAATTTACACTAATCTGAAGAAAAATAATCTCTCAAAACTGGCTAACACTTATAATAGTATTGCTAGATTTGTAACTGGCAATCAATTTAGAACTCACCACTGCCTGAACCTTCAGCAACTTCACTGGCTAGAATTAGAAAATATGCTGCTTCTCTCCCAACTTTCCTTTGTCCAAAGAGCTCTCTATCTACCTAATAACACTCCTGCACTTTCCAAACTTCTGACCCCCTACTCTAACCTGAACTCACTTCGTTCCTCCACTAAACTTCTTGTAACTTTAACTAAATCCAACAACCTTGCTGGTGACTCCCTTTTCTCTAACGCCCTTGGTAAACACTGGAATCAACTTCCTACTGAACTTACTTCTATTCCAAATCCTATTCTGTTTAAACAAAAACTCAGAACTTACCTTAAAAATCAATGGTTATGTCCCTGTTGTAACCCCGACTAGATCTCCCTATAATCCCCTCTACTCCTCCCCCTTCCTCTCCTTCTTCCTTCTTTTCATCTACTAGCTTTATTATCTCACTTTATAAGTGCTAGATCTCTATTTTTCCCTCTCCGTCTTTAGATGCCTTTCTTTTTACTGAAAGTATATTTTTTACTAATCTACTCTCTCTATTTATTCTGTATACTTCCTCTTTCTCTTCTACTCTCCCTTATAAAATCTTCTTATAAATCAATGTGAAATAAGTTTAATTTTTATTTTGTGACTGAGAATGATTAATCATAATATGTTATGTTAATAGTAATGCCTGTGATGTCTTCCTACATATTTGCATATTCCCACCTCCTTCTCCATTAATATTTAAATGTGTTATATTTTGTTACTGTGTTTATCTCTATGTGGAGCTTTTCTCCCCGGGCCTCTACTGAAAATGGAAATATATCCAGTTAGACTAGCCCGGTTAACAAATGTAAAATAAAATAAAATAAATAAAAAATTGTGCAGTAGCGTTTTTTCATCTTCTTACACTAGATGGCGCCAAAATCTATTCAAAGTATTGTAAACTGCTGACTGATGTAGATATACAGCAGTTTTTTTTTTTTTTGGCTGATACATTTATTTATTTGGGATTGATAGGTGAGTTTGTGTTTTTTGGGGTATAGACACATCTGTTTTTGGGACCATGTTCTATATGTTTATACTGTGAATTAGATTTTATTGTCACAGTTATTCACTATGTCATTAGTGAGAAACATGTTATATTTTACTGTATGGTTATTTGTTAAAGTTTAGTTCATCTTGTTCTGTTATATATATAGATATTTCTTTTATAACTAAAACATCATTTTATGTATGATACAGTCAATATCAGTTTCACAGAAGGTACTATATATGTAGGGTAATGTTAAATTTATTTTCCTTTTACTTTTCATATACGGTAATTTATATACATTTGATTCATTTTAATGTCTGGAATGTGATGTTGATTCTACTAAACAAAAATGTTTTTTTTTTTTTTTTTTTTTTTTTTTTGAGTTATTGAGGAAATTCTTTAAATTGTTGTATATTTTACTTAAAATTGGAGCTTGTATTTTAAATATTTGAGTAGGGATTGAGTATGTTGGACATCTTGAATTTAGTTAGATTTGTATATATGTTTGATATTATAATATTGTTTTTATGTTTAGTTAGGCTTTCATATAAAGCTTATTATGCTAATTTGAAGCAATTGATATTGATAGTGTTAACCAAAACCACTTATTTGATTCATTTATATACTCCTTCTCTAGTATGGGGTGGGTGGTTAGGCACCGGGGTATTTGGGAAGGAATATTATAGGATCTTTATAACAATTTTTTTGGGAGCCATCAAGTTACATTATAATAATTATAAGGGGCCAAGGTATATAGTTATTACTACATTTTGTCAAACCTTAGACAAATTTTATACATCTATTTTTATTTAAGAGAATGACCTTAAATATTGACTAATGGAATGTGAGAGGATTACATAATAAAAACAAGATATCCTTACTATTTCATCTTCTATTTAAATCCCAGGCTAATATTTGCTTCCTACAAGAGACACACCTAACTAGAGAAGACTTTGATAAAGAAAAAAACAAAAAATGGATCAAAATGATAGTAGCAGCTGGTAATAGTTCAAAATCAAGATGGGTGGCCATTATAATAAAAAACAATTTTCAGGGAACTATTTCTGATGTGAAATATGACGTAAATGGAAGATGGTGTTACATTATCTCCTGTTTCCATAACATTGACAAACCAATTATATTTTTTAACCTTTATGGTCCTTGTGAACAACAACATATCTTCTTTTTGCAGATTTATAATATTCTCTCTTCTTTTAAAGACCACTATTTTATTTTAGGGGGGATTGGAATGCTATCATTAATCCTGACACTGACCGCACTAGTAGATCCCCTCATTATAATTTCCAAGCATCCATTGCTTTGGAAGAAATAATACTGGACCTTAGCCTTATAGACCCTATTTCTCTCATAAGACATTATGACAGAAAAGATATCTTTACATACTACTCAAAATGTTATAGGACATGGTCAAGATTGGATTTTTTCCTTATTTCTAACTCTCTTACACATAGGAAAATTGATTATTCCCTTGAGCCCAGATTTTTTTCTGACCACTCTAGAATATCTCTTGGGATTAGTTTGACTTCAAATACACTAGATGCATCTTCATATAATAGTTGGACATTGAATAACAATTTACTTTCAAACGAAAATATACATAAATTAATAACTGAAACAATAAAGGAAACATATCTTAATTTAGACACATCAGATATTCCATTAGACATACAATGGGCTGCATGTAAGGCTACCCTTAGAGGCATATTAATTAATAAGGCATCATATTTTAAAAAACAATATAGAAACAAAGAACTGCAGTTAAAATTAAAAATTCAAACCTTGGATCAAATCAATATAGAGTGAGTCCTAATTCCTCTGCATATGAACTATTATTAAGCTCCCAAAAAGAATTACTGCTTCTACATCAACATAATCTTACCATATCAGAGCAAAGGCTCTTAGCTACATATTCTGAATGGGCACAGGTTCCTTCTAAAGTGCTAGCTAGAATAATTAAAGGTAATCAATCTCTTCCTAGAATTCCGTCATTACAATATAACAACATGATTTATAATACTGATCTGGAAATCATGCAGCTTTTTACATCATTGTTCTCAGAGATATACTCTAAGGAAAATAAACCTAGGGTTAAACAGCATATAGTGAACTTTGCATCCTCTATTAAATTTCCTAAGTTAAATGATCAACAAAAGAATGCACTCTCTGCCCCATTGACTATTAAAGAAATATCGGAAGCCATTGGTAGACTCAAGACTAGTAAATCTCCGGGACCAGATGGTTTCACACCTGAATTTTTTAAAACTTACACATCTGTGCTTACACCCCTTCTTCTGGAAATTTTTAACTACATAATGATTTATGGTATATCGGACTTGCACTGGAACACCTCAAAAACCATTTTAATTTTGAAAAAAGACAAAGAAAAAACTGATCCTAACAATTATAGACCTATTTCTTTGATTAACATCGATATTAAAATCTTAGCTTCTTTACTTGCTTTTAGACTGAAAAATGTTTTACCATTTTTGATTTCTTCGGAGCAAGCGGGCTTTATGTCACATAGACATTCATGGGATAATACCTTGACAATTGATTCTCTTATACACTTTGCTAAAAATGACTCAAATCTGCTGTATGCACTGATCCTTGACGCCGCTAAGGCTTTTGATAGGGTTAATTGGGATTTTCTTTTTCACATTATGTCTTGCTTCAATATACCATCTACCTACATAGACTTTATTAAAATTTTATATAAAAATTCCTCTACCTTTCTTTATATTAATAGGAAAGTATCCAAAAGCATAAAGATCATCAATGGTACAAAGCAAGGATGTCCATTATCTCCTTTTCTATTTAATCTATATGTAGAGCCCTTATTATTGTATATAACACAAAATACCTTTCATAAGATTCCTAGAATTCTTAACACTAATGTATGTTTGTCGGCTTTTGCAGATGATCTTGTAATATATTTCCAAACACCTTGCTCAGACCTTTCAAAATTAATTGGTTCTGTTGAAAGATTTTCAGAGGTCTCTGGATATCAGATTAACACTCAAAAAACACATATTTTCCCCATAAATCCACTCGCCCACAAATCATACTTATTTCCTGACTCTGCTTTCCGGATAGTTCAGAATTTTAAATATTTGGGGATTCTTATAAACCATAATGGTCTCTCCACATTTCAAAATAATCTAGCTAAAGTATGGTCGTCTATTATACTTGATTTGAATAGATGGAAATTGCTAAATTTATCACTTCTATCAAAAGCAGCAATAATTAAAATGAATATACTCCCCAGATTGCTATTTCAATTCAATGCTGTGGATCAGTTAATTCCAAAATCCTTTTTTTCAAAAATTAATAAAGTACTGGCTAGTTTCTTATGGTTTCCCAAATCAGTAAGAATTTCTTACATTAATTTAATTTCTCCTAAAAGTAGGGGAGGACTTGGTCTTCCGAATTTTCATCTCTATTATTTGATTATCTCGGCTAATAAACTATTATCTATCTTGAATATTAATACTGAGAGGCATAATCAGTACCCTATTTGGACAAAATTATGGTACCAGCACATTCTAACAAAAAATATTAATCCATTAGCTCTTCCTTTTCTTTCATTAGGTGTCATGAATAATTTAAAAATTCTTAACTCTTTAAAACAAAAAATCAATGCTTTTCAAGAACTGTTAAAACTTGTCAATTTAGAAAATATATTTCAATTAATGCAACCTCTCCATTTAAACCCTAATATTAATTTAGACAATATACCTATTAATCTTTCAAATTTTCCCCTGATCAAGGATCTTACTGTTTGGGATCTGATGCAATACAAAATGAAACTCTCACTAATATCTTAAAACTCTTAAGGTTAATGCTAATTATATAACTATTTTACGTCAACTGAGAGATATTGTCAATGCTAAGTTTCTTCACACCAAAATAGACAACACAGATCTCACTAATTATAAAGTGGTTATACAAATCCTTACACTTCCAGAGAAAATGTTATCTAAATCTTATAATCTTATAAATCAGATAACTCATAATACAGTTTGCCTCTTTTCTAATTATTGGGACAAACACAATTCTCATATATCTATAAAACAGAAACTCTCAGCTATTAAAAATACATTAGAATACTCGCCTTTCAAAAAACTCTTTTACACTCAACTAATGATTAATAATAATGCATATTTCACTCCTTCTAAACTTAACAAATTTGATGCCAATAAACCAGCCTCATGTTCTTGTTGTCCTCACCCTAATGCAGATCTTCTACATATTTTTTGGTCTTGTCACCATTCAGACAAACTTTGGACTTTCCTAAAAGTCCGTTTACAGAAAATGGGATATCATAAATCCACCCTATCCTGGGAGATTGCAATATTACACATACCAAATATTTACCTCTCCAAATTGGATACACAAGTGCTAATCTACATATGTTCACTTATAAAACTCTACATCACCCAAAATTGGCTAGATCGTACTAAACTGAATTGGAATAATTTTAAAATCCTAGCCTGTACATATATTAGTGTGCAGAAAACGTTAGTGAAAAGTCCCAAGAAGTTGGCTCATATCAACAAAGCTATAGAAAAGGTGTTACATATTATTAATAGTGACTAGTTGGCTACTCTCCTTTTGGGATTCATAGACCCCAGTCTCCTTTATATCCTCATACCTGCTTTTTTTTAGATCTATACCTACTTTGATATATTCCTTGGTTAACACTTGTATATGATGTATATAGTTAATGTATGTTCTCAGATAGTATTGAGATAAAACATTTATCATACAAAAGCTGTGTTATCATAATTATCTCCTAACTTTTCACTTTTTCAATATGTATTTTAATTTAGTTTTGTTGTTGTTGTATTCTTATTTCAATATTTTAAAATTCAATAAAAAGTTTTTTGAAAAAAAAGCTAATGCACCACATACTAACACTCATAACTAATGCATCACCTACTAACTAATATGCTCCTGTTCACACACAACTAATGCACCACATAAGAACACTCATAATTAATGCACCAACTACTAACTAATACGCTCATGTTCACTCACAACTAATGCACCACATACTAACACTCATAACTAATGCACCACCTACTAACTAATATGCTCATCTGCACTCACAACTAATGCACCACATACTAACACTCATAACTAATGCACCACCTACTAACTAATATGCTCCTGTGCACTCACAACTAATGCACCACATACTAACACTCATAACTAATGCACCACCTACTAACTAATATGCTCCTGTGCACTCACAACTAATGCATTACATACTAACTGATAAGCCTCTGTCAACTCAAAAACTAAATAACCACCTACTGACTAATGATCTCCTGTCCACTCATAACTAATGCATCTTGAACTGACTAATAAGCCCCTGTCCACTCACAACTAATGCACCACCTTCTAACTGATAAGCTTTTGTCCACTCACAACAAATGCACGATCTACTGACTAATAAGCTCCTGTCCACTCATAACTAATCCACCACCTACTAAAAACCTACTGTTTCCAAAAATTCCCAAAAAAAACCCCTTTTAAAGCCACACTG
>NC_056751.1:770334509-770369985 GCF_019279795.1 Protopterus annectens
TTGCTGTACTCACTCAATCCCTGCGTATCACCAATGGGCGCCGCAACCGGTGTTCAATGTATCATGGCCAGGCTCAAGGGTCTTACCGTTAGTTAAACTGGATTTCTGGTCTTCACTCCCTCCGCGCGGGTGTTTGCTGAATAGCCTGGCAGTCATCTTTCCTTGCTGTACTCTCACTCAATCCATACACGCCGGAGGCTTCGGGTATCATGGCCTAGGCAATGTTCATGTTACGGGTGGTCTTGCACGCCCCTGCGGTGTTTGCTGAATAGCCTGGCAGTCATCTTTCCTTGCTGTACTCTCACTCAATCCATACTGCGCCGGAGGCTTCGTGTATCATGGCCTAGGCAATGTTCGTGTTACGGGCGGTCTTGCACGCCCCTGCGGGTGTTTGCTGCATAGCCTGGCAGTCATCTTTCCTTGCTGTACTCTCACTCAATCCATACACGCCGGAGGCTCGTATCATGGCCTGAGGCAATGTTAGGTTACGGGCGGCCTTGCGCCCCTCGCGGTGTTTGCTGAATAGCCTGGCAGTCATCTTTCCTTGCTGTACTCTCACTCAATCCATACACACCGGAGGCTTCGTGTATCATGGCCTAGGCTTTGCTGTGTGCTATGTCTATTTGTGGTGTATGCATGGCTGTGGGTATGTCCCACTGTCATCATTGGTAAAGGTGACACCCTATAGGTACTTCCTGTAGACTGCTGTGTCATTTGACATGTCAGCACATACCTGCGGATGAACTTCCTACTGCAGCGCTTTTCATACCTTCTGAGTTATCTTGCAGTCGATAATGCTGTTTCCTCAGACATGTATCTGTTTCAGATCATACCTATCAACCTCCTAGTGCAAAACATCTGTACAAAGCCTAACATGATGGGGGGACAGATAGGGGCAGATTCTACATATTGCTCTTACAAACGTAGATAGTTGGCAGTATTATAGGTTTTGCATTAGTATGACCTTTCTGAGGGATTTGGGGTCTTAAACACATATGTTTATCATTATTTAATGATGGCAGTTCTCAGGTATTTGGCTGACAGGTACAGATTGTGAGAGTAACACACCACACATATGAGGCATACATCTGCACATTCGTACAGTTGCGAGGTATTTTTCTGATACTGGACATCTATTTCCTTACGTCAATACACACAATACATGGCTATTAACCTTGCACATTGACTTTCACAGGCCATACATTGTAATTCACATTTGTGGACAAACATGCTTATGACTTGTACATGTTTTGTCATTTGTCCTGACGTCTTTCTTCCCACCTGTCCACCTAGTATCACTAGTTCTGTACATTTCATTAGGACGGGTTACCTTCATACCTCTCATCTGTACACATTATGGGTATACGCTCTGGGGTTTGAACTATGATTCTGTTACATTTGTCATGATAATGTGCCTTTCTGGTAGATTGCTGACAAGCCATGACAGACTGTGCGATTAGCTAATCATGACTGACATTTCTATTTCATGATTACTAACTCTCATAACATTCGTATTCCTGACTACGCAATTATTCTATCAATGGTCTGACTTTGTCAAAGGTATATTTAATATAGTCCCTATTTGTCTGTCGTGTACTACGCCTTAGTCCAGCTGTCTTATTCTGACATTCTGGCAGGTATGGTTACCATCTTGGTCATACGTGTGTCCTTCCATGATAATTGCCTACACAACACTGATATAGGTCCCTATGTCTTCCCCCAATGGTTTACACAATATCCAGTAGATGGGTTGCACCATTTTGGAGAAAATAGGTGTGTGCTATGCCCACATAGGTATATTGATCACTCCCATGGGACGTACCTAATGGATCTGTGCCAACCAACACCTTGACCCAATTCTGCATACCCATGATTCCCATACCTGACACACCTCCACAGTATCCAGTAAACATGTTTAATGTGAGCGATAATAAAGTGTGGGACACTTCTGAGCACTCCCCACTCTGCGGATATCAGCTCGTATGTCATACATTCAATCGACCCATGTGTTGTTACCTTTGCACCTGCTACTGTTGCATGTACACCTATATCGTAGTTGCAGGTGTGACTTTTTTTGCATCAATGATGGTTGACACTTCGTACAGGATCAATTTTTGGGGTCCTGCAAAGGACACCTATATTCATGTTTAACGTGTAGAACTTGCAGGCCCTGTCACACTGGTACTTTCTGTGCAATGGTTCGGAAACCATCGGTGTATTCTCCTTTCATGCATGTCTGTCTGTCTATCCATATTAGCTATACCGTGACCTATTTATATACATGTGTTATACGTACAGGGACATATGTTTGTTGTGTATATATCTATTCATGTATTGTGTGTGTATAGATTTATATATGTACATATATACATATGCCTGTACATTCCTCATCTCGTAATTTGCTGTGGATTATGTCTGTGGATATATATGTGTATATATATCTCCATATCATACCTTTCAACTGTACAGATTTCCGCTGCATGTACAGTTGTTTGCCTCTTATCTTTGGTCCGTTTTTCATAACCTTGTGTCCATCTGGTAAGTTAGTGGCATATCATTAAAGACTGACGTTGGTAAATAATGACAAACATTTCAGGTTACGACTTCATACCCTTCAGAGAATCCATGCTAGTGACACACCTGTTATTCTATCCACTTTCTATGTTTGTTAGGGCAATATCTGGGGATTGTCCCTATTTGTACCAGTTGCTGTCATGGCTTTGTCCGGTTTCGTACTTTAGGGGTTTAACAGGTATGAGCCATGTACATAGAACGTGGGGAAAACACCATTCATTTTCTATTCTGTGAGTGGATTACACACGCGTAGGCGCACTTGCACATCCTTATTGTGGGTTACATGTGTTTCATAGTTAATTGTGCTTCCATGAACATTCATAATTCTGACCGTAACAGTTACATATCTGTATTCCAGTTTACGGACTACTGCGAAACACACGTTCACCTTTACATATTTAAATGTGTGTACTGCACGAATGCTTTCATTACACTTTCAGGTTATATGTGCAGTGGTCGTAGGTCAACCGGGACTTCATTCACATTGGCCGGATACCGGGACCACTATTCTATTGGTGTTCTCCCTCATTGATATGTATACCCATAGTAATTAGCTACAGCAACATACGCCTCACCGCTTCACCTACGACACAGGCATCCATTCTCTTGCTGGGAAAAAGGCGGTACTACATATTACACATTCCCTATTGCCTACTGCTGTGGACTCCGGCTGCATTGTTAATCACTCCGAGGATATGCAGAACACCAAGGCATATAGTCCAGCTACATACAGGTCTTTGATTGTCAGGGTGTTCATGTAATGATCTGGGTTTAGGCTTGTCCACCTGGTGAATGGAACTTCCCTGGCCAAGGTCAAATGTCAGACGAAGCATATAGACAGGGATTATCTCCCTATTTTTAAGTTTTACCTGTGTTTATAGACACAGGTGTTTGGGCACCTGTCAGCAGCTTATTCTGTTGGCATTACATATTATGGGTGTGGTTGTTATAGTTCATACTCCACGATGAGGGGTGTTCCCATTCACATTTGACTATTACCTGTGTACAGTCATATGGGGATTATTATTTTTGGACATGAAATGACTACAGGTATGCAGTTGTACATTACACAAGTGTGAGGGCTGTTCCTGTAAATTTGTACAGAACATATCTCTCAACCTCTTAGAGCACTGAACCTGCACAAAACCTACACGATGTTGGGAGAATTAGGGACACATTTTTAACGATTGCTCTTACAAGCTTAGAACGTTGATAGAATGCTAGGTTTTGCATTAGCATGACTGTTGTGCAGGTTGTGGAGTCTTATACTCAGGATATTTCTCATTATTTAGTGACGTCAATCCTCAGCTATTTACCACACTGGTGCAGATTGTCGGAGGCACACACCAACACTATGGGGCAAACCTATGGTCATTCTTAGGGTTGCCACCTTTTTGACTGCCCAAAGTGGGACATGTTCTGTAGAGATGTCAGATTTTCCAGGACAAATCATACCTACAGACATGCATAGTACTGAACTTTAACCTTTTTTGTACATATAATAATTTATTCTAGTAACATTTGAATTGCTTATGCTACTTCACATAACATATTGAGGATTCATACATAATAACCATTTTATGCGACTATTAAAGTAAATTAGGGAATAAACTCTCGGGATATTTGCTATGTGTTGATTTATTTCACAGGACACAACTGCCTACAGAGGGAGTGTTACTTGCAAAGTGGGACAGGTGGTGACCCTAGTCATTCTGCGAATATCCGGACAGTTGGGTGGTATGGCACAGACCTCTGTAATACGCTGTTGTGTTCTGGCACAGCAGTAGCTCAGCATTAAAGACTGCAGTCGGAACGTGCTGACAGACAGTTGGGTTTCAGACTTCATACTCCAGACATTAATGCCAATGTGCAAACTGTTATTCTATCAAATTCTATGTCTCTAAGAGATATGTTTACAGATTGTCCCTGATTTTGGACCTTTGTCTCACTTATATTCACGGCTCTGTCCAGATATCTTGCTCACACAGGTTGACAGGTATGGTCAGTCACGACTGCACACAGTTAGTGTCCCTCACACTTGATCAGGGTTGACCTGTTTACGTAGTGTCTTCCTCACCCTCATGCCATTTTCCACTTGGCAAATGTGTGCATTATATTCTCCCTCCTATACGTGTCTGCACATGTGCATCACGGGAAGGTATTTTATCCTGGGTGGTAGGTTATGCATGCCCACTTAGGGCTGGACAGTGTCATGGACCTCCACTGCATGTTCTGACTTGTGTCCAGATATCTACTGGATTGGACATCATGTCGTCATACCCATTCTACTATTTACACAAGTTGGTCATCCCATGAGGGATATCCCAAATATTGGTCAAAACGAAAACATGTTGGATAACAAAAATTTTTCTGGATGCACAAAAACGTGCAGGGGGTTTTACCTGCAGGGGATACATGGTTTGCAATCCTGACACTGCCTAGGGTGACAGTACCTACTACATATGCGTAGAGGGTCACTGTGTGTAGCTGTTTCTGCAACAAACCAGTGGACCAAGTATGGCTGGATTTGGTGGACATTCTGGTATGGTGGCAGGTTGTGTGTTGTGGAGGGTATGCTGGGTATGCTATTATGCATCCAGGTGTGTTGCGTTTGTTATGGTCAGTTCCATCAGGACCCATCTGTGGGTATGTGACAGTGCCGTATCTATACATTTATCTCGCATATTTCCATATTCATATGTTTGTGAGATTGTGTTCTACACTATGGCCTGTCTGCTTGTCTTGCAGCTGTTTCTACATGAGGTTGTGTTTCTTTCCACTTCACCCGCTACCCCCTCATACACCTCTGGTTCACCTTTTCTGCATACGACACAGGTATCACCTTTGAGGAATTTACCATTAAACACACACGCGAATTTCTCACACCCTATAGAGCACTACTTTGGTTGTTGATCCTTGACACAGCCAGAGTTACACATTGACTACCCTACATGTATCGGATACCTTTATGGTTGTGTGGACTACCCTGCCATGTTTGCTTTCCATATACTATACCTCACGCACATAGGTACACGCCCTTACTTCACTTTCATTACTTGGTTGGTGTATCCGGGTACTACCCGTTCGACTGTGTCACAAACATGTTCGGATTATACAGCTGACTTCTGGATTTTGCCAGCCTGTTCTACTCATTGGTAGGATGGCACCTTTTCCTATGTCCAAGCTATTCCTTACACATGTCCGACCATTGTGGACATTGCCTCCCCAATGTCAATGGTTGTGTTTCCACCTTTTCAATTGGCCACAGTGTGACATAGGGTTACCACCTGTCCCACTTTGCGAAGGCCAGTCCCTCTTTGGGCAGTTGTGTCCTGACATGTAATTGTCAACATGGCAAATGTCCTGAGATTTTAGGACACACATATTTCTTATATTTTATGTGATAGTTGCATTAAACAGTTAATTCTGTATCTGAAATACCTGACTGTTATGAGTAACAGAATTAGAAACTAAAATGCTACAGGAATACGCTTTTGCAAAACAGTTATGTTCAGTCCTTTGTACTGGCCGTGGGTATGTGTCAGCCTGTACAGTCTGATGTCTGTACCAAACATGTCCCACTTTGGCCATTTGTAAGGGTGGCAACCCTACTGTAACAGTTGCGGTGAACACAGCATATTTTACAGGTCGACACATACCCAAGGTCAGTTCTGCAGATAGAACTTACAATTCTTGCCTATATCTAAGCTTATTCTTGTAGCATTTCAGTATCTTATTATATTATACGTCCAGTGAAATATGTTTACTGCAACTATTGCATGACGTCTATGGAGGAATTATGTCCGATATTCTCTGGACATTTGCCAGTTTTACATGTTTGTGTCAGGACACATCTGCCCACAGAGGGACTGTCGCTCACAAAGTGGGACAGGTGTTAATCTTGGTTGACGGTACGGATCATACTGTTCCTTTCTGCCTACATGTGTCCGTGTTGTTATGGCTCATTTATATGCTCCTTCTGTTTCGTTTACATGCATATGTTATTTCCTATCACTTTTGGTATGTGAAATACGGACATACCTTTTGTATGTGACTATTACATGGCTTTTGAGATATGATTCAGACATACGGTCACTTGTTATGGACACATCTGCACAGCTATGTTCCCTCCCTCATATTATGGGTCAGATGGCACGCTAACATCTGATACGTTTCACTTCCACATGGTATAGCTATCACCACTACGTTGGACTACAGGCACACGGTTTTCCTGTCATTTGTTCATGGGTAGGGACCCGTTATTACCTACCGTGCATTTGTGTTTGACTCTTCATTTTCTTTTCGCAGGGACTCTGCTTTGCATACGTTTCAGTCTCCACAGACACTGATAGGTATGATTACTATTGCTGGTGGAATATAATATTCAGCAGTTTAGGTTGCTCCTCGGAAGCCGACATTGACACGCCCTGCGCAACCCGATCGCCTTGCACTCGCGCACGTTTCCTATGCACATGGCTGTGGCAGCTGCGCACCTTCATTAATATGCATATGGCTCATCTACTCCACATCTATGCTGCACGGCCGGCGCAAGACTTATGCCAGACTTGTGCCGAGCTTCATGAATCCGGGGGACTAAACAGAAATTAAACCAGTAAAAGGCAGAAAAGTAAGATTACAATCGGTGAGGGACTGTTTATGGAGGATGAGTACAGTGGCAAGACCAGAGACTTTTAAAGTATTCTTTGGTGGCTGTTTTGAATTCATTGAGTTGTGATCTAATTTCCAATGGGAGCTTTTTCCAAGAGATGATAGGGTGGTAGCTATAGAGGTTTTGACCAGTTTTGCTCTTAGGTTATATATGTGTAATAGGTTCTGGTCAGAGTTTCTGAGAGTTTCTAGAGGGAGTGCAGAAGGAGATTAGAGGAGACAGGTAGGGACAGAAGTTAAATGGGTACAGGATGGAGTAGATAATTTGAAGCTGAGATAGAAGAAGCTGGTGGCGTAATTCCAGCCAGATTAAGTGTTTTAGTGGGAGGCAGTGATGAGACATGTAGCTCTGATTTGCAGCAAATCTGGTCACTTTATTATAGGTATTCTTCAGCTTAGTTAGGAGAGAGGTTTGGAGGTTGGAGCAGATCTGACAGCTGTATAGTAAGCTTTGTAGGATATAAGCATGAGAGAGGGAGATTTTAGCTGTGTTTGATATGAACTTTTTATTTCTATATAAGAGGCCAAGTTTTTGATGGGTTTTCTTTATATAATTGTTAACATGTAAATCAAATTTCAGTTAGTTGTCTATTATGACCCCGAGAAGTTTTGTGTTGGGTTCAACTATTATTTGTGTTAAATTTAGATAGTGGATAACAAAACTAAGAGTTTGTTTTTTTAGGATTTATGATTAGCTGTTTTTTAGAGAGCCAGGACTCAACAGAGTTGAAGAATTTCTGGGTAATAGAAATAAGTCAGTGGGGGTGTCTGCAATGGAGATGACTGTGGAGTCATCATCATATTGGATGAGGGTTCAATGAGGGAAGGCGGTGTTGAGTTGATTAGTAAAAATATTGAAGAGTAGGGGACTAAGAATAGATCTTTGGGGAACACCCATTTTGATAGGGGGAGAAGAAGAGAGAGCAGAGAGCCATTTTACTGATTGAAGTCAGTCAGTAAGGTAGCCAGAAAACCAGGCAATGGTATACGTGGAGAAATTAAGGTTAGCAAGTTTATCCAGAAGAGAGGGGTGAGAGTCTGTATCAAATGCTTTAGATAGATCTAGAAACAAACATAACACCAGATTACTGTTGTCCCTAACCAGAGAAATAGTGTTAATAAAGGAAAGAAGGGCAGTAGTGGTGCTATGTTTTGGGCGAAAGCCATGTTGTGTGGGGGTGAGCACATTTTATTGTAATAGATGTTCAATGACTTGCTTATGCACACATTTTTCTAATATTTTTGAGGAGGTCACAGGATGGCTATGAGTCTGAAATTCATGATGTCAATGGAGTGACTTCCTTTGTGTATAAGTAGGGTATAAAATTCTTTCCATATAGAAGTGACTTTAAATTCAGAGACTGAATGGTTTATCAGAATAGAGACTGAGACAGCTAGAGACCCTGCTGCTATCTGAAGGAAGTAGGGAGGCAGATTATCACCAGATGCAGAACAGGGTGTTTATTATTTACTTTATTTTACATTTGTTTACCGGGAGAGTCCAACTGGGCATAAAACCCTTTTTCAGAGGAGGCCTGAGGAGAAAAGTGCTATTGTTAGTAGACTGTTATGTTAGTAGAAAGAACATTTTATAAACAATAAAGAAAAAAACAGTGACAGACATTCATAACGGTAAAAAGACTAAAACAGAATAAATTGGTTGCGTGGGAGACAAGACCAATATTCTTATATAACAATGCTTCTAGATCTTATATAACAATGCTTTACTTTATGAAGAAGAGATTTGATATAGCTGGTGGGATTCGTTTCAGGGAAAATATGTTAGTAGGTATCGGACTGGAGGACAGATCTGGTGGATATTTCATGTCAGAATTAGAGGGGGAAGAACTTATCATCTTAATGGATTCAATAAAGTAAGAACTGAAGATAGTGGCAGTCTCTTGGGATGCATTTGTTGGGCAGGGCTTAGAAGATGAGGGGTTACTTGTGTGAAGTATTTGGTTTATTGAGTGCCAGAATTTCTTGGGATTTCATTTTTGTGATGTGGGTGGGTTATTATAGAAATTGTTTTGTCTTTATTTATATGTTGTTTTTCAAGGTTCCTGAGTTCTTTATATTTCTGTAAGTGAATGGGGAGCTTAGGTTTCACCCAGGAAGTCCACATTCTGTCTTTTGTTTTCAACAAGGAGGAAGTAGCATTAGTTAATCAGAGGCTTATGTTAAATTTAACACGTATGATGTGTAAGGGAGCCAGTGAGTTAAGAATATTTAGGAAGGTTTTGTTGAATGTGTCTGCTTCTTTGTCTAGAAGGAGATTGGTTAGAAAAGTCCAATTTATTTTGGAGGAGAGTATTAAAAGTTACAAGGTCAAAGTTGGAAAGCTTGCATGATTCAATGTATCTACGTGGTCTGGAGAAGTGAGGAGAGTATCTTATTACTTTTACTGGAGAGTGGTCGCTTAGGGAGTCAGGCAGTGTTTCAGGGTTGTGATATTTATGTGGGTCTGAAACTAATATCCAGTCAATAAGTGAGCTGGAGTTGGGCATTTTATTAACATGGGTAGGTGTAGACATAAGCTGTGTGAAGCCATGCAAGTTGATACTTAAAGTGGCATTAGGTGAGCAGAGAGATAGCTAGTTTATATTGACATCCCCTAAGAGGATGGTTTCATTTTGTATGTCTTGGGTAAGCCAGGAGAGAATACGTTCAAGTGGGGACTGTTGTCACCAAAAGGTATATAAATGGCAGCTACAGGAATTTTAAGATGATTGTTGAGAATTAGGTTAGAAATTAGGAGTTCTTCTGGCTGAAAGTATGGGGTTTGTTTGTCTAGTAAAGTGAGTGTAAAATAGTTTGAGTAGAGTTGAGTATTTTTTTTTTTTTTTTTTTTTTTTTTTTTTTTTTTGTGGCAGTCTTGTCGGAGTATGTTATGCCCTGGAGGGAAAAAGTCTTTATCAAACTTCAGAGGTTTTAGCCAAGTGTCTGTGAGGGTAACAATATCTGGGGGGTGAGAGGAGGTTCAGGCATGAAATTCACTGACTTTATTCAGCACACTTCTAATATTCATTAAGAAAAAAGATATGTTTCTTAGGGAGAATGATGTCAGCTGAGTTGTTGACAGGGGAGGGAGAGTTGGGCCCTGGATTAGGATGAATAGCACCTGATACTAATAGGGTTTTAAGGAGGGGGTTGGGATGGAAGTGAGAAATGTAGCTCATGAAGTACTTTACTTCTTAGAGAAGTTTGGGGGAAAGAAGAATTTTGATTTTGGGGAGGAGATATTTGGAGGAAAGATGGATGGGGAGACTGGAAATGAGTGAGAGGGTTGAGCAAAGACATGAGGGTGAGTTGATGTAGGAGATGGAATTTCAAGTATCAGTTGGATATTATTGGAGGTGAGAAGGTAATGTAGAAGCAAAGGAGGTTTGTAGAGGAAAGTAAAAGATATGTTGGTTCTGTTAAAGAGGAAGATAAGTAGTGGTATGGTGGAGGTAAGGAAGTAAATTGTGATATAGGTGAAATTAACAGTTACGGAGTAAGGAGTGCAAGAAGGGATGATTCCATTAGTAAGGGGGTAGGATGGGTGTATTACTAGACCTGTTGATAACCGAGATGTGAGGTATAACTGCCTAGGTTGGGTTTGAGGACAGGAAGATGAGTGGTTAAAGGGGAGGGGACAAGAAGGGATTAGGTATAAGTTAAATGATATGAGGGTTGAGTGGGAATGAGAGTAGGGTATGGGAATGGAGTGAGCCCGAGCATAGCGAGGGTGAATGGAGTGGGGCTACACCAAACAGGAAGAGCTCAGAAGAAAAACAATCAGTAAAGTGAGATGTGAAGGCAAGGAAAAGAGGTAAGAACTATTCCAGAGGGAAAAATACTAAGCCAGGGGCTGGGGAGGAAAGGGAGTGGTAGATTGATAAGAATGTCTGTGTTCAGGTAAACACTCAGGAGGGGAAAAAGATGGGGGGGCTATGGGTGAGAAAACACACTAAGCAAATAAAAGTATGGGAGATACATTTTTGAAATGAAAAGAAAATATGAAAAATAACCTTAAATAGGTATGGGCACTCCACCCACGAGACAAGCAGCTACACCAAGTGATATTAAATTGGTTCTTGAAGCTTAAGAAAGCTAGGTTAGGCTGTAATTGGTCTTGTGGGGGAGGGGAAGACAGAATAAACCAGAAAAGTGGTGGATGGCCAATAGTATGATGAAAAGAGCTGGCCTTGATTTCACAGAAGTTCGAGTCTACAGAAGCAATCAAGAATGGCAGTAGGTACACCGTTCAAATGTGCACTGTCACAGTTGTGAAACAACATCTAATGTGGGGCATGAGTTTCAGGCATTGTTCTGTAGCATGTGATCTTAGGCAGCTGGTTCAATTCAAGCTGTTACTCCTTAAAGTCACTTGTATCAGTATGTCTGTGAATGTGCAGATAAGAAGCAATGTTGTCAGCCACCTATCTGCAGTGTACATGTATCGCTGGAGATTCCTATACAACAATTTATGCTAATTTTTTCACACATAAATGCTTTATTGGATAATAATAATGCCATGAGATGATATGTGGTCTTCCCATGACAAAAACTAGGGCTTTTCCTGTGGTGTGAGGGCATGAGACTATATTCAGTGAGGCATGTAGGGTGTTCAAATCCATGATTACCCACACACTGTGCATGACCGCCATTCTCTCATCACAGTGTCTTTTGTGATATACCTCACTTGTGTTTTGGTATACCTAGCCACAAGCAATGTTGTGTGAGAAAGATACACAAAGCAACAGTCTTTTAAAGAAATTACAGACACACATATCATAGGTAGAGTCTTACAGCTTTGTTAAGATTTCTACATGTTAGTTGTTGAAAGGCTTAACATAGCTTGCTGTTCAATTCCACCTAAGGGCAACATTCTATGAATGCACTGACATTGCACAAACGCTGCATAAAGCTATTATTCACAAGTTTTACTTTGCAGAAAGAAATATAAAGTCATTTTGTATTATCCTGCCAGTGAAGCAGTAGTTCTGCACATGTCACAGTGTGACTGTGCCTGCATAACATCATTAAGTAATGACTTGTGTCTACACAGATACAGTGCGTTTCAAATCTGGGACAACGTTGTTGCAGAAAATGACAAGAACAGCACCCTTGGCCAACACACATCGATATTGCAATGCTCACAGTAGTGTGAGCATTAACATACTTACCTCCTTGTCATTCTGAAAAAAGCATATTGTACATGTGATCCTCAGATGTTTTTATTACTTCACATATTAATTTCATTTATTTGTGACAGGATCCATTGCTATATCATGCAGCAGACGTAGTCACAACACAGCTCTGTTAATTGTGCAGTATGACAGGCAGGGGTTTGAACATGGGAACATCACATGACTGTGTCAGACAGGAACGGCTTAGGCAAAGGAAGTTTTTATTGCACAGTCAAAGGGCAGCATTTTTAAGGCATCACCCACCATGGTAGGAGATCCCTACCCATTACGTTCATCATGACACACACAGTATATCTATTTCTGTGACATCACAGGTTTATATACGTCTTTCTGTTATCTCTCCTGGCACATGTTTGAGTCTGGTGAGAGGCAAATGTTGGGAATGTCACTGATTGTTCACAGCCATTATTTAATTTCCAAACAAGAATGCACTATATTACGTCTTCCTCCAAACATTTATGTATTACTGTAATTTTCTTTGCACTGTATAGCTTTATTGGACATGTTGACTTACATAACATGTCTTTCTGTGTGGCATGATGCCAGATCATCATAAAGTGTGACTGGGTCTGTGTTTGGACACTTTCTTACATGTTTGTGTTGTTTACATGCTGTTATGGTAGTGTTCATGGTAATGTCTTGTGAGCATGCCCAGTATAATCCTGTATTACATGTTCTCCATTTACAGAGACCTTGAACTACTACAATGTCATCAGATCTGTGTTGTCATTTGTCACTTGTGTATTTTGATTGCTGTCATATTACTGTTTATGATGCACATGCATATAAAACACGTTTGTCTAAGACATGTGTCAAGGTAATATCCCCCCATCTATGGATGCCCAGCGAAAACAAACATTAAAACATTTCCCTTTCTGCTCTACATGACCCAGATGCTGTACAGCGCATGCTTTGATATATAGGATGAATTGCAGGATAGAGCAATACAGTCAGTTATCATACATACATTCCCTTTTTATACATCATATTCAATAAATGCACTGTATGCAAATAGCGGCTAATGTATCAACTATCATTCTAGCTGTTATCTCAATCCAACATGTTATCAACCTTAATATCACAGTTACTGCCCTTTCTTACAATGCTGCATCATGTCCCTCTCACATCCATTCTTAGTATGTCCATTTTAAGCTAAGTATGTGTAAACAATTGAAAACAGGATTATTTATAATTACCATCAATATGGATGTTTTTCTGTTGCGTTTAACTTAAGGCCATGACTTTGGTACCAGTCATTTGTAGCTGTGAGACCCTTTTGCAGTATGTTAACATCATTTGGGGAGTTATTTAACAGCACTCAATTTACAGTCATGTGCAAACTTGTTCAGCCACAGGCCCTTTGTCTTTGCCTGGATCTCTGAGAAGTAGATGCCAAACAGTAGGGGTTCCAGGCCAGATGCCTGGGGGACACCACTAGTGACAGGTCTGCTGTTGGAAGTGGCAGTGCCTATTTTGACCTTGTAGGTCCTATCTGTGAGGCAGTTGGCCACCCACCTAACTAGACAGGGAGTTGTGTTAATTTTCGATGATGCCCAAGTGGGGGATTGTGTCAAAGGCCATGGCCAGGTCATGGTAAGCTCTATGTACTGACTTTTCCTCATCTAGGGCCTTGGTGACAGTCTCAAAGAAGTCACCAAGGTTCAGTAAACAAGATCTGCCCATGACAAATCCGAATTGAGTGAGGTCGAGTGATTGGAGATTCCCTATGTCCTTGTTTATGAGATCCATAATAATATGATCCATGGCTTTAAAGATCAGACTTGTAAAGCTAATTTGGCGATAGCTTCCCTGGTCAGTAGTGGCATCACCTTTGTGCAAGGGGATGATAATGTCGGTTCTCCACTCTGCTGGAATAAAACCTGTAATTAGGCTGTGGTTGAATAGGGTGCTCAATGGCGAAGCTAGTTCTTGCTGGAGATGGTGCATAATATAGCCTGGGATACTATCAGGTCCCATAGAGGCTGTGTTCCTTTCCTTGAATAGGGCCTTGTTTATATTTTAAAGTCCCTATTCACTTCCCCTTCACCCCTCCATATGTAGCTCATTGGCTGCTCATTTTCCTGCATCTAGCCTCCCCCTCACCAATTGAAGAGGTCTGTCAGGACAGAGACAGTCTTTTTTCTTCTCCCAGATTGGCTACAACTCAGCACATTGGACTTAGACTGGTCTCCTCCATCCTGATTCATCTTGGACCTATCCCCATCCTGTATCATTCCCCACCAACTGTTAACATTTTTGTATAAGGCATTCCCACTCTCCTCTAAGCCAATGACCTCTTGTCTTTTGCTCACCAATCACTTAGCACTATCCCTCCACCATTGGCCCATGTTTCCTTACTGGCTACTAATTGTTAAACATGAGTAAATGTCATCTATTAGTGACATTCCTCAGGCCTTTAGCCAATAATACATGTTCACTCATGTACCCCATTATGTCAACACTCTCCTAGATTTCCATTTGCAATTAGTCTCACTATTACTATTGGCCCTAGCCTGTCCACCTCTCATGCCCATTGGCCCCCTCACCTTCTCCTTGTCATTGAA
This sequence comes from Protopterus annectens, assembly GCF_019279795.1. Lineage (NCBI taxonomy): Eukaryota > Metazoa > Chordata > Ceratodontiformes > Protopteridae > Protopterus > Protopterus annectens. The sequence goes on from NC_056751.1 coordinate 770,349,511, forward strand.
CCCCTTCAGCCCCAGTCTTGCCATATCTCCCAATCACAAGCCTCACACAACCCCTCTAGCTATTGACACATTCTCCAGCTGTTTAATGCCTTTCAGAAAAATTTTGTCACAGTCTAAGGACCAATTATTTACCTTCTTCCCGCACAAAGTCATTCTTACCAAGTGCAAATAGGAAATGTGTTTTTAAAACACCAAGCACAAATAGCACCAAACCACAGGAATGAGGAAACTGTCTCCAATAAAGGCTGTCCCTTCCAAAATTCCTCTAGTGCAAACACTTCCACAAAAAAAACACATTTGTAAATATCCAGAAACGTTTATTAACACAGCATAAAATAAAAAAATAAATAATGAATCAAAATGGATTGAATGCTTTCATCTCCTCCTCGAGAGACTTCATCAGAATCAACTACTAGCAGTGCTTTAGCCTTTTATATTGTTGAACCTTCAAAACTATTGTTCAAAACATAAATTACACCAAACTGTTAACTCATAAGGTGCTGGTACTCAAACAGTTGCAGCCACATATTCTTGTAAAAACCACAATCTCTAATAACTATCCAATATATATATATATATATATATAATATATATATATATATATATATATATATATATGTGTGTGTGTGTGTGTGTGTGTGTGTGTGTGTGTGTGTGTGTGTGTGTGAGTGGTAAAAATATATTAACATTTTATGTATATATTTATATATATTTTATATCAAGAACAATTTTAAGAACAATGGTTTTAATATGGACTAGATTGTAGGATTTTGCTGTTGTTGATATTTATGGCTTTTGTATAGTAATTTCTTCTGGGTGTATTTTATTATTGTAGTATTACAGACATATATACAAATATTCTTATATTTCTATACACAAGCAGTTTCTCCTATACAAACAATTTTTTATATATTTTTTTATATTTTCTTACATATATACTTTTTATATATACATAAGTGCCAAAAAAAAAAATATATATATATATATTATAAATTTTTTACTCTCTCTCTCTCTCTCTCTAATATATATATATATATATATATATATTATAAAATTTTTACTCTCTCTCTCTCTCTCTAATATATATATATATATATATATATATATATATATATATATATATGTATATATATATATATATATATATATATATATATATATATATATGTATATATATTTTATAAATTTTTTACTCTCTCTCTCTCTCTAATATATATATATATTTTATAAATTTTTTACTCTCTCTCTCTCTCTAATATATATATATATATATATATATATATATACATATATATATGTGTGTGTATATATATATATATATATATATATATATATATATATATATATATATATATATATATATATCTATATAGTTACCCTTCACAAGATCGAATGAATGGAAGCTCAAAACCCATAAGCTCGAGCCCAGAATCTCGAACTTCCATTCATTCGAAATTGTGAATGGGAAGTTTAGGGCTTAAAAAAAAAGAGTTCACTTACCTTTTTGCAAGGGGCAAGGTCCCACTGCATCCTTGCAGCTAAATCTAAATGCTCCGTGACCGCACTATAGCGGAGGACAGGGAAATCTTCCGGTTTGCGCTTACGCATATAGTACAAACTGGAAAATGTCCCTGTCCTCCACTGTAGTGCGATCTTGGAGTAGGAATACTTAAGTGGGAGGGGTCTGGGGGTGCAGGGGGGCAAAGCCCCACTGCAAAAACATTACAAAGGTGTCTTTTTTAAGTTACCCTTACCATTTTCGAGTTTCTGTAAATTCGAGATTCTGGCCTCGGGCTTATGAATTTCGAGTTTACAGAAATTCGGTCATGTGAAGGGGAACCATATATATATAATATATATATATATATATATATATATATATATATATATATATATGTGTGTATAGAAACCTCCAAGTACCCAAGAAAGTATGTAAAAAACCAACAATTCCTTGAAGGCTGAGAGTAATGACAGATAAAGCGTTGAGGCTTATAGCTGCAACAAATATAACAATTCCTTCGATACAAAATTTTGTTGTTCTTAGCAAAGCATGATGCCGTTGAATCCAAAAAGACGCATTTAGTCGTACTTGAAAAAAATCTCCAAAGTTCTTACAATATGGCAATAAAACAAAATGTCCAAGTTATTACAGTACCTCAAGGTGAAGCAATTGCGAGAGCACGCTCACATATATCACCTAAGAAAGCCAAAATACTATATTGTTGATTCCAAGGACTTTCAACCTTCCCAAAAACACGCCGTAGACCTCAGCAACTGGTCAACTATAAAGCAACCTTTCGGTTCAAAGAATCAAGTGCATCAAATATCCAAATACTATTATTTCACATATACGGAAAGAACGTTGCATTGCTTAAAAGAAAAAACAATTTTATTTGTGAGCGCTTTCACGGCTGATAATCGCCGCTTCATCAGACAAACAAGAATCAAGGAAACAATGTTACATTTTAAAATACATAGTATCCAATCAACGTCGGTGTGGGCGTTGTTGTAGAAGTTTGAATTCTTCATGCCATGCAAGCACTATACTCGCCTACAACCAAGATATGAAAATTCAAACCACATATGCATTTAATACTGTGGCACTACATCATGGACAATATAAAAGATCTGTAATAAAACGTGTTCACAATGAACACGAAAAAACTATTAAATATGAAAAATCAACATATACGTACATGTGTACATGCAAATTGCACATACACATGCACATAAGTACAGTCCGTTTGTATAGAACAAAATATTGCAAAATAAAAACAAAAAACTAAAAATGAATTAATAAAAACAACATAAAGAACGAAGTCATACAATGATGTATGGCATACTGGCTCTACCTAAATATAACAAAAACGGACCTATACAGTACATAATTAAAGTGTTGTGCATATGAGGAGGACCTACAAAGATCATTCACATAAAAACTATATGATTAAAATTTTTTATCCAAAATGCACAAAATATAATACTGGAATTTTTGGTATCAAAATTGTTATTGGGAACTGAGAAGATACTAATACAGCCTGCAACTAGATTAATGAGCTGTTTGAACTGCTGGAATCACTATCACAGAAAACACCTATTTAAGGGTTCTGCCTTTAAGGTATGGTTTAATGGACAAAACCTCATTCAGCCCGCTGTCTCTATGGGCAGCGAGCCTACAGATCCAGCCTAATTCAGCTTGCTCAGTGCGATTGGACATATTACCACCCCTCAAGCTTGTATCAAGCACTTGTATCACCTGGAACAAAAAGGAATGTGAAAGTCCTTCACTTAACGTGTGTTTAGCTAAGGCGCTACATTCTTGCTGCCTATTCAGACAGTACCCATGATCACGTATTCGTTCCCTAAGTGACCTATTCGTTTTTCCCACATAAAAGGAAAAACAAACTACACAGTGGGCTATATATATCACGTTCCTAGTTGCACAGTTGCTATCATAGTTAATAGTCCAGAGGTGTCCCGTATCCGGGTGCTTGAAATAGTGAGATTGATCAATAAAACCACATTGTTGACAATTACCACATTTACTGGTGCTCTCAAAACCTGTCCGAGGTCTAACTGACCTAGTCAAGGCCCCACAGAAGTGCTGTTTGAGGTTACACATGTTACTGTAAGTAAATGATGGAAAATTCCCAACCAAGCTTGCTACCTTCTTGTCTGCTGTCAGTATGTTCCAGTTATTCCTAATCGCTTCATGTACATAAGATAGTTTGCCACCAAATGGTATTATTATGTTAACAGTCCAGGCAGCTAATGATTGATTCTGGGTAACTAAGGTTTCTACATGACCTGAAAAATAAGGTTTCGCCCTTGTATATCTAAGATCATCCATCTCTCTGTACACTTTATTAATCTCTGATGTAGGATAACCTCTACTTATTAGGCCTTCACGTAGTGTCTCTAGATCCTTCCTATAGTTCTCTTCACTGGTAGACAGGCGTGAAACTCTCATCGCCTGCCCTTTTATTATGTTCCTAAAAATGTATGGATTATGCATACTATCACGATGAAGGTAAGCCGGCTTATAGCATGGCTTATGATGTATTCTGGTATCTATCTGAGGCCCATTCCTGAACACATTAACATCCAAAAAATCAATACTCGTTGCAGAATGTTTAATAGTAAACTTCAAAAAACTACTACATGAATTAAGCCATTGGTGGAATTCTTCCAAATCTACTATTGACCCCTTCCAAATAAAAAAGAGGTCGTCTACGAACCTTTTATAGAAAACTAAGTGTGGGTTAGATACTATAAATTGGTCTTCGTAGGTCGCTATGACGATGTTGGCATAGCTGTTAGCACAGCTAGTGCCCATGGCGACCCCCTTCACCTGTCTATAGCATCTATCACCATACAGGAAGACATTATTATCGCGAACAAGTTCCATCAATAATTCTAAACACTCAACCCTATTGCTAGAAAGGCCTGAATACTTGTGTAGAAATTCTTCCAAATAGCATAAACCCTCTTGGTTAGGGATACAAGTAAACAATGAAGTGACATCCATGGTCACAAATATAATATTTTCAATGTCCTGTGTAGTGAGAGAAGAAACAAATTTGTAAAAATCTCTTGGGAAATGTTCCGTATCTTGTAATATAATCAAAGAACTTCTCATATACGGTTTCAACTGTTGATCCAAATATATTGAAATTGGTTCTGTCAACCAACCAGATCCCGCCACTGTGGGTCTGAGGTCTGGTTGTGAAGCACTTTTATGAATCTTGGGCAGACCAGAAATGGTGGGTATTATAGGATACTCTACCTTCATAAATCTATGAAGGTCATCAGAAATAGCACCTTCCATTTTGAGTTCATCAAGCGTGCTATCAATTTGTTGTTTCATGACATAGACAACATCCGTTGTAACATTTATGTATGCCTCATCCTCTAACAGGCAAACCATTTTTAAATTATACTATGTAGTATCCATTACAACCACCAGTCCTCCCTTATCTGCTGGACGTATTATAATATTGTTATTAGACTTCAAACTATGAAATGCTTGAGTTTGAGCCCTAGTCAGATTGTTGTCATGAATATGATTACTAAAAGAAAATTCATTATAGAGGTCATTTTCCACTGCCTGTACAAAAATGTCAACATTAGAGTTCATAGGTGGCATAAAACAACTCTTATTCCTAAGTGGCATACAATCATTGACATGATTATTATCAAATAATAATTTCAGGCATACATTTCTTGCGAAGAGTCTAATAGCAATAATGATCTGACCCAGATCCAAATTAGAGGCTGGGACATAAGACATGCCTTTATTTAGCAGTTCAGTCTCTGATTCAGATAAAGTATGGCTGGATATATTACATACCAGTGTACTCATGTCCAAAATTTCTGTAAGGTTTGTTGATGGACAAGAGATAAGTCCTTTTTCTTCACCGAATGATTGCTGTCGTTCTCGATAGAACGTTTGCGGTTGAGCCGTATGGGAAAAGGGGCATCAATGGGATTATGCTTTTCCACCCTGTCCAGTTGAATTTTTCTTCTCACTGCACCTGCCAACCCTATGCTTTTATTGGGTGGATCTATACCAATATCAATGTTATTTGAAGTGGATGCACCTTCCATCACCATATCATTGGGGGTTGTATACACCGAAGGAGTATTATTTTCCACTGGTGATGTAACAGGAACGTCATTTTCAACTTGTGTACATGACACATTATTCGTATATGCTCCTTGAACATTATCATCATTCTGCGATACCGTAGAACTTGGAGCCTGTCCATTAGCAGGATACAGCCTGTTGCTATTGTGGAAAGCTCTCTGTGGTAGGCCCCTTGCCGCTTGGCCGTCTCTGGAATGAGATGGACGTCTCAAATTTGTTGGACGCGAACCACTTGCTTCAGATGGATGTTTAGGCCAAACAAACACATGTTGTTCAGAGAAGTCTTTCATATCCCGATATATTTTCTTCTTTTTTATGGATAACAAATTATTTTCATATCGATCAACCCTTTCCAGTAGATCATGCATAAAAAGTTCAGTATAGATATCACCCTTCAAAGAGCTCAATTTTTCTGATTGATGTAAACATACTCTTTACATTCATTCTCTATTGGATGAAAAAAATCAATTAATAACTGAATGTAGGCCCGACTGGCATTTAGATTAATTTGTTGCCACTTCTGCAACAAGACAGGGTACGTATTCCCATAAGTTGGCATGTTGAGAATACGTAAGCCTCTCGGAACAATGCCCTTAATTAGGCAAGCTTCCATGTGATGTCTTTGTGCCCTTAAGTGCTTAAATCTATACAAATTGTTCTCAATCTCCCTTTGTAGGGACTTTGCAGCCACCTCATTAGCCGAATCCTGCTCAACAGTGTCTAAAAACACGTCATCTTCCAAGTCCACCAAGGGGTTAGTGTCCAGACTCATCATTTCTTTGAGTCGTTTAGAAAATGTACGATTATTATTCGGTGATACCTTATTACACTCAGCCCCTTCCATACTGATGTATAGAATATGTATAGAAACGTCCAAGTACCCAAGAAAGTATGTAAAAAACCAACAATCCCTTGAAGGCTGAGAGTAATGACAGATAAAGCGTTGAGGCTTATAGCTGCAACAAATATAACAATTCCTTCGATACAAAATGTTGTTGTTCTTAGCAAAGCATGATGCCGTTGAATCCAAAAAGACGCATTTAGTCGTACTTGAAAAAATCTCCAAAGTTCTTACAATATGGCAATAAAACAAAATGTCCAAGTTATTACAGTACCTCAAGGTGAAGCAATTGCGAGAGCACGCTCACATATATCACCTAAGAAAGCCAAAATACTATATTGTTGATTCCAAGGACTTTCAACCTTCACAAAAACACGCCGTAGACCTCAGCAACTAGTCCACTATGAAACAACCTTTCGGTTCAAAGAATCAAATGCATAAGATATCCAAATACTGTTATTTCACATTTACGGAAAAAACGTTGCAATGCTTAAAAGAAAAAACAGTTTTATTTGTGAGCGCTTTCACGGCTGGTAATCGCCGCTTCATCAGACAAACAAGAATCAAAGAAACAATGTTACATTTTAAAATACTTAGTATCCAATCAACATCAGTGTGGGCGTTGTTATAGAAGTTTAAATTCTTCATGCCACGCAAGCACTATACTTGCATACAACCAAGATACGGAAATTTAAAACATACATGCATTTAATACTATGGCACTACATCATAAACAATATAAAGGATCTGTGGTAAAAAATATATATAACGTGTTCACAATGAACACGAAAGAAAACTATTAAATATAAAAGATCAACATATATGTACATATGTATATGCAAATTGCACATACACATGCACATAAATACAGTCCGTTTGTATAGAACAAAATATTGCAAAATAAAAACAAAAAACTAAAAATGAATTAATAAAAACAACATAAAGAGCGAAGTCATACGATGATGTATGGCATACTGGCTCTACCTAAATATAACAAAAACGGACCTATACAGTACATAATTAAAGTGTTGTGCATATGAGGAGGACCTACAAAGATCATTCACATAAAAACTATATTATTATTCTTATTATTTGATAACAATCAAGCCAATGATTGCCTGCCATGTAGGAATAAGAGTTGTTATATGCCACCTATGCACTCCAATGTTGAAATCTTTTTACAGGCTGTGGAAAATGATCTTTATAATGAATTTTCTCTCAGTAATCATGTCCATGATAGCAATCTGAATAGGGCTCAAATCCAAGCACTTCATAGTTTGAAGTCTAATGACAATATTATAATACGTCCAGCAGATAAGGGGGGACCGGTGGTTGTAATGGATACTACATATTATAATCTAAAAATGGTTTGCATGTTAGATGATGAGGCATATATAAATGTTACAACAGATGTTGTCTATGTCATGAAACAACAAATTGACAGCACGCTTGATGAACTTAAAATGGAAGGTGCTATTTCTGATGACCTTCATAGATTCATGACGGTAGAGTATCCTATAATACCCACCATTTCTGGTCTGCCTAAAAATCATAAGAGTGCTTCACAACCAGAACTCAGACCCATAGTGGCGGGATCTGGTTGGTTGACAGAACCAATTTCAATATATTTGGATCAACAGTTGAAACCGTATTTGAAATGTTCTTTGATCATATTACAGGATACGGAACATTTCCTAAGAGATTTGTATAAATTCGTTGCTCCTCTCACTACCCAGGACATTGAAAACATTATATTTGTGACCATGGATGTCACCTTATTGTTTACTTGTATCCCTAACCAAGAGGGTCTATGCTATTTGGAAAAATTCCTACATAAGTATTCAGGCCTATCCAGTAATAGGATTGAGTGTCTAGAATCATTGATGGAACTTGTTCTTGACAATAATGTCTTCCTGTATGGTGATAGATGCTACAGACAGGTGAAGGGGGTCGCCATGGGCACAAGCTGTGCTAACAGCTATGCCAATATTGTCATGGCGACCTTCGAAGACCGATTCATAGTACCTAACCCACACATAGCATTCTATAAAAGGTTCGTGGACGACCTTTTTTTCATTTGGAAAGGGTCAATAATAGATTTGGAAGAATTTCATCAATGGCTCAATTCTTGTAGTAGTTTTTTGAAGTTCACTATTAAACATTCTGTAAGGAGTATTGATTTTTTGGATGTTAATGTGTTCAGGAATGGGTCTCAGATAGATACTAGAATACATCGTAAGCCATGCTATAAGCCGGCTTACCTCCATCGTGATAGTATGCACAATCCATGTATTTTTAAGAACATAATAAAAGGGCAGGCGATGAGAGTTTCACGCCTGTCTACTAGTGAAGAGAACTATAGGAAGGATCTAGAGACCCTACGTGAAGGCCTAATAAGTAGAGGTTATCCTATATCAGAGATTAATAAAGTCTATAGAGAGATAGATGATCTTAGACGTACAAGGGCGAAACCTTATTTTTCAGGTCCTGTAGAAACCATAGCTACCCAGAATCAATCATCAGCTGCCCGCTCTGTTAACATAATAATACCATTTGGTGGCAAACTATCTTATGTGCATGAAGCGGTTAGGAATAACTGGAACATTCTGACAGCGGACAAGAAGGTAGCAAGTTTGGTTGGGAATTTTCCATCATTCACTTATAGTAACATGTGTAACCTCAAACGGCACTTATGCGGGGCCTCGACTAGGTCAGTTAGACCTCGGACAGGTTTTGAGAGGACTAGTAAATGCGGTAATTGTCCACAATGTGATTTAATCGATCAATCTCACTATTTTAAGCACCCGGATACGGGACATCTCTGGACTATCAATTATGATAGCAATTGTGCAACTAGGAATGTGATATATATAGCCCACTGTGTAGTTTGTTTTTCCTTTTATGTGGGAAAAACGAATAGGTCACTTAGGGAACGAATACGTGATCATGGGTACTGTCTGAATAGGCAGCAAGAATGCAGCGCATTAGCTAAACATACGTTAAGTAAAGGACCTTCACATTCCTTTTTGTTCCAGGTGATACAAGTGCTTGATACAAGCTTGAGGGGTGGTAATATGTCCAATCGCACTGAGCAAGCTGAATTAGGCTGGATCTGTAGGCTCGCTGCCCATAGAGACAGCGGGCTGAATGAGGTTTTGTCCATTAAACCACACCTTAAAGGCAGAACCCTTAAATAGGTGTTTTCTGTGATAGTGATTCCAGCAGTTCAAACAGCTCATTAATCTAGTTGCAGGCTGTATTAGTATCTTCTCAGTTCCCAATAACAATTTTGATACCAAAAATTCCAGTATTATATTTTGTGCATTTTGGATGGAGGACAAAAAATTTTTTTATTTATATAGTTTTTTATGTGAATGATTTTTGTAGGTTCTTCTTGCATGCACACTATTTTAATTATGTATTGCACAGGTTCGTTTATGTTATGTTTAGGCAGAGCCAGTATGCCATACATCATCGTATGACCTTGTTCTTTATGTTGTTTTTATTAATTTCTTTTTAGTTTTGTTTTTATTTTGCAATATTTTGTTCTATACAAACGGACTGTATTTATGTGCATGCGTATGTGCAATTTGCATATACATATATATGCATATTTTGATTTTTATATTTAATAGTTTTTCGTGTTCACTGTGAACACGTTTTATTACAGATCTTTTATGCGGTTCATGACGTAGTGCCACAGTACTAAATGCATATGTGGTTTAAATCTCCATACCTTGGATATATGCAAGTATAGTGCTTGCGTGGCTTGAAGAATTTAAACTCCTATGACAACGCCCACACTGATGTTGATTGGATACTAAGTATTTTAAATGTAACATTGTTTCTTTGATTCTTGTTTGTCTGATGAAGCGGCGATTACCAGCCGTGAAAGCGCTCACAAATAAAATTGTTTTTTCTTTTAAGCATTGCAACGTTTTTTCCGTAAATGTGAAATAACAGTATTTGGATATCTTATGCACTTGATTCTTTGAACCGAAAGGTTGTTTCATAGTGGACTAGTTGCTGAGGTCTACGGCGTGTTTTCGTGAAGGTTGAAAGTCCTTGGAACTAATAATATTGCATTTTGGCGTTCTTGGGTGATGTGTGAGCGTGTTTTCGCTACTGCTTCACCTTGAGGTACTGCAACAACTTGGATATTTTGCTTTATTGCCATATTGCAAGAACTTTGGAGATTTTTTTCAAGTAGGGCTAAATGCGTCTTTTTGGATTCAACGGCATCATGCTCTGTTAAGAACAACGAAATTTTGTATCGAAGGAATTGCTACATTTAGTTGTAGCTATAAGTTTCAACGTTTCATTTGCCCTTACTCTCAGCCTTTAAGGGATTGTTGTTTTTTTACATATATATATATATATATATATATATATATATATATATATATATACACACATATATATAAATAGTTATTAGAGATTGTGGTTTTTATAAGAATATGTGGCTGCAACAGTTTGAGTACCAGCACCTTATGAGTTAACAGTTTGGTGTAATTTATGTTTTGAACAACAGTTTTGAAGGTTCAATAATATAAATGGCTAAAGCACTGCTAGTAGTTGATTCTGATGAAGTCTCTTGAGGAGGAGAATAAAGCACTCAATCCATTTTGATTCATTATTTATTTTTTATTTTATGCTCCATTAATAAACTTTTCTGGATATATACAAATGTGTTTTTTTTTTGTGGAAGTGTTTGCACTAGAGGAATTTTGGAAGAGACAGCCTTTATTGGAGCCAGTTTCCTCATTTCTGTGGTTTGGTGCTGTTTGTGCTTGGTGTTTTGGATTACAAGTTTTTGGAATTACTGTCACCTAGGAGTCCTCCAGAGGCATGGAGAATAGTTTGTTATTGAGTGAACTTATTAGGGTAATTCAGAGCCATTCACAGGCTAATACCCAAATACCCAATTCTGGATGTACACTTCCTTGTGCACAAAGCAGTCCCAAGTGGATGCCAGATGTCGTGATGACATCAGACACCATTGAGGAGATGCCCTGTACATCTAGAGGGAGAAATGGAGCTCAGGTGAGGTTGCAAACTACTTATGGCTCCAATAACTTATCTCAGAGGACTTTGAGCCAAGGAAAAGAAGGGAATAAGAATTCAGGTCGACTTGATGAATATGCCCAAATGGATTTTCATCAATGGTTGGACAAATCTTTTTCAAAAACTGGGACTGAAGATAGTAAAATCCAGAAGACCACTTCCACCTATAAAGAGAAATGTAAGACATTAAAAAGCTATCTTTCTAAATATAAATCGGTAGCATTGGATAATTGCTATTTAAAACAATGTATTGACCAAAAGGTTTCCCAACAGCACTACAAAGGACTCTGAACTTTTCAAAACTATTTCAAATATATTGAACGATTGTGGTATTTCTTATTAAAAGCTATGGTCAACAACAATGAGGTTGTTATGGAACAATATAAAACTAACATTGATATGCTTAATCAATAAATTAGTGCTGATTTAGTGTTTAGTGTGTTAGAGTATAAGAATGATCATTATAGGGTACTACAAGATGCGGACAATCTGATGCAGAAAAATTATAAAATGAAAACCTCCAAACTGGAAAGGGACCTGCTAGAATATGAGCAGGGTAGAGCCTATTACTGTGACAGTTATGGTAATTTTGAAAGAGGGAATAGGAAGGTTCATTCCAGATACAATGAGAACACCAACAAAGTATCTTGGGTTGAAAAAGATTTGATGGAAGGGAGGGGGAATGCTACATACACTGATAACAACAGTCATTACCAGGAATATGAAACTAATAATAGGATGGGTAGCCCTTTAGGAGTGGAAGACCCCCAGGAGGTCCAGAAGAATAAGGAATCTGACACATCAACTATCATATGCGGAAGTAACTGGGAATTGCCCCATCAATACGGGAAACCCAGGTACAAGACATAATGGAAGGGAAGGTCATATCCCCCCATGTATTTATAACTACACCAATTCCAATAGTACACTCGGTAATGAACTGGAAGTGGTTTTCAATACTCATTCTGAGTTTAAACCCAGGAATAACAACCCAGGGAAGACTATCGTTTATACACAAAGGATTTTTAACATATACAATTATACAGTTTTAATGACTGATCACAGTTATTTTTCTCTCTTTCTAAAAGGGTTTATGTTTGTACCAGTTAGGGAACCCAGACTAGAAGTAGTAATTTTGGATGTGAAACTTTTCACAAGAAAACTAAAATTGGAATACATATTCCAAGGTAGTGTACATAATAACAAAGACACCCAGTTGACAAAAAGAAGTATATTTAATCCTCCGTTACAACATGATTTACATAATTTTTCAATGTGTGTAACCAGTTTGATTAGAAGTGGTTATGGGAAAAACAAGGACGGTCATTCTAATCTAACAGTGCAAGAAAAAAAATTACTTCAGGAATTGAGTGTTAATGACAAAATATGAGTTATGAAACCAGACAAAGGGGGTGGGGTAGTTTTAATGGAACAATGGGACTATACAGCTAAAATGCTGGATATACTGAATTCTGACAATAGATATGTTATGGTATCTAGAAATAAACTTAACAGCTCCTATAACAAGACTGATTTAACTCTGGAAGACAATTTACTTCAAGGGTTGATGAATATGCAGTTATACCAGTTCTTGAGGGTACATAGGCCAGTAATTCCAGCCATTTTTGGGATCCCCAAAATACACAAGGGGTAGACATCCCACCTTTAAGACCCATTGTTACCTCTCAAGGATCAAAAACACAGCTGCTAGCAATTTATGTAGATACAAAATTGAAACATTTTTATTCTAGATATCCACATATTCTAATCAATTCCTGAGATTTTCTTAACAAAATTGGAATCACCAAATATAAAGATGTTATATTTTTGGGTCTATATTATAACATCGAAGTCTTAAAACTTTGAATGTTATAATATCGAACCCTATGTACCGAATGCTGAAAATAGTGAAGCTGCTGAATATTGAATACTTTCCTAGGGAAAGTATTCAGTGGGCCGTTTCTGCAGCTTTGCTATTTCCTTGACTGTGGAGCGAAGGTTATGGACCGGGTTAAGGTAAGTGTGTGAACAGATCAGGTTAAGGTGAGTGTGTGATAGTTAGGGACCTTACGATTAGGGAGTGGGTAAGGTGAGTGTGTGATAGGGACCTTAGGGTTAGGGAGTGGGTAAGGTGAGTGTGCGATAGGAACTTTAGGGTTAGGAAGTGAGTAAGGTGAGTGTGTGATAGGGACTTTAGGGTTAGGGAGCGGGTAAGGTGAGTGTGTGATAGTTAGGGACTTTAGGGTTAGGGAGTGGGTAAGGTGAGTGTGCCGTAGTTGCGGACCTTAGGGTTAGGTTTGGGTTAAGGTAAGTGGATAGCTAGTAGTGCATGTATGGTTTAGTGTAGGGTTTTGTGAAGTGTATGTGTGTGGATTATTTATTTTGGTGTGCTCGTGTTGTGTGTATGTTTGTCGGAACAGCAAATTTTTTCCCTAGGAAAAAATTCACTATTCTGAGTGTTTGATGTTATAGTCTTTCGATCTAAATGGTTCAATATTATAAGATCGAAGTTTTTAAGACTTCAATGTTATAATATCGACCCATATTTTTAACTGTTGATGTAAAAGATTTATTTTCGGTGATACCCCACACCGTTGGTTTAACATGGTTTGAGGAGATGCTGGTAGAATTTGAGTTTCTAACACCAGATGAGTTCAGGCTAACCCTAGAAAATATGGAAATGGTACTGAAATATAATTATATTTATTTTCAGGGGGAACTATACTACCAGCTAAATAGGTTTGACATGGGGTCTGCCTGTGCCCCCATTTATACGAACATTATTATGTTACACTGGGAAAAACATTTTGTATTTAATTCAGACTTTAATAAATACATCATTGGATATTATAGATTTTTGGATGATATATTCATTTTATGGCAGGGAACTGAAGAGTTGATCCCAGTCTTTATAGAATATCTGAACCATACAATGGGGTTCCTACAGTTTACACACGAGGTTGGTATAGATAAAAATCCACTATCTTGGTGTTAAGTTAGTCAAAGACTACACCAACAAGGAAAGAATGTTTTTCTAACTCGTATTTGCACTATGATAGTGACCATCCATATACACTCAAATGGAATATTGTTAAAGGACAAATGGTTAGAATTGCAAGAATGACCTCGGATAAAATATTTTATTAATGAAATTGAATATGTACACACCTTGTTTAGTGAAAGGGGGTATCCGAACCACCTAATCAATCCCATTTAAAACAAAATTATATAGGGGTGGGGGATCTACTTACCTACCATTATTGACTGGTGGGGACATACAAGGTATTAAAAAGAGTTTGATGAGTACAGAACAAGTTGTACCACCATTACCCTATTTGACATTGATATACCATGCTAATATTGGATGGATAAAAAAATGTATTAACAACACCTGGGACATGTTTACGAGGATGCCCACCAAAGTTGAATTCTTTTCAGAAACCTCTCAGGTATAGTTTCAAAAGAAATTATAACCTAAAGAATATACCAGAAAAGGGAACCCATAGGGAAGGGGCAAGTCAAAAACTTGGTACCTTCAAATGTGGTAGGTATTCCCAATGTCCCTTCATAGCTGGGATGAAAGATTTACACATACCTAGTATTTCTTGTAGAGTTGCTAATAAGTCCTATTCCAGTTGTTATACAAAAGGAGTGGTATACCTAGCATACTGCACAGTATGCTGGGAAGACGGAGTGTAATTTAAGAGTCTGAATTTATGAGCACATATATGATATTAACAGGAAAATTAAAATAACGCTCTGTACAGGCACCCTTTAACATGCAAGATGGCTGATTATAAATTCTTGGTTTTGAAAGAAGTAAAGCAAAATGTGAGAGGAGGAGATTAGGAAACCCAAATAGAATTTAGAGAAATGGTTTGGCAGTTAAGGTTGGATGCATATAACAGTCCTGGGCTGAATGATCACATATCTATTTCACTGTCCTTTAAATTACCAGCATCCAACCCCAAAAGAACAAACAGGTGATACAACTGTACATAACTGTCTACATATATATTTATTTATCAAGTTTATGAATCAAGTATTACATATTTTTGCATATTTCTGTATATATATATATATATATATATATATATATATATTTTTTTTTTTTTTTTTTACAATTTTTACATACAATTTGTATATAAATTTATATCTATTTTATATCAAGAACTATTTTAAGAACAATGGTTTTAATATGGGCTAGATTGTAGGATTTTACTGTTGCTGATATTTATGGCTCTTGTATAGTAATTTCTTCTGGGTGTATTTTATTATTGTACTATTATTACAGACATATATACAAATATTCTTATACTTCTATACACAAACAGTTTCTCCTATACATACATTTTTTTATATATTTTTTTATATTTTCTTACATATATACATTTTATATATATATGCATAAGCACCAATATATATATATATATATATATATATATATATATATATATATATTTAATATATATATATATATATATATATATATATTGGATAGTTATTAGAGATTGAGGTTTTTACAAGAATATGTGGCTGCAACTGTTTGAGTACCAGCACCTTATGAGTTAACAGTTTGGTGTAATTTATGTTTTGAACAATAGTTTTGAAGGTTCAATAATATAAAAGGCTAAAGCACTGCTAGTAGTTGATTCTGATGAAGTCTCTCGAGGGGGAGATGAAAGCGTTCAATCCATTCTGATTCATTATTTATTTTTTATTTTATGCTGTGTTAAACCTCTCTGGATATTTACAAGTGTGTTTTTTGTGGAAGTGTTTTTACTAGCTATTCCTCTGAATAGAGGAATTTTTGGAAGGGGCAGCCTTTATTGGAGCCAGTTTCCTCATTTCTGTGAAATGTGTTTTTACTAATCATGGATCACTAAAGGTATAAATAGCTTTCAACAAAGGTTTAATGTTCATACAGCGAACACTGAACCGACGTGACATTTTATTTCTCAGAAGACTGAACTTCAGATAAGTCTTTGCAATTTCCTAGGTATTCTACATTGCCTAGCCATCTGTTTAATGCTCAGTTACAGTCCTAATACCACAGCCTCACCAAGATTTACTCCTGACGTAAGCATCAAGGACTTGGTCCTCATTTTTTCCCAGTTTTATTTCCTTACAATGCCTCATCATGTATCACTCCTCATAGTATACACCACTCCATTAATTACTGAACAATCAAACATGCTCCTTACTTCCACATTTCCTACTATATGCTTTACATTTTTTCTGGAATGTCCAAACTCTCCACACTGTCCACACCTGCTTTTTATGCAATCCTGGATTAAATGTGATTCAACCACACTATCCCCAATACTTAACACTTTTTTTTCCTCATTTATTACTATCGCATTAGGCACATGCTGCAGTTTGTTATTTTTCTGTTTTCTCTTTTTAAAGTTACAGTAAACTTCCCATCTGCAGTCCACAGTTTTATGTCACCAACAACTTTTGAAATATCAAGCACATCCTTAGATAAGCTTAGAAAAAGTATTTTTAATTCATTTTCTTCTACCCCAGAAGAATTTGTTCTAAATTTTTAACAGCAGTTTTCTTTTTTAACTGTACATTAACATTTTTCCAAGGAGATATTTTACTTCTCCTTTCACATTCACTAACAATTGGCTCTGCTAATGCAAATTCCTCATAATTATTTCACATGAAGCCATAGTGTAGGTATGTATATAGGTAGGTTTATGAAAGTAATTAATTATAAATATGATTATTATTTTGGATATTCAGAGCCTGATTGTCAGTCAATACATAAAATATATATAAAATATACATACACTATACAAAATCTACAAAATATACAAATACATATAGTTAGAATATAGTCAAAATACAGGTAAAAATACAAGAGTGAGTGTGTACATTTCATAAAAAATATATACATATTTTCATTACATATTTTCATTACATTTTTTAACATATATATATATATATATATATATATATATTTATCATATATATATTTGTTTTTATGTATATATCATATACATGTAGATATGTGGGTGTTGGTATATATATGCACATATGTGTGTGCATATGTATACATATATATATATATATATATATATATATATATATATATATATATATATATATATATTGTCAGCAAAATTATTAAAACAGACTGTAAAATCATTAGGTTTTTCTTAAATAACAGTCAATAATACAGGAGGTTCAAGTTCAAAACGTTTTACTAGTGTACACCAGGAGGCAAAAGACTATACAATACAAGTATAGAATTTTGACTAATTACATTCAGGAAGTAATCAACTTTTATAGTATTTACAATCAGCTTTGCCCACCTTACTGATGTGGTCAGTCACAGGGCACTTACATCACTATAGTCTATAATATTCTATTCAAAAGAAAGTGCTGAGGTTATACTTTTTAAAAACTTTCCCATGAGAATAATACAGCCTTGCAAGGCACCTGGTCAGTTATAATGTCTTTCTGTAAATGTTGCTCTTTCCAAGGCTATTGCCTGTGATTAATACAATGGTAGCTTCAGTTCTTTAATACAGTTCTTTGTTTCTCATATATACAGTTTTACATGTCTGTGCTATTTCGAGCCTTTTAGTAACATACAAGGTCACATCATTCGTGCAGGAAGAAGCTGAATTAGTGTTCGATTCATTTAATTTTCCTGACCCAGCAGATAATCATTTTAGTAAAACATAAACAGCATTTGCTAAGCTCTGCATTTCTGACAGGGTCAAAGGCCAGCTTTGCTTCAAGCCAAACTGCAGTTTCAAAGCCACTTCATATTCAAACATGAATTGATTTTTCTATATATGATTAATAGAATAAAATGCATTATATATTATTTGTTTTTAAACTAGCATTCACATGTGTTTAAATACATATTTTTCTTATATATATATATATATATATATATATATATATATACACGTGAGCATGAATTTTATGGATTTTATAAATGTCTGCTTATAAGTTTCTTTAATATATGAAATATTGTATGTTCATGTACTTGTATAATTTTATACACAAATATATATATATATATATATATAGAGAGAGAGAGAGTTTTTTTATATTTAAAAAAATTATATATTAGAAGTAGATAAGAAAGTGTATCCAATTTAGCACATTTTAGATGTAAAAGGGATTTGTAAAGTTGTTTTTTTTAAATGGTTTAGTTTCAGTCTTTCATTGTTAGGCTGTATGTGCATTTAAAAGCAAAGGAATTTTATGAAATTGGCGTGTTTTTTAACAGGATGTATAAAAAACAGTCTTTGAATTTTAAACTTGTTTAGTTTCTGAAGAAGTCCCGTATTTAAGCTGGACGAAAAACGTATTTTTATTTTTGAGCGTTTAAAACAAGTATTAAAAAACGGTGTTTTTGCAAGTCCGGCCGTGTTTATTATTTCACATGAAGGTTCATTTCCTATATGGATTAATGCACTAATGCCACACAAACTGAACCTATGGGCATAACAACATTGTATAAAACACAGCACCTCTTTATTTGTTATGCATACTTGGTTTTCACCCGCACAACACATCTGTTCATCCAGCTTTCAACAGTCCAGTCTGTCTGCTCTGCACCTGTACATCCTTTTCTTTCTGCAGTCTCTCATTGTAGCCTGCTACTGCTGCTGCGTACGTCTTTACTCTGGAAACACTAGTGTCAGTCTGTTAGTTGTGAGTGGACAGGAGCTTATTAGTCAGCAGGTGGTGCGTTAGTTGTGAGTGGACAAGAGATTATTAGTATGCTGTACATTAGTTATGACTGTTAGTTAGTAGGGGTGCATTAGTTGTGAGGAAAGTCAGGAGGTGGTGCATTAGTTGTGAGTGGACAGGAGCTTATTCATCAGTAGGTGTTACATTATTTGTGATTGGACAGGAGCTTATCAGTTAGTAGTTGTTGCATTAGTTGTGAGTGGACAGGAGCTTATTAGTTGGTAGGTGGTGCACTAGTTGTGAGTGTTAGTAGGTGGTGTATTAGTTGTGAGGTTAGTCAGTAGGTGGTGCATTAGTTGTGAGTGGACAGGAGCTAACTAGTTAGTAGGTGTTGCATTAGTTGTGAGTGGACAGGAGCTTATTCGTCAGTAGGTGTTGCATTAGTTGTGATTGGACAGGAGCTTATCAGTTAGTCGGTGTTGCATTAGTTGTGAGTGGGCAGGAGCTTATTAGTTGGTAGGTGGTGCACTAGTTGTGCGTGTTAGTAGGTGGTGTATTAGTTGTGAGGTTAGACAGTAGGTGGTGCATTAGTTGTGAGTGGACAGGAGCTAACTAGTTAGTAGGTGTTGCATTAGTTATGATTAGACAGGAGATTAGATAGTAGGTGGTGCATTATTTGGGAGTGGACAGGAGCTTGTTAGTATGTGGTGCATTAGTTGTGAGAGGACAGGGGCTTATTAGTTAGTATGTGTTGCATTAGTTGTGGGTGGACAAGGGCTTATTAGTCAGTAGGTGGTGCATTAGTGGTGAGTGGAGAGCAGCTTATTGGTCAGTGGCTGGTGCATTAGTTGTGAGTGGACAGGAGCTTATTAGTCAGTAGGTGTTGCATTAATTGTGAGTGCACAGGAGGTTATTAGTCAGTAGGTGTTGCATTAGTTCTGAGTGGACAGGAGCTTATCAGTCAGTTGGTGTTGCATTAGTTGTGAGTGGAAAGGAGATTATTAGTCAGCAAGTGTTGCAGTAGTTGTGAGTGGACAGGAGCTTATTAGTCAGTAAGTGGTGCATTAGTTGTGAGCAGACAGGAGCTTGTTTAGGTGTTGCATTCATTATGACTAGACAGGAGCTTTTATGTTAGTTGTTGTTGTGTCTTTCGGCTTTTCCTGGTTAGGGGTTGCCACAGTGGATCTACGGTCCGCTAATGATTGGCAGTAGATGTTTACGTGCTGGCTTGCCAGGCTTAACGCACAACCTTCAATGAAGG
>NC_056751.1:770370485-770427087 GCF_019279795.1 Protopterus annectens
CAAACAGCAGCACTCCCAAGAGTAACACATTCACACTGCACAACACCTACCCTAACCCACACCTCAAACATCCCAACAAACTCAAACGCACACAAACCCTCACCAAAACCCTAAAAAAGTACACTTACCTAATGCAGTATCTGTACGGTGGGTTTTACATTTGACATTTCTGGGTTTGCGATTTCCACCCATTCGACTTTACAAGCTCAAGATTCTAAAATTCGATATTTTAGTATTTCAGGCATGTAAAGTGTTCCCATATATCTATATATATATATATATATATATATATATATATATATATATATATATATATATATATACATATATATATATATATATATATATATATATATATATATATATATATATATATATATATATATATATATATATATATATATATATATATATATATATATATATATATATATATATATATATATATATATATATATATATATATATATATATATATATATATATATATATATATATATATATATATATATATATATATATATATATATATATATATAGGGTGCATTCAGACATCAGGTCCACACTCTCTACAGCTCCTTCCTCCACAGCTGCACTGTTCTGGTAATTTGTGGGCACTTTGTTTTTGCCAAAGGGGATGACTATACACTTTTTGGCATTTAGCTTGGGGCCATGGCTCTGGCATCAGTTGTCTGTTTCTATGAGGCCCTTTTGGAGGATGCTTGTGTTGGCTGGAGAGTCGATTATGGTGCCCAGTTTGCAGTCATCTGCGAACTTGGTCAGCTACAGTCCTTCCGTGTTGGCCTGTACCTCTGAGAAATGTATACCGAACAAGAGAGGTCCCAGAACTGAGCCTTGTGGGATGCCACTTGTAACTGGTTTGGAGTCTGACATGGCTCCAGCAATTCTAACCATGTGGGTTCTGTCCTTGAGCCAGTTTGCAACCCATCTAGTGACATAGGGGTTTATATTTAAGCTGGTGAGCTCATCTATAATGCCCGAGTGGGGTATTGTATTGAAAGCTTTTGCGAGGTCCAGGTAGGCTGTGTGGACCACCTTCCCCTCGTCAATGGCCTTGGTGACTGTTTCAAAGAAATTGACCAGGTTTAAGAGGCAGGATCTGCCCTTAACAAAGCCGAACTGGGTAGGATCCAGTGTCTGTAGGTCCCCAATATCTTTATTTATAAGGTCCATGATGATCCTTTCCATAGCTTTGCAGACCAAGCTAGTCAGGCTTATGGGGCAATAGTTTCCAGGATCTTTTGAGGCACCACCTTTGTGGAGAGGGTCCACCGTTGCTGTATGCCACTCTTTGGGTACATATCCTGTAGTAAGGCTGAGATTGAACAGTAGTTTTATGTTTGGGTTTAGCCCTTCTTGGAGTTCATGTAGGACGCAGCCCGGGTCGTCGTCTCGTCCCATTGATGCTGTGTTTTTTGCTTTGGAGATGGTGGCTCTTACCTGAGCATCTGAGATGTCAGGGGGGCAGCACTCTGCTGGGATAGATATTTTCCCTTTTGGTGGGGAGTTTGCTGAACCTGTCAGCTAGGATGTTGGCAATGTCTGTGGGTTCAGTGTATTTTTTGTCATTTTGGACTAATTTTGAGCATATCTGGGAATTCCCACCCAGGTTCCTAACATAACTAAAGAAAGCCTTGTGATTATCCTTAGTGTACTGTGCAATTTTTCTCTCAAAGCTGGCCTTAGACAATTTTATGAGTGCCCGTAGTTTTTTGCTAATACTGATCAGAGATGCCTTCCCTTTTTGGGATTTTGCTCTATCATGTAGTAGCTTCCTCCTTCTATTATATAGTTTGTTTATGGTTGGGGTCCACCAGACAGGACGTCTGCCTTTGGAGGATTGGGTCTTGGTTTTATTTGGAATTGCATGATCCATGCATTCCTGAAGGTGTTCATAGAATGCATTTATAAAGGATTCTGCGGTCTGGGCCATATTTTCCACAGGCCCGGGGGCTTTGAAGGATTCCACCTCGGTTTTGAGGAGTGTGAAATTTGCTTTAGAGAAGTTTTTCACTGTGATTTTCTGGGCAGGGGGTGAGGTCAGGATGTGAATATCCAGTGAGATTAGTTTATGGTCTGATCTTACCAGTGAGGGATACACTTCTGGTCTGGAGCATAGAGTCCCCATGTTGGTGATGATCAGGTCCAGTATGTTTTCCCCTCTTGTGGGAGTGGTAACAAGTTGTTCCATAGCATTTGAGTTTATAAACTCTAGGAAGCTTTGGGCTAGGGTGTTGGAGCTAGAGTAATGCTCCCAGTCTACGTTTGGGTAGTTGAAGTCGCCCAATATAATGGTGTTTGGAGAGACCTTCATATTTTCCAGTGTTCTCAGGAAGGCCGAGTGGAGTTCCTGGGTTTGGAAGGGTGGTCTGTAACAGGCTATAAACTGGAAGGCAGTTTTACCCACTGTTAGTTGCACATGGATAGTCTCTGATGCTTCGTGCTGTACCACCAACCTGGAGGTGTGGGTATCTTTGACGAATATTGATACTTCCCCTCTTTTTGTGGTTTGGTCCAAGTTTTGGGGCCGAAAAGCATGGTATGAGGTATAACCAGGTAGTGCTGGGGTGCTCTTGGGAGCCTTGAACCAGGTTTCTGTTACTGCACAGATATCGATGTTCTCCATGCTAAGGAGAGTTTCGAGTGCATGCATCGTGAGGTTTAGACTTCTGGCGTTGAGTAGCACTACTCTTAGTTTCTTATCCCTTGTGATACCTATGGAGATGGGTTTGTCTTTTGAGCCTTGCCTAAAAAAGGCACTATGGGGGGTAGCAAGAGCCTTTGCCAATATCCGAAAGCCCAGGTGTGATAGGTGCAAGCCGTCCCTAGCGACACATCGTGGCTTGTCGAGCATGTCATCCCAGGCTGACAGGCATTGGATCCCCTTTGAATGACACCAATACTTAAGCCAATTGTTGAAATTGATCATCTTGTATTCATATTGTGGCATCATTCTTGGTGAGGGTAAGATGCTACTCAAGGTCAGGGTCATACCGGCCTGGGCTACATGCTCAGAGAGCTCCTCTATGTCTCTTTTCATGTAGTCCAGGGAGGTACATCTCAGGTCATTCACACCAGCATAGACAATGACTGAGTCATATTTGTACTTGCCTTGGAGTGACCTGAGTGCTTGTGTTATGTGGCGGATCCTAGCGTCCGACAGGCAGCTCACTGTGATCTTCTCCTTGTTCAGCCTGGTGAGTGGGATGTCAGTGTCCCTGACAATAGAGTCACCTATTACAAGTGTATCAGGTGTGTTGTTTAGCCTTAAGGGCTGTGACTGTTTGACACACTGGCTTTGTGAGCTATGTGCTGCATGTGTTTTGTTTTGGGGTAGCGGTTGCTTGAGTGTCTGCTTTGGAGGTCTCTGCTGCTTAGGAAGATTTTTATTTAGAGCCTACGAGTATGTTTTTGTGTGTTTATGTGTTTGGTTTGCTGTCGTGGTAGGTCTATGTGAGACTGGAATTGTAGTGAGTGTGGTCTCCTTTTCCTCCTGATTGGTTATGCCAGTACTGAGTTGAGAGAGCTTAGCCTCCAGTTAGGCTATATGGTTGCATCTCTCACATGTGTTGGAATTTGTTGGGAGGAGGAGAGGGTTGTCTGTGTACATGAGGCAGTTGTAACATTGCCTCAAGATTCCCAGATTCACCAGCTGGACCGGAGAGGAGATTGACAACTGACCTTTGGACATGCTAGAATAGTATTGGGAATTCCTTTATAATTGAAAAAAGGGCCAATGGGGAACAAGGTACTCAAGGGGAGTTTGTGAGGGTGTAGTGCTTTTAATTTTTTAGTGCTGACTTATATAATTGCTTTAGTGAGCAAGTGCCAGGTAACTTAAATGCAATGTGCTACAGGTAACTTAAATGCAAAAACGACAAACAGTAACTTTCATTCAAGTGAAGCAAGGAAATAAGTACAGTAAGCAATGCAGATATCACTAGGGATCCACAGAAGTGCTGAAAAGCCACGTTTTAGGTGGAATTAGCGTTTCAGGGAAATAAGCAAACAAACAACAAGCATACAAACAAAGCTAGATTCAGCAGGCCTGGATCTAGTCTATGCTACAGCAAACAATGTGTACCAATTTCAGTAAGAAGCAGTTCAAATATGCAGGCACTATAAGCCTTTAACCAGAAATTCCCAGCTCAGAAGGGCAGAGTCCAGCCTCTCCTCCCACAAGAGTGCAGACCACAAACCCTCTTAATGTAAAATAACTGGCCTGAAGCCCAAGTGCTTAAACCAGAATAAATACACTTTTAGAATAACAGACACTGAGCCCTCAGTCAGCAATTCCCAACTTAGAAGGATGTAAGCTACCTGTCCTGCCACTACAGTGCAGACCACAGACCTTCTTAATGTAAAACAACTGGTCTGAAGCCCAAGTGCTTAAACTAAAAGGCTTAGAATGAGTTACACCAAGCAGTAATAAATACAACTGAGTACTTTTAAGATGACGCAAAAGCAAAATAAAGTAGGAAGAAACACAAATACAGTAAAGCAGATACATTTTTTTTTTTGAGTGAGCAAATGAGATGGGCCCAGGAGGAGTATCCAAGTGCAAATTTACAAGAGCGGCGGGCAGTTTCAAAGCCACCAAGATTAACACCAAGACAAAAACAGGGAGAGAGGGTGGGGACCTACTGAAAAACAGTCACAACTTCCAGCTAGTTATTGCTCAATGCAACACAAACAAATTACTTTAAATTGTGTATTATTTGATAAAAGTGTAGCTAAAAATCTACTTAACTCCACTCATGCAGGTCTCAGTTGGCCAAAGCTCACAGTTTAAACAGAAAACAATTCACTGTACCACTTGTATAAGACAGAAACCGAATAACAATGAGGTAAACTACCCCCACTTATCACTGGCTATGCAGGTTTTTTAACAAGCCTTAACTGAAAATACCACTTGTATAAGACCTACTGAAAAAACAATCACAACTTGCAGCTAGATATTGCTCAATGCAACACAAAGAAATTACTTTAAATCGTGTATTATTTGATAAAAGTGCAGATAAAAATCTACTTAACTCCACTCATGCAGGTCTCAGTTGGCCAAAGCTCACAGTTTGTCTTTGAGAGTCCTTTCTCTCCAAGCTATAATGATCTTGGAATGTGTATGTATAAGTTAGGATATGTGGGTTGGCTTGTCTGCTACCATTGAGGGTCACAAAAAGTTTTAAAGAACAACATTTTGTTTCATAGTTCCCCTTCTCTTTTATTTTTTTACCATGCTTGACTGACACATTAACATTCCAAAAGGGAGACCTTTTCTAGAGAATTTCCCATGTACATCAGCACATACACACCTTGTTTTAATATCTATATATTGTACTTTGGAGCATTTCTCATTGGTAATCTGCTGAAAAGGGGCTCAGTCAGAATATCCCAGTCAACAGCTTCAAGTAAATAAAAACAAATAAGTAAATACAAATAAACAGTAAACAACAACAAACAACAACTAG
This sequence comes from Protopterus annectens, assembly GCF_019279795.1. NCBI lineage: Eukaryota > Metazoa > Chordata > Ceratodontiformes > Protopteridae > Protopterus > Protopterus annectens. Next base: position 770,375,975 of record NC_056751.1, read on the forward strand.
GTAATATTGCAGGGAGAAATAATAATGTAGGTAAGGATAACTTTTCTTTTTCTCAAATTTTTATTTATTTTTCAATTAAAATAACATTTACGTAATATTTTTAAATATCATTTTAAACTATATACAATCTTTGCAATAGCCTGCCTTTCAATTATATATGCTGTATGTTATTAAATATAGAATTAACAGATCAGTTATCAGAGATACAATATTGATTATTGCAGTGTCCAACAAAAATATAACTTTCTTCCAAGGATTATTTACCAATGGCCTGGGATAGATTCGTAGCTCTTTGATTTTTATTTCCATCGATGCAGTTGTCTTCAGTAAAGTGTAGAATTCTTCCAAGGTCGGGGGTGTATTTGAATTCCACCTTCTGGTTACATATTTCCTAGATATAGCAAGTATTGTCCATAACAAATACATATTTGTCTTATTCAGGTAGGGACCTTCATTTACATTTAGAATTATCAATACTTTAGTTAAGGTAAATGATTCATTAAATAAGGTTTGTAAAAATTATTGATTCCATTCCAATATGATTTAATTTTATTACATTCATAAAAATATGAATCCAGTCTGCTTTATTTGACTTTTCACACCTCCAGCAAAAAACATCTGTAGTAGTACTGATCTTTTTAATTCTACCTGGTGTTAAAAATGCTCTATGTAAGTATTTCCAGTTAAATATTTTCCAGTACTGTGTGTTAGAGGTGTAATTAACTCATAGTAAGATGTTAGTTTTAATTTCTTCTCTTAACTGCAATGACTGACCTTTTGTTAAGAACTGCCAGTATGATGGTTTGGGGATTGTTTTATATGTTATTAACTCTTTATATAGATTTGAAATTGTTTTCATAACTATTATATATATAAATCCATACAGAAAACTTATTAGATTTGGAATATCTTTAAATGAGGAATTATTAATTAATCTGCATAAATCTTGAGTATACATTAGAATACTTTGTAAGGTTAACCAGTCCTGTGTTGGAATATTGTAAGCAGTTTTTATCATATGTATATCTAAAAACATTTAATTTATTTACACATTGAAACCAGCATAAGAATCCATTTTGTTCCCAGGAGGTTATTGTTTCCCTATATATTTTGTGAAAAAAGTTCTTAGTGATGGTAAATGGGGTTAAAAGGTCAAACCAAAGTTTTAGATCTATGTTTGCACTGATAAGTTTCCTAAAGGAATTGATGTAATGATTAATCAGTGTTGTTTTAGAAGGTTTTGTTATATTATATTGTATACTTATGCATAGTATGTACCAGGGTTTGTTTGATTTGTCTACTATTAACTTTTTTTTAACAGATTAACTTCATTTGTTAATATAGTCATTGTTAATTCTTTCCAGATGGCAAAATAATTTGGGTTTATCCAGTCTATTGTAGTTTTAAGCACATATGCTTTTATATATGTTTCTATTTCTGGGAATTTCAATCCTCCTTGTTTCCAGGGTCTAATGTGATGAGTTAGAGCAACTCTATTCTTTTTGGGATACCATAAATGTTTTATTAAACATGAGTTTATTTCTTTAAGAATGCATCTTTCAGGAATTAACTGTATTGCTAATACTACATATAGTATTTTTGGCAATAAGACCATTTTTATTAATTGCAATCTGTCTTCAAAAGTTAATATAATTTTGTTCCACTTTTCTATATATATTTTTATTGTTTTAATAATGTTTTTATAATTTATTAATATTGTTTTGTTTATATTTTTGCATAAAACTATTCCTAAATAATTTAGTGTAAGTTCTTGTTTTCCTATGATGGATTTATCTGTAACTTGTAGTTCTTTTTTCTTATTTAAAAATAGAAATTTTGATTTTGATCTATTAAAGTGTAGACCTGAAATCTTATAAAATGTCTCCATTACTTCTTCTAGCTCTCCTAATGACTATCTGGAGTTTGATAGGGTTAATAAAATTTCATCAGCAAAAAGCATTATTTTAGATATGTACTGGTCATAGACTTCTATTCCTTTTATTCTTGGATTATTGAGTATTATTTCTGCAAGTATTTCTATAGCCAAATCAAATAAAATAGGAGAAAGCGGGCATCCTTGTTTAGTACCTTTTGTTATATGGATATATTCTGAGGTGAAAGGACCTAATTTAATGTAGGCTAAGTTATTTATATATATATATATATATATATATATATATATATATATATATATATATATATATATATATATATATTTTAGTAATAAGATGAAGGGAGGAGGAAATTCAAATAATGCTAAAGTTTTAAATAGATATTCCCAGTTGAGGGAATCAACGGCTTTTTCTATGTCTAATCCAATTACAAGTGTTTCTCTATCTTCTTTATTCACATAATCTATAAGAGTAAGTATCCTTTTAATATTATCATGTGTGTGCCTGTTATATAAAAATCCAGTTTGATCATTATTGTCTTTGAAAGTGGGATTTTCATTCTGTTAGCTAGGATTGACATGAATATTTTGTAATCATTATTCATTAATGATATAGGTCTGTATGAGGTGCAAAGGTCTGATGATTTATTATCTTTTAGAATAGGTGTTATGATGAGGATGGTATTTTTGCTTCTGACTGGACGTATAGCAAAGTTTTATGAAAAATGGAGATTACTGTTGAAGGGAAATGTTTGTAAATTTCTGTAATTATACCATCTATCCCTGGAGCTTTGTTAGATTCACTTTCTTTTATATTGTCAACAATTTCTTTGTAGGATATAGGTTTTTGTAGGTCTAGTTTTAAGTTTTCTGGATTTTTTTTACATTGATAAGGTTTGTATCTAGGTTTATTTGGTTGGTATCTAAATCTTCTTTTTTGAAGTGCTCCATATAATGGAACTGAAATGCTTCAAAGATGTTTCCTATATCTGATACGTTTTTCCCTTTCTTTTCATGATATATACTACTAATGTTATTTGCTTTAGCTTGTATTTTAATTCTTGTCGATAAGTTATGTAGCTATCTGGGAGAGGTGGCTAATGAGTTTATTTTTAACTTTTCCAAGGCTAGACAAGTTTTGTGTGTTAGAATTTCATTATATTTTTTTATTTACTTCCTCTATTTCTTTTTTAACTTCTGGACAATTCTGATGTTTTTTAGATTTTGCTGTCAAGAGTCTGGTTTGCAAGTCTAATGATTCAGATTCCCACTCTCTAACTTTGTTTTTGTATCAGCTAAGGGTCTTGCCAAATAAATATACTTTTAATGAGTCCCAAACCATGACTCTACTAATTTCTGTTGTATTATTAATTTCAAAAAAATAATTGTAGTTCTGACAACATCCAGGGTCTGAATTCTTTAATTTTCATGATATATGATGGCATTCTAATTGAGAGGATTAAAGGTTTAAATCTATTTGGAGCTTCATTATCAGAGAGTTATGATCTGAGAAGGGGCATGGAACTATTGAGAAGTTGAGGATTTTTGTTTGTAAATCGTGAACTGCTAATAATTTATCTATTCTGGTTTGTGTTCCAAATCTATGGTCTTTATGGGAAAATAATAAGGATGTATCATCTTTTACTTTAAAAGTGTCAATTAAATGAAATGAATCAATCCATTTTTTTTAGGATTTTGAAATAGTTGCTATGCAAAAAGACTTCTTGGTAGTTTCAGAAGCTTCTAAGGTACAATTAAAGTCTCCTCCCAGTATAAGATTTCTTTTATAATTGTTGGAAATAAAATCTAGGTGTTTTTTAACCATTCCTGCTCCATTTCCTGGGAACCAATATAGATTAGCTAAGGTCCATATTCTGTTATTAAATTTAATTATAACAAATGCTAGTAGACCTTCTTTATCTTCATATTTATAAATAACTTTTGGAGTTATTATGTTTTTCTTCCATAGAATTGATACTTCTTTTGTCTTTGTTCTATTGGAGGATTGAGCTAAGACTGTATAGTCCTTAGGGTTCCAAATAAAGCTATCATTAGTCTTAAAATGCATTTCCTGGAGAAATACTACTTGTGCCTTATTTAGATTTAAATATTTTAGTAAGTTTGATCTTTTATTTGCATTATTTAAACCATTAGTATTTAATGATAAGAATGTTAAATCCATTTCAAGTTATTGTTGGAAGAAACATTTTGCTTCTTTTTTCTATTTTGATTATAGTAGTTATACCATATTCTGATAAGATTGAATGTTATTTTTATGTGTGTAAACTTGGGAGTGTAATTTAATGTTCTTTCTTCTTCAAATATAAGTAGGGTAAAATTCTGATCAGGCTTTAAAAAAGTACTTCTATAAAACATTAATTCTAAAGTATAAAATACAAGTAACTATGAATTTCCCATTAAACATGGAATGAAAGTCATTCCTAATCCAATAGATAAAGATAGATCTATTGGATTATCACTCATGCTTTTAACCAACAATATCAACTGAGCTCCATATGTTAAATTATTAAATGGAGAATTTTCTTAAAAGAGATATGAAATTCTATATTATTCTATTATTGTTCTATAGTATTTTATATATCAGGATGAAATGTTAGTAGTGTAAACAATTATGTTGACGTAGAAAATATCCAATATTTAGTTACCCTTAAGAGATCCCAAACATGTCAGATATGTCATTTTCGATAAATTAAATGCAACAGAAAAGCAAACACTAAATAAGCCAACAACAAATAGATTATTACTAAAATAATTTGGCTAAAAGGACTCTACAGGAGACAATGACTGATTACCAATAAGATACGAATTTACTGTAGATGTACTGTCTTCCTTTACTTTCCCACTCTTCAGCTCACCAACTTCAACTTACACTTATGAAATGACATGGCTTATCAGTGGTATCCTGACTCTGAGTAGAGGCGCCCTGCATTCTACTGTGCAGTGCTTTTACATATTTATAGATTTACAAAGCAGAGTCTAAGAATGAGCTATGATCACCCTGACAATTCCCATCCTGTATAGGGCATCTCCTGCTCCCAGAATGGATAATCACATCAGGTCTAGAATGAATGTGAAGGTACCCATATGGTAATCAAGACTTACCTTAGGTAAGTATTAATCAAATAGTATTTAGAACATCTTAGAGAGTTCTTGGGGCAGTTAGAATACTCTCAAGCCTCTCCTCTCTTGACCAAAATCAGAGATTTCCCTTCCCTTTCTTTCCCTTGTTTTAAATCAGTACTAATAAAAGAAATTCAGCAAACATAGGTAAACAGAAATAGCATTCAGTAGTCCATCTTGATTAGGTTCATAGGTTCATAGGTTAGTACTAAGCTAACTGCCCTTGCGAGCCATTTTAAGCCTAGCCAATTATCCCTTGTGAGACTCAAACCCTGCACCTTGTGTTTCTAAGGCAAACACCTAAACCATTAGGCCACCCTCCCAATCCAGTCTTGTACATGACTCACAATCCATTAAACAAGTCAGTGACTAACATCACTTTAGTAAACATTATAAAGACAAATGAGAAATAATTTCCTAGCTCTTTAAATTTTCTGATAAAGCAAAAGGTTAACAATAAGCTATTTTAACTAAAAGTATAAAGCGTTTCAATTTTTCCTTGCATGTATCAATAGCTGTCTTTGAAATCTGTACAATGCTTCACTTCTTCAAATCATTCCTTTTTCAATTCAGGTTTTGTTTTGTCAAAACGGCAACAATATTTCAATGGCACAATTAATATTTAGACTGATGTTTCAAATAAATAACTTGTCAGTTGCCAATTGAGTTAGTTTAGAATGTACGGTTGGTGCAAATATAGCATGTTGCAAAAATAATATGTATTTTTTGTGTGCTCTAGAGACTGTCATATGCAAGTGACATATATAATGTAGCATATATAGAGCAGATAGCTTATGGATTCAGGTTCTTAAAGTAAATTATGCTTATTAATCAGGCAGTTTCATTTAAATTCATAAGCAATTTGGGGACATTTCAGTTGTGCTTCCAGGAATATGTAATCCTATGAGGATAAATCATAAAATATTTACAAATAGTCCTATTATGTATTTATTTTACCTTTCTTAGGTTGTTTTTCATTTTAATAACTAAACATTACTTTTTCTTATTATTTGTTATCTGTGAGGCTAAATGCACCTCACAGGTTCACAGTGTCCTTAGAAACTGCAGCAATTGTTTACTGTTGCTATGGCAACGCAAACAGAATGTGAAGAAAGCTTCACTTCTCTTAACCAACAAGTACATTTTCCCTCCTTTTTTCTGTATTTGTTAATACTAAAAGGAAATAATTCAAAGGACAGATGTACATGAATGGGACATCTCAGAGTTAATCACGAACATGTCCCCAATCCCAATAAGCATAACAGTGACTATCATTAATCTAATAAATATTGTAATAATTAAGTTCACTATTCCAATTAGTCTACCTTAAAACTAGATTATTTTAGACCATTATTTATCTATGCATAGATAGTGAGTTATCAAATATATGCAGACTATATTAGTACAGTAAATAGGAGAGAATTTAGAAAGGGAGACAAGATGCAGTTAAAATTAATAATGAGAAATGAGAAAAGAGAGAAGAGAGAGAAAGAAAAGAGAAAATTAAGAGAAAATACACATATACTGTGTATGTTGATTTACAGTATAAATGTTTTATGTGCTATATAACCCTCCTTCTGTGAAAGAAAAGTACCCTGTTTTATATACCTGAGGTAATGTGAAAATTCTCATGTGCCATCTATTTTCAAAAAATATAGATAAACATTCCAGTAGTTATTTACCTTTGTTTTAAAATCCCAAGCAGTAAAATCGGTCCTTTAAAGTGATGTTAAAACAATTCATATCATAGTCGATGCTTTGAGAGATTTGGCTGTAACAACATCAGTCTTTGGCTTCTTCTTTTTGACGTCTGTCCAGACATTTGTTTCTTTTGTTCTCTTGAGAGAAGGTGACATCCAATCCACATCTTCTGGTAAACTAATCACATTATTAGTTTTAATAAATGAAGAGGCTTCCTCTAAGTCAATAAAAGTCCTCATCTCGTTGGCATACAGTATTCTTATCTTAGCCTGATATGCAAGTTGTGCCTTGATGTTATTTTGTTTCAGAAACTTTATCATTGGCCACACTTTTTTCCTTTGTTCCATTATTCTAGATGAATAGTCGTTATCAAATCTTATCAGGCTCTGTTTATATTTTAGAGGTGCCTTCCTCCACGCAGATCTTAAAATCAGTTCCTTGTCCAAGTATGAAAGAAATTTGATAATTATTGACCTAGGAGGAGAGTTTGAGTTAGTGGCAGGTTTTCCAAGAGCTCTGTGTGCCCTTTTAATGCCAAAGGAAAGTCCTTCTTTTAAATTTAAAAAGTCAGGGATCCAGCTTGATAAACAGGAAATAATATCCTCACCTTCTGTGTTTACAGGTAATCTGAAAATCCTGATGTTATTTCTCCTCTCCCTATTTTCCAAGGGTCTATATTAGAACACCGAACATTTGAAATGTCGGGCGTTCTAATATCAACCTGTTTTCAGCGAATGCTGAAAATATCGAAGTAACAGGAAACCGAATTCTTTCCCAGGGAAAGAATTTGGTTGTTCGTTTCTGTTGCTTCAATATTTTCAGCACTCTGGTGGAAAGTTACCGGTCGGGTTCAGGTAAGTGTGCGATTGTGTGGATGTGTTGGGTTAGGATGGGTTAGGTGAGTTAGGCTTAGGGTGCTGGTGAGGTGACTGTGTGATAGTGATGGACCTTAGGGTTAGGGTTTGGGTTAAGGTAAGTGGATAGTTAGTGGTGTTTGTATAGTTTAGTGTAGGGTTAGGTGTTAGAGTTTAGGTGTATGTGTGTGGATTGCTGTTTGTTTGGTGTGCTTGTGTTGTGTGTATATGTTTTGGAACAACAATTTTTTTTCCCTAGGAAAAAATTCGCTGTTCCGAATGTTCAATGGTTTTTTTTTCGATTGCTAGGGTTCAATATTGAACACTCGACATTTTGAATGTTCGGTGTTCTAATATAGACCCTTTTCCAAGTCATCTATTTTATTAACCAACCAAGTGTTTTCTTTAAGAAGCAGTTCTTTCTGTGTTTCCTCTTCCTTAAGTCTGCTTTCTAAGTCATTTAGAGAAACCTCTATTCCCGTTATCCTTGTCTGGTATTGTAGCATTTCCTTGTGGGTGTCAGCCTGTTTTTGACTGCTTGTATTAAGATTTTCTAGGTTTTCTTTAAAATCATCCATCTTCAAAGGCAACTCCTGCAGGGTAGATGCCATCTGTTGTAGTTCCTTCTTTAAGGCAGCATCCTGGTGACAATTCCTTGAGTTGCTCATTTTAACAAGTGAATATATCTCCAAGCTTTTTGACAGGAAATTATTTGTAAAACTTCACCAAAGTTTCTAATTATGTAAATTAGTCTTTTATCTATAAGATTTTATACTTTGAAGAAAAAAAAGAATATTTTTTCCTGTCTTATTTAACTAGTTATATGGAGATCTAAAATACTGCTGCTTTCAGTAAGCCATTCAGGCTCCGCCTCCAGGTAAGGATAACTTGAATGGATGGTAGTCTTTTCCATTACTACTAGTTTCTATGTTGCCTTTGAAGTCTATATTTATAATCAGAAAGATAATGCACCCATCTGTTGCATTTAGTAGTATCAAAATGAATTCTATCTTAATTATTTTTGCTAATATTATCTGATGACAGCATTGGGTGATAGAATGTTTATATAGTTAAACGTTAAATGAACAAATAGTGATTTTGGTGGAATTTTATGCCATGTCCCCTGCATAACCAGACATTATTTTACATTAACTATGCACCCACACACATAAACAGCACGTGCTAAACAAATGGACTGTACAGCCTAATCCTAAACAACCACCCACTGAAATACATTCTCATAAACCTTGTACTCAATAAAATGGATGTTTGCAGACAGAACCTGAAACAATGTTACCATTCTGTACAGGACAGTACTTATATGTGTGATTCGTTACTTACCTGCCACAGGGATTGTCAATATATTCAGTAGAACTCATAGATACATGGAGGGGAAAGAGTCCTCCAATAATGACATCACCATTCCATTTGTATCTGAGAAGCTTGTCCATTTGAGGTGCAGTTTGCTGCGAATTGATTACTGTGTATTTAAGGCTGGAGATGAATACAAGTAACAAGAATATGATTTTCACCACGACTAAAGAAAGGCAGTCTTCTAATAGTTTGTGTTGCATGTGCTTTATTGTTGAAAGATCTCAATGTCTCTGCCTCTTTCTCTCTCAATATATATATATATATATATATATATATATATATATATATATATATATATAAATTATATAACATCTACAACATTTTGCAGTATTAACTAAAAAGCAAACTATATTACTCACTGATACTACATATTAGTTTCTATTGGAAATATGCAAAAGTAAATAATTGCTGGTTTTTAATCATTTACCTAACTGCTCCTTAAGTTAAATGTTCTAAATAATATACAATATTCTTTATTTTATAGCAAGTTTCATAATGATTTCCATTAATTTATGTTTCTGGTTTATATATATATATATATATATATATATATATATATATATATATATATATATATATAAATGACTGGAGGTACAGAAGGCATTTATTTCATAAATACTGTTTAATTGCAGAATTCCCCAGTATATAATCTCCAAAAGTCGAACTAGCAAAACAGTTTCCACGAGAGCTGCATAAAGCTCCCCAGTGAATGTATATTACGTGGGTAGCAGCTGTTGCTTGTGCCTTCCAGGTACATTTTCTACCAAAAGAAGAATAAAAATAGTGTGAAGGAAGTCGTCAGTGCCACCTGCAATGTTAACAAGAGCAAAATATTCAATCAATCTGTGGGGATGCAGAAAAATAACTTCATTACCTCAGGCCATAGCTTATGTAGATTTCTTATACATTTCTGTGTATCTACCCTTAAGCATAGATCTCAACTTCTTTATTCAGGAATCAGAGACAAAGTCAAAATTAATGAGGGGCAAAGGTACAAAATCAGGGTCACTTTTTAAATTTACTTCAGAAAATAACAGAACATGACTTGCATGAACCTGAATTTTCTGTCGAATAACATATAAAAAAGTCTGAATTAAATCAAAATCTCCCAAAAAACAACTACTGGAACCTTAGCAAAATGGCCAATAGATAACTACGAACACACCCAAACCAGAGCAAGTATCCAGGAAGGCAACAGGATAAAAAATTATTCAAAAATCCAATTTTATTAGACCAAAAGAAGAAACATAAGCGCTTTCACGGTAGTAAAACCCGCTTCATCAGACGTACATTCAAAAATGCATTATTCCTTATTAAATACCTAAAACAATTAAAAGGTAGCCTATAGCTAAGCAAAAACAATTAATCAAACAATTAATTAAATAAAATAATTAATCAATTAATGTACATTTAGAAACCAAAATCAAACAGATTGTACTAAACTCTACACATAGAATGCTCAATAAAGATGTAAATATAACAGCATCACAATAGAAAATAATATAATACATCAGTTGGTAAGACACATTAATAAACGTATATATATAAACATCTAAGCAATTCATTTAACTCTTCTGTTTTTAATATGGGTTTTAAGGGAACCGCATCATTAAGTCCAAGCCCCCTGTGTGCACCTAGCCTTAAAATCCATTTGCTTTCTAATGTTTCTGTAACATTAACTATGTCACCCATTCTAATATTTACTTCTTGTAACTGCAGTACTTGAAACCGAAACTGATGTTTCTCTCCTAGATGTAATGTATGTTTTGCTAGGGCGCTGTAAACATGTCCCTTAGTTGTACAGTATATGTGATCTCTAATACGTTCACTAAGTGAGCGATTGGTTTTACCTACATAGAATGAATAACACTCCCTGCAGGTTGCTACATACACTAGATTCTTTGATGTGCAAGTACTAGAATTTCTTAGCTCCCATAAATAGCCAGTGTCAGGATGTCTAAAAAATTGCGACTCATCAATGAATGAACATTGTGCACATTTACCACATTTTCTTGTACCTAACCACATCGTATCTCTACCCTCTGTCACAGTAGTAGGGTAACATAACTGATGTTTTAAACATTTTTTATTTCTATATACATAAATAGGTTGGTTGCCTACTAGGGTCTATATTATATCCTCGAACGCTTAAAAAAGCGAACGCTGATTGATCGAACTTATTTTCATGAAACTGCAAATTATCGAAGCAGCAGAAACTCAAATTTTTCCTAGGGAAAGAATTTAGTTGTCCGTTTCTGTTGCTTCAGTAGTTTCAGTGTTATGGTGGAAAGTTACCGGTCGGATTCAGGTAAGTGTGCGATTGTGTGGATGTGAGTGTTAGGGTGATTTGGGTGATTTAGGTGAGTTAGGGTTAGGGCTTGGGTTAGGTGTGTGTGCGATTAAGTGGACATGAGGGTTAGGGCATATTTAAGTGAGTTAGGGTTAGAGAGCGAGTGAGGTGACTGTGCGATAGTGACGGACCTTAGGGTTAGGGTTTGGGTTAAGGTAAGTGGGTAGTTGGTGGTGTGTGCATAGTTTAGTGTAGGGTTAGGTATCAGATTTTAGGTGTATGTGTGTGGATTTCTGTTTGTTTGGTGTGCTTGTGTTGTGTGTATGTGTTTTGGATCAGTGATTTTTTTCCCTGGGAAAAAAATTGCTGATCTGACAGTTCGAGATTGTAAGCTTTCGCTTAAATTAGGTCGATCAATCAGCGTTCGCTTTTTTAAGCGTTCGATGATATAATATAGACCCGCCTACTATGCTTGCTGTCAGATCATCTATTAACAAAATATGCCAATTTTGGGCTGTGATTTCGTCTATTTTATTCACATTCATAGCATAAGGTAGAATAACAGGCAGTTTGGTTGGTGCTATCATGGAACTTCTATTCTGGGGGTTTCCAGGTCTATATGAAAAATAGGGTTTCGCTTGACCTCCTCTCTGTGAATTCACTTGTTTATAAATTTTATTAATCTCAAATTCATCATAACCTCTTCCCATAAAGTTCATCTTTAATTTAGTTAATTCCTTGTCATACATTTGTTTATTACAACACAATCTCGATGTACGCATTGCATGCCCTTTCACAATGTTGTGAAAGGTTCTAGGATTATGCATGCTGTCCCTGTGTAAAAAAGATGGTTTATAACAAGGTTTTCTGTATATTGCAGTACTACATATCCCTTGTTTAAGTGATGCTCATGATCAGCTGATGGCCTCTGCACAAATTGCAGCCCTCCTCTAGCTGATTGCATGGGGAACAGCTGTGGTTACATTCCATAGCCAAATGCATGGAAACACACTCCAGTATCTAGGAACAGCATGTTGGTGTTGGGCCTTTTCATTCACTGTGAGCAGGAACTCGATCTGTTGTTTGGCAAACAGCATCTCAGATGGATTGGGGATTTACCTCTAACAACATACGTTGTGGAAACAGGGCAACACACAGAAGGGGGATGTGCCTGACCTGACTACTACAGACTGTAAGTGCTGCTATACTGCATTTGGAGTAATGTTGGTTTAACAGGATGTGTGTGGTTATGGCTGTCCTACATGTTTTAATACCTGCCATGTCAGTGCTATGTTTGAGGAATCCCCATCTGTAGGGTCATCTGCAGACTGGGCAGTGTGTGGTACCTTTTGTTTCATGTGTTACCCACAGAGCACCTATCTGTGAACTGCAGAAGGTAGTGTGAGGATTGCAGTCTGTAGATGATGAAAGCCGTGACAGTTACTGACTTCATATCCCTCATAGAACATATGTTGCAACAAACCCTTTTACAACAGTAAATGTATGAGGTTATCACAGCATCATGTCAATATTGGCCCTGTGTATGTGCTTACAGCCACAACTCTGTCAACCTTTGTACATATGTCATGCAGCAAGAGGTGCATATGTGCTGTACATCATAATTAGTGACATCATATCTGATAACAAGCCAGTGAGATATCAGACTGCTACACATGTTATGTATAGTAGGGGTTATATTTGATGACATAACCTGGACATTCTGTGATTGTGTGTACAGTACTGAGGTCTGTGTACTTATGGTGAATGTCGACAGTGTGTGTATTGTTAATATGTACTGTGGCCTGTGTACAGACTGTGGTAGATGTCATTGTTCTTGGTCCTGTCCTATCTGATGTTACATGCTGCTCCACTGTATGTTACCATATCAGCTTACATGTTTGTAGGGTCATACACACATGTCCCATACCACAGACAGGCATCGGACCACACTGTGTAGCAGCCCAGTATATGTAGGGTTAGTGTGTGAGTGGCACATATGAGGATGGTGTTGAACAGATAGTCCATATACTGTAATATTACACTAGCTTACCAAATGTGGCTGTGTTCACACTGGTTGTGGTTATGCACTTTCATACAGGTGTATCTTACCCTGTGCTGTGACATGCCTGTAGAGCCTGCTATATATGCAGGTACATGTGCATTCCCCCATAGGTAATGTAGGCCAGTGTTGAACCAGTCTGCCTGTAGCCTGCACAGTGCTTTGTTACATGCCTAGCAGCTTAGTGTACTTACCCAGTGAGATGTCATGTCCAGATACTGCCAGATGTATTGCTGCTGAGCCTCCCTTAACAGTAATGTATGTCAGACAGAGCAGTGGGATGTTGTACAGATGTATGTCAATATCTAGTGGGTAGTATGTGGCCATGGCACCTCTGGTGTGTAGTATGTGGCCATGGTAGCTCTGTACCAGCAGTTATTATGTGTCAAGACAGGGACTGTGTGAATGCATAACCTATGGGGGCAAATATATACCAGTTGTTATGTGTTATACCCATCTACATGGCTGTTAACATTCACATTGTCAGGCTTGGTCCACATGTTTTGCACAAAGGGGTTCTGTGTATACCTCTGGACTGTCCAGAGTGTGTCAGAATGTCCACATATATTGGCCAATATCTCTGCTGTAATCCACAGGAGCATTACATGCTAGCAGCGGTATTGTACTATTATGTCCTTAGGATGTCTGTCAGTAGCCATTGGCGCATATGTTAAAAGCAGATGTGTCCTCCTGCACACACCATGTCTGTGAAGATAATTCCTATTACAGTAGCAATAGTCTACTAATATACCTGCTATACATACCTGACATCACATTGCACTATGAAGTTGGGACTATAGGGGCTGAGGTAGGGCTACACTCCATGCTCAGGACATATAGTGAAAATATATGGATATATAATTATCCAGATATCTATACAGTATATACACATCGACATATATAGATGGATATGTATATGTACATAGATATGCATATGAACACCCAGATATATACATATACAGAGCAATATATGTCTACACATATACAGATAGAGATACATATGCACATGTACGTATGGATATCTACATATATATTGACAGTAGTAGGTATTTCAGAATAGATATGTATGCACATATAGTTATAGATATCTACATATATACCAACATAACTAGGCATATCTGTACACATAGGATGTGCATACATATATAGCTATATAGACATATATCTATATATGCATATATCTATACATGGATCACATTCATTTTGTTGACAGTTCATTTCACTGATAACCAAGTCAGCAGGCCCAATTCACTGAAAGTTCATTTCACTGACACTTCATTTCACTGACACTCATTTTGTCGACAATAATATATGGCCCATCCCCCACTGTTGAGCATCCCTGGAGTTAGAATAGATAGCAAGGGGGGTGGGGGCACAGCTCCCCACAATGGGGGGTGTGGGGGTGAAACCCCCCACATACAGGGGTTCTATAATGTTTTTTTGAAAACAATTATTCATTGCACTTGTAAGAATACATCTGTATACTGTAAAACATTTATATGTAAGGGGCTTCACCCCCCTACACCCCATTTTAGGGGGCTGCACCCCCACACCACCCCTTACTATCTATTCTAACTCCACGCTCACTCAACAGTGGGGAATGGGCCATATATCATTGTCGACACAATGAGTGTCAATGAAATGAAGTGTCAGTGAAATTAACTTTCAGTGAATTGGGCCTGCTGACTTGGTTGTCAGTGAAATGAACTGTCGACTAAATGAAGGTGACCCCTATATATATATATATATATATATATATATATATATATATATATATATATGTACATACTAAGAGATGTACACATGGCCATATATATGTAGCACTATACAGATGTGTATACAGACATATGTATGATTATATATGTATATGTACATGTAGAAATATATAGACCTATTATATGTATATGACCATATTCCTGTCATGAGTAAACATCAGTGTTGTGTTTATCCACCCACATGTATCTCACCGTATGTATCTGCTATGTGCACATTATGTTAAAACAACATATGTGATGCAACAGTCATATTAATAACAAAGACTACACAATTTAGGAACTACATGTGATTATTCAATACTACTCAATATGTGTATTGACAGCTATATTGGCAAAACAACAACTGTTTTCACAGTGGTCATGGCGTAGTGGTTAAGTATTGTGACTTCAGTGTAAAGGGTCCTGGGTTCAAGACCTGCAAGGGCTGTTCATTTTGTTTCTGGGCAGAACAAGGGCTGTCGGATACAGAGTAGTTAAGGCAGTTTTGAGCAGCTTTAAGTACTTTTGCACGGGTTTGCGTGAAGCTAAGCGGTGCTAAGCTCTGGGTAAACATATGGGCACTTACACAGTGTAGGCAGTGCTTACCAGTGATAAATCAGCTTAGCTGTTATATTGCAGCAATGTTGATACTTGCTAAGCATAGCTTAGCCCTGGTAACCAGGACACACAGCCCAGTCTGAAAACCTGTAATAAGTGTATGTAATGCCATGTGCAATACATGCACCTATGTGCTATCATTACAGTAGCAAGGGGTGTGAGCTAACTGGAGGAAGGGCACTGAGCAAACACAGATCTGTAATATATAACATTAAGTATCCTGTTTTTTGCTTACTTTTACAAGTTATTTATACCACTTTTATTGTCTGCTGCATACTTTCCTAGCTAGTTTCACTGTGTGTGAGGTATTAACTGGATATTGACTACATTTATTAAGCATCTGTTTAGTTTTTTTGTTCTGATTTCCTGCCAAGGAGTTTATCATATTGTTTCCCACCTTCCCTCCCTGTTGGTATCCTGTTCTTATACTTGGTAGCTTTGCAGTTGCCCAGCCCTACTGTAAATTTGATCTGGGATACTCCTCCCAGTCTAGTGTCATTATCTCATTCTACCTAATCCAGGGAGTACATTTGAAAAGGCTAACCCACTTAGTTTCTGCTCCACCTTTCCCCTTTCTACTTTACATAATATTTCTAAGCTTGTTTCCTGCCTTTCATGTAAGTCGTCTAGTCCAGATACAGATTTGCTGTATACAGGACTGTTTGTAAGCTTCTGAGCCCCCAAGCCTTTCTGTGAACTAGCCAGTTTTTTTTAGTTTCAACACTCAAATCTGTTTCTTTGAGCTCAGCACTTGATCAAAACTCATTGTAATCACTAAATAAGCTACAAATTACTACAGCACTCAACTTTCTTCACTTGTCTAGAGGAATACAGTTTTTAGTACTTAATACATAAGCACTTATCCAGGCATGTCTAAGGGTCAGCTCCTGGTGTTTTGTCCTGTCTACCTGATGAATCTGGGCATCTTGGGGCAATGCAGCAATTGCCTTATGTACACAGACAACCCTCTCCTCCTACCACCCAACACTACAACCTGTGAGAGATGCACTTATTTAGCCAAAGTGGAAGCAAAGCTCCCTTCACCCAAGACTGGACTAGACAGTCAAGAGGTGAAGGTAAACACTTGCACTACACCACACTGATCACATAGTCCCTCAAAACCTACACCACCAAAACACACACATAGAAACACAAAGTACACACCTACATTCACAGAGGCTCTCATTAAAAATCTACCCAAGCAACAGGGACCTCCAAAGCAGAAATGCAAGCAACCTCAACCCCCAACACAACCAAAATGACACATAGGCCACAAACTCAGTGTACCACTCAACCACAGCCCATAAGGCATAACAACTTACCCAACACTCTAGTCATAGGTGACTCTATAGTCAGGCACACTGATGTTCCACTCAGCAGGCTAAACAAGGAGAAAGTTACTGTCAGCTGCCTGTTGGGTGCCAAGATCTGCCACATAATGCACACACTCAGGTCACTCCACAACAAGTACAAATATGACTCTGTCATTGTCCATGTTGGTGTGAATGACCCAAGACGTACCTCGCTGGACTACATTGAAAAGAGACATGGAAGAGCTGCCCAATCTTGTAACCCAGGCAGGTATGACCCTAGCCCTGAGTAGCATCCTGCCATCACCCAGAATGATACCATAGTACAAAGACAAAGTGATTGACTTCAACAATTGGCTAAGCTTCTTCTGTCATTCTAAGGGGATCCAGTATCTGTCTGTCTGGGATGGCATGATCGACATACCACAATGCTTTGCCAGAGGTGGCCTGCACCTGTTGCCTTTGGGATTCTGGATACTGGCTAAGGCTCTTGCCACCCCATAGTGCCTTTTTTAGGCAAGGTTCAAATGACAAATTCACCACCGTAACAGGTACAAGCAAGCAAAGTCTGAAGGTAATACTACTCAGTGCTACCCTGCACACAGTAATTTCATCAGGCTCCCCTGCACATAGCCCATAAAATATACCCTGCAGCTCTTAATTAATCTCTGCAAGGGGACAATCTAAATCTTAAAAATAGCCTATAAATTTGGTGTAAAACTAAAGCAGTAGAATACAACCAAAAAGATACATTTGGAGTGAAATTAAACTTGTACAATACGGCCAAAAATATACATTTGGTGTAAACAGAAACAAGTGAACAGATACATTTGGTGTACAAAGAAAAGAAACAAGTCCAGGGATATAATTGGAGTTAGTGTTAGCCCCGCTGCGCTCACCCTTGCTGCACTCAGGCTCACCCCTCTCCTCTCCCTGCCCCCTATTACCACCCACCCCCACTAGTGCTACATTTAACTAAACTTAGCCACTGCCCTCATGCTAACCGCCCATCACTGAATCTGCCCCACACCTGTATCCATTTCCTTCTCTTCCACTATTCCACATCCTGTAAAGTGCAGTCTTCCATCTAACTACCTTACAATCACAAACACCTCTCATCATCCACCACACCCACCCCATCCCAAGCAGATCTCCCACGCATGACCAAACTCAACCAAACCATGCCTAAACTACCCAAACCCACATACATACATACACCTCTTACTATTGCTCCTAGGTGTACCCACCCTCCCAATGTTAACTTCTATCACCAACCACCAAAAACAACTTAATTTTATCCACATACCAAGAAAAACTACTTCCACTGACATTATTACAACACACCCTTTTACTCAACTAGTCCCATATCACTACCAAACCTTCTTTATTCACCACTATGCACACAGATTACAGCCATCACATTACCAGTCCCAAACAACTATAAAGAACTTTAAGACCCTAAACAAACTACTCAAACTCAATTTTTATCTCAGACCCCAACTCATTAGCTGCGGTGATATACACCCAAACCCAGGCCCACAAAATCTAGGAGCCCCAGCCCTCAACCTGAATGATACCCTACTCCACCGAGACAAATCCACTCTCCTCATTTTAAATTCAAATGTCAGAAGTATACTATACAAAGTCCACGACCTTCATGCACTACTCTCCTTTTATCAACCTGAGATGGTCATACTAACAGAGACTTGGCTTAAACCAGGCAACCATAACAATGAAATCACTCCACCAGGTTACAATATAATCTGTAGTGATAGAATAGGTAAAAAGGGGGGTATTTCTATAGTGTATAAATCTCACCTCATCCTTGAGAAAGTAGACATAGCAACCCCAGACCTCAATAAAGTAGAACTCACTCTAACAAAACTAAAACTTAATGATAGTAAACACATCAACATCATAGGATGCTACATCCCTCCAGGCAACAATATCCCCATTACAGAAAAACTCCTAGATTGGATATCTAACTCCCTCCCCCAGGAAAGCATAGTATTAGGGGACCTTAATACTGACTGTCAAAACTGTTCCAGTCATAACCCACTCTCCCATATTAACTTACATGGCCTAACCCAACTCATCACTTCCCCCACAAGAACAGACAAAAGAACCAAACACCAATCCACTCTAGATTGGATACTCGTATCCCACCCATCACTGATATCCCTAGCAGGGTGTCTACCAGACACCCTGAGTGACCACCAAGCCACATTCTTACTCAGATCAAAATCATCACAACTGACCCAAATATATACATGCCTAATTAGAAACAAAAAACAACACTTTAACTGCTCCAACTTTATAAATGACCTAAAAATGTGCAACTGGACTACCCTAAAAAAACTACCTCTTGATAAAGCTGTACTATATTTCAATACTACCTTCTTAAACACCCTTAACCATCACAGCCTCTCCAGAAAAACAAGAATTAAAACTAAATATGCCCCCTGGTTAACCCCAGACACAAAATCCCTCCTCAAAAAATGAAACAAGGCCTGGACCAACTATCTCAACAGTAAATCCCAGTTGAACAAACAAATGTACGTTGAACTATGTAACAAAGCCAAAAAATCCACCAAACAGACAAAACATCTTACTACCAAAAATTACAGGATAAGCACAGGAACAACCCACAAAAATTTGGGGCAGCAATGAACTCTATTCTACAACCAGGTAAAACAACTACCCCAACCCCAAAAATAAATAACAACCAAGAAGACATCCCTACTCAATTTAATAAATATTTTACAGAAACCATCCAGACCCTTGCAAACAACCAGCCCTATGACAACACCCCCACCCCTGCAAATCCACCACCACCCCAACTAACAATTGCCCTAAGTTCAGCTTCTACCCAGAACAAACCAAATCCATTGAAAAACTACTCTGCAAGCTCAAGCCAACATCTCTAGCCACAGATAAATTACCCACTGAATACCTCCACCTGGCTGCAGAAGCCATATCATATCCTGTCTCCATCCAAATTAACAGATCCATCTAAGAGTGTATAGTACCCAAGCTATGGAAAATATCACATATCATCCCTCTAAATAAAGGGGGACCCAACCCGGAACTCAATAACTACCACCCTGTAACCATACTACCCCCTTTATCTAAAATTTTAGAGAGAGTAATACACAAGCAACTAATGAAATATCTCCTAGAAAATAATCTAATAACACAACATGGCTTTAGACCCTTTCATAGCACCACCGCTGCACTAACAGAATTCACCAACATTGTCAATACTTACAGAAACAACAGACTCCTTGTATCTGCCACCTTCTTTGACCAAAGCATTCGATATGGTTAACCACAATAAACTCCTTCTTTCACTAGCAACTCTAAACCTTACCACCCCTGTCATCTCCTGGTTCAAAAACTACCTAGAGAGAAGGAAACAAGCTGTTATGTGGCAAAACCAACTCTCGCCCTCCCTACCGGTCTTCCTAGGAGTACCTCAGGCTCCATCCTGGGGCCACTTCTTTTTACCCTCTTCACCATTCAGCTCCCAAACAGTATTCCTAAAGCCTCAATAGTGCAATATGCAGATGATACCACCATAATATGCGCAGCCAAATCAACTAACATCCTTCACTCCCTAACACAAGAATGCTTTTCCCTAGCAGAAACTTGGATTACAAACCAAAGGCTTATTCTGAACCCACGTAAAACAAAGCTAGTACTCTTTAGCTCCCACAGAGCCACACCTCCCACTGATTCTTTCTTCATCTCCTCCTTTAACAAGACCACAATCACCCCCAAAAATCATACCAAACTCTTAAGGGTTGAAATAGATAATCACTTTAGATTTGACCTACATATTTCTATAACCATAAAAAAGTACATAAAAACTTGGCCTACTGTATCACAATAAAACATTCTTCACTGACCACTCCAAAACTACAATAGAGAGGACTCACCTACTATCCACTCTACTTTATGCCTCCCCCGTGCTTACAAATCTCTGCAAATCTGACCTAAACAAACTTGATAGTTGTTATAATAAGGTAGCCAAATTCGCTACAACCTCTCCCATCAGAACATATCACTGTGAATGCCTAAAAGAACTCAGTTCGCTAGAACTACCACTACTACTTCAACTCAATCAACTATCACTAGCCCACAAAATAATACATAACTCTGAAAACACTCCAGCCCTACAAAATCTTTTGCAACTCTATACAACAGCCAGACCCTTGAGGTCTAGCACAAAAGACCTCCTCAAAGTAACCAAATATAACAATGAGTCTGGTAAATCTGTCTACAGCCACTGCATAGCAAAAACCTGGAACTCCCTTCCTGCCCACATAAATGACAACAGATTCCCATCACAGTTCAAGAAACTTGTTCAAACTCATTTTTTTAATAATCAGCTGTGCTCCTGTATCCCCCCTGGCTAATGTCTCATTTGAACACTTCACCTAACTTAAGTAACTCTGGTAAGCCAAGCAATCATAGTACTGTACCCACTTAGGACTGTTAATCTACTGCTCATCCCATCTGTCCAGGAGTTAGGGAATACTACCCCAACAATGTTGTGCTTTCCATAAGCAACTAAAACCAGGAGAAGGCATATAGTAAATCAATTTGTTATTCTTCTCGACTATAGCGAGCATCATCTGCTCTCTCGGAGCCTTATTCTACATCTCTCTGCTTTTACTCCGATAGTAAATCTATCACAGGAATCCTAAACTTAGGAATATCTTCTAAAATTTAATATTATATTGCAGAGAATTAATGCATCCTATCTGTTAGTTAATATGTATGTCAAAGTCTCTTCTATGGAAACTGTATGTAAAAAAATCTGTCCTTAAAACTATGTTTTGTAAATAATTGTTCTCTTAGGTTCATAGGTTCATAGGTTGGTACTAGGCTATCAGCCCTAGGGCCTATACAAGCCTAGCCATAACAATTCCCTGGCTATTTCTTCCCATAATATTTACTTCCCTGAACCCCTGTCTAGCAGGGTGACTGACGTGATCCCCTGGGGTGAATTTCCTTTCTCCCATCCAATCGTCAAGGTTCCTCTTGAAGAGGTACAAAGAGGCACTCTGCTTGACATGTATGGGCAATCTATTCCAGAGTCTGGGGAGTCTCTGGGTCAGGAACCTATCCCTCCAGCATGTTTTTGGAGCGTTTTCCCCTGGCCTCCACTAAAAATGGACGTGTAATCCAGTTGGACTGCCCCAGTCAACAAATGTAAAATAAATAAATAAATAAATAAATAAATAAATAAATAAATCAGTAGAAGTCAAAACCTCAAAATACACTCACTTGAGGCTCTCCTTAAAATGGAGAACATCGACATCTGTGCAGTGACAGAGACCTGGTTCAAGGCACCAGAGAGCACCCCTGCATTACCAGGCTATAATTCATACCACACCTTTCAGCCACCTAACCTGGACTGAAACACTAAAGGCAGAGGCGTGTCCATATTCATTAAGGATATCTACACCTCCAGGCTAGTTGCTCAGCATAATGCATCCGAGATTATCCAAGTGCAACTAACTCTGGGCAAGACCACAATCCAAATTGTAGCTTACTACAGATCCCCCACCATGCCCCAAGATTCCCACTCCTCATTTCTTGATACACTGGAAAATATTAGGGTGCAACCTAACACCCTAATAATGGGTGATTTCAACTACCCCACCATTAACTGGGAAAACTACTCCTGTATCAACTCTTTTGCTCAATGATTTCTGGAATTCATAAATTCCAACGCCTTGGTTCAACTTATCCACACCCCCACTAGAAGCAGCAATATCTTAGACCTGGTCATTACCAACATGGGCAACTGGTGTTCCACACCAGAAGCCAATTCCTCATTGATCAGATCTCCACAAGCTAATCACCCTAGACATCCACATCCCACCCCCACTCCCCATTAGGGAAACCACCGTAAAAAATTTCTCCAAAGCCAACTTCACGCTTCTTAAGACAGAAGTGGCAAATTTCACGACACCCATGCTGATAGAGGTAGGACTGCTGAATCCTATACAAATGCACTTTATAAGCACTTATATGAGTGCATGGATCGTGCAATCCCTAATAGAACCAAGATGCTATCCTTCAAAAAAAGGAAGCAAATCTGGTAGTCCCCTGCCATAAACAAACTCTAGAACAGAAGAAATAAACTGTTGCAAAAAAGAGTAAACCCCCCTGCCATAAACAAACTCTAGAACAGAAGAAAGAAACTGTTGCAAAAAAGAGTAAAATCCCATGATTGGGGGAACTCCCTCATCAGCCTCAGTAAGAAGCTGAGATCCCTCATAAAATCCTTGAAAGCTAGTTATGAAAACAAAATTGCCACTGATTCTAAAGACAACCACAAAGCATTCTATAGCTATGTCAAGAATCTCAATGGCAACACTCAGATCTGCTCTGAGTTACAGCACAATGGCACTAAATATACAGAACCAACTGATATTGCCAACATCCTGGCAGATAAGTTCAGTGCTAACTTTACCCCCATCTCATCCCCTAAAGGGCCCATCTGTATACCGGAAGAATGCAAAGTTCCTGTAATCATGGCTGCACAGGTAAAAAACACAGTCTCCAAAGCCAAGAACACAGCATCCATGGGACCTGACAACATCCCAGGCTGAGTTCTACATGAACTACTGAATGAACTGGCACCCCACCTAAGTACCATGTTCAGTCATAGCCTCACCTCAGGCTTTGTGACCACTGAATGGTGCACAGCAACAGTTATCCCACTCCACAAATGGGGAGCCACCACAGTCCCTGGGAACTACCACCCCATTAGCCTGATGAGCCTGGTCTGCAAGGCCATGGAGCGTATCATCATGGAACTTATAAACAATGACATTGGTAATCTCCAAACTCTGGACCCTACTCAGTACGGGTTTGTAAAAGGCAGATCATGTCTCCTAAACCTGATAGACTTCTTTGAAGCTTTCACCAAAGCCGTAGATGAGGGTAAGGTGCTTCACACAGCCTACCTAGATCTCGCCAAGGCTTTTGACACCATCCCCCACTCTGTAATTATAGATACACTTACTAACCTAGGTATAAATCCCTATGTCACAAGATGGGTTTCCAACTGGCTCATTGAGAGAACCCACACTGTGAAAGTAGCAGACTCCAAATCCAATTTCAGACCAGTGACAAGTGGAGTACCACAGGGTTCAGTCCTGGTTCCTTTCCCTGAAGTACAGGCTAACACATAAGGTCTTTGGCTAATGAAGTTCGCAGATGACTGCAAACTAGGAGCCATAATTGAAACTCCTAATAATGTGGACATCCTACAAAATGGCTTCACTGAGACATTTGCCTGGTGTCAAAGCCATGGCCTCAAGCTCAATTCCAAAAAGTGCATTGTCATCCCCTTTGGTAACAACTATGTACCCATGACCTACCACATAGGTGGTAGTATACTTAACACCAAAAGTGTGATAAGAAACCTTGGGACACAGGTGGACAGTAGTCTCTCTTTTGATAATCACATCACCACAGTAGTCAGGAAATCCTTCTACATGGCACACCTCATCACAAAAGGTTTCTCATCCAGGAAAAATGAGGGCATTGTTCCCCTCTACTCGTCACACATTAGATCCATTATAGAGTACAGCACCCCTTTTGGTATGTACCTCACAAGACATCTACAACTGGAAAGCCTGCAGAAATACCTCACAAAGAGGATTACTGGCCTCAAACAGATGCCCTACGCAGACCATCTCAAAAAACTCCAGCTTTACTCTGTCGCATATCGCCTACTCAGAGGTGATCTCTGCCTAACATACAAAGCGATGTCAAACCCAGAGCTGTTGGGCATGCTCCACTTAAAGAAATCCCAATCCCTCCAATTGGGAGATGGGACTCCGTGGGTCCGGTGGGAATCTGGTGGGACTACGTAATATCCACATGCTGGACGGTGGGACTATGTAATATCCAGATGCTAGGTGGTGGGACTATGTAATACCCACATGCTGGGCAGTGGGACTATGTAATAGTCACATGCTGGGTGGTGGGACTATGTAATATCTACATGCTGGGTGGTGGGACTATGTAATATCCACATGTAAGTTGGTGGGACTATGCAATATCCATATGGTGGATGGTGGGACTATGTAATATGCAGAATCATTGGGTGTGCATGTATGACTTGAAGGGCATGAAATAAAGTCAGAGCAAAGGAATAAGGGCATCAGTATGGAAGGAAGGTTATAGGTCTGCCACTGTAACTAATTCTTATTAATTCAGCATTATTTTATGCTTAAAACAACATAAAGAACTCTGTCAATGTAATCCACTTAAAGTAGTACTTTGACAATTATTAAATGTTGACAAACAGAAAATTCCCCTTTACAGCACTGAAAGGTGAGACTCACTGGATTCATACTCATGTTTACGGGGTTTTATACATAGCTGTTGTTACAGAATTTACTTTAAAAACACTTCAGGTTTCAAATTAAATTCCAAGCAGGCAAGCCTGTTTAAAAAAAAACATAAAATTACAGAAAAGCCTACATGTAATCCTGCTAACAGAAACCTGCATTCTACTCTAAGTAATTATGTGAGAATGAGTTACATTCACTGATAAGTTTTTCATGTGATTCTGCGTGTCTGTCTTTTCAACATGTCATTGTTAAAAGCTTTTGGGGATGCAATGCGTCAAGTGGTTTATCTTCCAAAGGGCCAAAAGAAAAGTATGCTTTGTAATTAAAACAAATAAGAAATTATCACTGGGACACTAACTCCCACCGTTTCAATAAATTCACTTGAGTGATTTTGTGTGTGCCTCTCATGTGACAGATGGCATACATCTACTGTTTTGTATAATTATATACAGTGATTTGCAAGTTATTTCCAAATGACACTTGGGAAATCTCTGCATTGGACTGAGGTGCAATTCACAGCAGTTGTGGTGACATGATTCTATCAGCTAGTTTACTATGACCTTAAAGGAAAACAACAGATTGAGATCACCT
Source organism: Protopterus annectens (assembly GCF_019279795.1). Lineage (NCBI taxonomy): Eukaryota > Metazoa > Chordata > Ceratodontiformes > Protopteridae > Protopterus > Protopterus annectens. The sequence continues at coordinate 770,401,939 of NC_056751.1, forward strand.
TGGGACAGATGTCACGCAATCGTACAACATGAAGCAATAATGTGTTTTCTTTTTTCTGATTAATGTGATGACTGACAAGGTGCACAGTACAGAAATCATTTAGTGCTTTGGTTATTAGAGTAACACATTTCTGTACTGTTATGTATGCTGTAGCCAAACCTCCTTCATCCAGCACCTGCTGCAGAATCATAACCCTATAGATGACTCATGTGCAATGTAGTCTGCAAAGGAATTAGGTGCGCTCATGTCTAAACGTTATGTCACTCAGTGTACTGACAGTACTAAATCTCTAACATCTTAAAGAATAGCACAAAGTGTTTCAGACTAAACAACAACGCAGCTCAGCACATCATTTTTATACATTACACTTACAATAAATATTTATATTTTCCATTAAATAAATATTATCTGTATTAACCATTATTGACATCTGTATCTCATAAGAATTGTTTGTATTTTTCTTTGTACTTTTGATTTGTATTAGATTTCATCTTATTTACTGAAGAATGACAAGCAGGACAAAAAGTAATCAAAGATATCGGTATTATTCATAGTGAAAATTAATACTGCATGACAATCTACATTAAGAAAAAGTAATCAGCGAAGTAGATATCGGTATTACTCATAGTGAAAATTAATACTGTATGACAATCGACATTCAGAAAAAGTAATCATCGAAGATATCTGTATTATTCATAGTGAAAATTAATACTGTATGGCAATCTACATTAAGAAAAAGTAATCAGCGAAGTAGATATTGGCATTATTCATAGTGAAAATTGATACTGTATGGCAATCTACATTTAGAAAAAGTAATCAGCAAAGTATATATCAGCATTACTGATAGCGAAAATTAATACTGTATGACAATCGACATTCAGAAAAAGTAATCAGCGAAGTAGATATCGGCATTATTCATAGTGAAAATCAATACTGTAACAATCTACATTTAGAAAAAGTAATCAGTGAAGTATATATCGACATTACTGATAGCAAGCGTTAGTACTGTATGACAATCTACATTTGAGAAAGTAATCAGCGAAGATATTGGTATTATTCATAGTGAAAATTAATACTGTATGGCAATCTACATTCAGAAAAAGTAATCAGCAAAGTAGATATTGATATTATTCATAGTGAAAATTAATACTGTATTGCAATCTACATTCAGAAAAAGTAATCATCGAAGATAACGGTATTATTCATAGTGAAAATTAATACTGTATGGCAATCTACATTCAGAAAAAGTAATCAGTGAAGCAGATATCGGTATTATTCATAGTGAAAATTAATACTGTATGGCAATCTACATTCAGAAAAATTAATCAGCGAAGTAGATATCGCTATTATTCATAGTGAAAATTAATACTGTATGACAATCTACAATCAGAAAAAGTAATCAGTGAAGTAGATATCGGTATTATTCATAGTGAAAATTAATACTGTATGACAATTGACATTCAGAAAAAGTAATCAGCGAAGATATCGGTATTATTCATAGTGAAAACTTATACTGCATGGCAATTGACATTTAGAAAAAGTAATCAGTGAAGTAGATAGCATTATTCATAGTGAAAATTAATACTGTATGACAATCTACAATCAGAAAAAGTAATCATCGAAGCTATCGGTATTATTCATAGTGAAAATTAATACTGTATGGCAATCTACATTTAGAAAAAGTAATCAGCAAAGTATATATCAGCATTACTGATAGTGAAAATTAATACTGCATGGCAATCGACATTTAGAAAAAGTAATCAGTGTGTATAACAATCTACATTTAGAAAAAGTAATCAGTGAAGTATATATCGGCATTACTGATAGTGAAAATAGTGTATGACAATCTACATTTAGAAAAAGTAATCAGCGAAGATATTGGTATTATTCATAGTGAAAATTATTACTGTATGACAATTTACATTTAGAAAAAGGTATCAGCGAACTATATATCAGCATTACTGATAGCGAAAATTAATACTGTATGACAATCTACATTCAGAAAAAGTAATCAGCAAAGTATATATCGGTATTACCGATAGTGAAAATTAATACTGTATGACAATCTACATTCAGAAAAAGTAATCAGCGAAGCATATATCGGCATTACTGATAGCAAAAATTAATACTGTATGGCAATCTACATTCAGAAAAAGTAATCAGTGAAGTAGATATCGGTATTATTCATAGTGAAAATTAATACTGTATGACAATCTACATTCAGAAAAAGTAATCAGCAAAGTATATATCGGCATTACTGATAACGAAAATTAATACTGTATGACAATCTATATTAAGAAAAAGTAATCATCGATGTAGATATCAGTATTATTCATAGTGAAAATTAATACTGTATGACAATCTACATTCAGAAAAAGTAATCAGCGAAGTATATATCGGCTTTACTGATAGCGAAAATTATGGCAATCTACATTCAGAAAAAGTAATCAGCGAAGTAGATATTGGCATTATTGATAGCGAAAATTAATACTGTATGACATTCTACATTTAGAAAAAGTAATCAGCAAAGTAGATATCGGCATTATTCATAGTGAAAATTAAGGGTCTATATTAGATCAGCGAATGCTTAAAAAAGTGAATGCTGATTCATCGAACTTAGGTAAGCAAAAGTTGAAAATATCAAATCAACAGAAACACAATTTTTTTCCTAGGGAAAGAATTTGGTTGTCCGTTTCTGCTGCTTTGGTATTTTCAGTGCTCTGGTGGAAAGATATGGGTCGGGTCCAGATAAGTGTGCGATTGTGTGGATATTAGTGTTAGGGCGGGTTAGGTGGGTTAGGGTTAGGGCGTGGATTAGGTATGTGTGCGATTGTGTGGACGTGAGGGTTTGGGTGGGTTAGGTGAGTTAGGGTTAGGGAGCGTGTGAGATGAGTGTGCGATAGTGACGGATCTTAGAGTTAGTGTTTGGGTTATGGTAAGTGGATAGTTAGTGGTGTGTGTATAGTTTAGTGTAGGGTTAGGTGTGAGATTTTAGGTGTATGTGTGTAGATTGCTGTTTGTTTGGTGTGCTTGTGTTGTATGTATGTGTTTTGGAACAGCGATATTTTTCCCTAGGAAAAAAGTCACTGTTCTGACATTTCGAGATTGTAAGCTTTCGCTTACATAAGTTCGATGAATCAGTGTTCGCTTTTTTAAGCATTCGCTGATCTAATATTGACCCGAAAATTAATACTGTATGGCAATCTACATTTAAAAATGTAATCAGCGAAGTAGATATCGGCATTATTCATAGTGAAAGTTAATACTGTATGGCAATCTACATTCAGAAAAAGTAATCAGCAAAGTTTATATCAGCATTACTAATAGCAAAAATTAATACTGTATGGCAATCTACAATCAGAAAAAGTAATCAGCAAAGTATATATCTGCATTACTGATAGCGAAAATTAATACTGTATGACAATCTATATTTAGAAAAAGTAATCATCGATGTAGATATTAGTATTATTCATAGTGAAAATTAATACTGCATGACAATCTACATTCAGAAAAAGTAATCAGCGAAGCAGATATCGGCATTATTTATAGTGAAAAGTGTAAGTTTGTGTTTGGATACTCCTTCTGGGCCCATCTCATTTGCTCACTCAACTGAGTGCAGTGAGATCATATTCTGATTTCAGGCACTCCTACTGTGTACAAAGAGAGCATTTGAGAAGGTCAACCCTTGTAGCCTCTTAATCCTGCTGTGTTCCCTCCCTCAAAAAAAATAATATATAGATATATATATATATATATATATATATATATATATATATATTCAGGTGCTCTTACTGTAACTGTCTTAATTGCTGTTCTGCGTGCTGTTATCTGTTCAGTCACTCTTACTCTGCACTTATTACTGCTCGTTAGTAGCCTTCTAATTTAATGCCTTCTGCACTTGCTTTTTAGTCATTTGTTAATTTAATTTAATTTAATTGTTAATTTAATTGCATTGAATTAAACTGTATTTGCCATAATATTGATACACGTGCGCTAGCCTGCACTGCATTTGAATTGTATTTACTGCTGTTTTAGCTGCTATTCTGTAAAAAAAAAAAAAAAAAAATCCTAGCTTGTTTCCTGCCTTTCCTGTAACTTATATAGTCCAGATACAGACTTGCTGTATCCAGGACTATTTGTAAGCTCCTGAGCCCCCCAAGCCTTTCTGTGTTGGAGGGAAGCCTTCTAGCTTATCAGTGGGAGTGGTAAGCACTAGGTAGCCTATCTACCACAGGAGGAGAGGTTTCTGGCCCAGAAATTATAGTTTATTGGCCGTTTGGGCAGTTTTCCATCTCTTTCAACTTGCTGGCTTAAAAGCCTGCATTTGCACTTGTTCCCCAACTTTTCTGTAACTAGTCTAGTGCAGGTACAGATTTGCTGTATCCAGGACTCTTTGTAAGCTTCTGAGCCCCCCAAGCCTTTCTGTGTTGGAGGGAAGCCTTCTTGCTTATCAGTGGGAGTGGTAAGGACTAGGTAGCCTATCTACTACAAGAGTGGTTCCTGGCCCAAAAATTGTAGCTACTGGCAGTTTGGGCAGTTTTTTCCCATCTCTTTCAAATTTCTGGTTTAAAAGCCACACTTGCGCTTGTTTCCCACCTCTCCTGTTACTAGCCTAGTCCTGATACAGAGTTGCTGTATCCAGGACTGTCGGTAAGCTTCTGAGCCCCGCAAGTCTTTCTGTGTTGGAGGAAAGCATTCTAGCTTATCAGTGGGAGTGGTAAGCACTAGGTAGCCCATCTCCCACAATAGGAGCGGTTCTGGCCCAGAAATTGTAGTTCATTGGCCGTTTGGGCAGTTTTTTTTCCATCTCTCTCAATTTTCTGGCTTTAAAGACTGTGTTTGCACTTGATCTCCACCTTTCTCATAACTAGTCTAGTCCAGGTACAGATTTGTTGTATCTAGGACCATTTGTAAGCTTCTGAGCCCCCCAAGCCTTTGTGTTGGAGTGTAGCCTTCTAGCTTATCAGTGGGAGTGGTAAGTACTAGGGAGCCTGTCTTCCACAAGAGGAGTGGTTCTTGGCCCAGGAATTGTAGTTTATTGACCATTCAGGAAGTTGTTCCATCTCTTTCATCTTTCTGGTTTAAAAGACCACATCTGCGCTTGTTTCCCATCTTTCCTGTAACTAACCTACTGGAAAGCACTAAAAAGCCTTAAACTAATATAAGCCTTCTAGCTTAAAAGAGAGACTTTGGAGTGATTGAGTATCAGTTTTCTGTATTTTCTTGCTGTGCTTAACTGTTTTCCGCCTAAATGCAGCACTTATTGTGATTTAAAAGCTTGTTTTTTTCACATATTGTACTTATTTGACTGCCTGCATTTTTAAAAAAGTTGTTTTTTTGTTTAAATAAATTGTTTAACTGTTGTAGGCTACACACTAAAGTGTGATAGCCTTTTCTGATCGCTTGTAGTCGTTTAAAGCTGTTTTAAGTGCACTTTTTACTGTTTTTGCCTTATCTTTTAAAAAAAAAAATCTTGTTTCCAGCCTTTCTAATCTAGTATAGCCCAGTTTTCAGGCTAGTGCTGAATTCAGGGCTATATTAAAAGTTTCTGAGTTGCCCATACCCTACTTGGATAGAGGGAAGTTTCTCTGTTCCCCTGTGAGAGAGGGGAACTTTGAGCAGCCACCTGTCCATGGAGGAGTAGTTCCAGTCCAAAGTTAGTAGTTTAAAAAACGCGTTTGCATGGTTTTATGCGCTGAGCAGCACTGGTTAGCTAGGGTTAAATTATTCCCACCTCTACTAAGTCTCCTCTTCAGTTTTTCACTTAAAACTAGTCTAACTCTCAACCTAAGCACTCAAAAAGCATCCTACAGTCCAGCACTTGCTCAGACCTAATAGCAAGCACTAATATACCCTGACACTTGACTGCCCAGCAGGGCAAGTATCTTTATCCACCCCTCACCAACCAAGCGACTAAGCAGCTCACCCTACTATTCAGGCATGACCAAAGGGCAACTTAAGGTGTACTCTCCAGTCCAGCTGGTGAACCTTGGTATCCTGAGGCAATGTTACAACTGCCTCATGTACACAAACAGCCCTCTCCTCCTACCACAAAATGCTAACATATGCGAGAGATGCAATTATACAGCCAAGCTGGAGGCTAAGGTATCTCCACCCAAGACTGGAACAGACAATCATGAAGAGAAGGTTAACACTTGCACCACACCTCCAGCCTCGCATAGACCTACTAAACCAGCACTGGCAAAAATATACACATAAATACACAAAATCATACTCGGAGGCTCTAAATAAAAACCTGCAAAAGCATCAGAGAGCTCTAAAGCAGACACCCACAAAACCTGCAACTCCCGTCACAAACCAGACAACACAAAATCAATGTGCTGCACAATCACAGCCCTTAAGGCGAAATAACATACCTAACACACTAGTAATAGGTGACTCAATAGTCAGGCACACTGACGCCCCACTCACTAGGCTGGTCAAGGAGAAGGTTACTGTTAGCTGCCTGTCGGGAGCCAGAATCCGCCACATAACATAAGCACACAGATCACTCCAGAACAAGTACAAATATGACTCTGTCATTGTTCATGCTGGTGTGAATGACTTGAGATGTACCTCCCTGGACTACATGAAAAGAGACATGTAAGAGCTCTTTGATCATGTAGCCCAGGCGGGTTTGACCCTGACCCTGAGTAGCATCCTGCCTCACCAAGAATGATACCTCAGTATAAAGAAAAAAATTATCAATTTCAACAATTCGATAAGCTTCTGGTGTTATTCAAAAGGGATCCAGTGTCTGTCAGCCTGGGATGACATGCTCGACAAGCCGTGTTGCTTCACAAGAGATGGCTTGCACCTGTCACCCCTTGGCTTTCGAATACTGGCCAAGGCTCTTGCTGCCCCCATAATGCCTTTTTTAGGCAAGGTTCAAACTTCAAACCCACCTCCGTAAACTGCACAAGTAAAAAAATTAGGGTTATGCTACTCAACGCCAGGAGTTTAAATCTCAAAATGCATACTCTTGATGCACTCCTAAGCATGGAGAACTTCAACATCTGTGCAGTAACTGAAACCTGGTTCAAGGCTCCAGAGAGCACTCCAGCACTACTGGGCTATAACTCATACCACATATTTCGGCCACAGAACATGGACTGAAACACAAAAGGAGGGGGTGTATCAATATTCATCAAGGATACCCACACCTCCAGGTTAATGGCGCAGCATGATACCTCTGAGATCATCCATGTGCAACTAACATCAGGCAAATCTGCAATGCAAATTGTGGCCTGCTACAGATTACCCTCCATGACCCAGGACCACCACTCTGCCTTTCTGGAGACACTGGAAAACATGAAGGTCCTACTGAACACCCTGATATTGGAAGATTTCAATTACCCTACCATTAACTGGGAAAACTACTTGAGTACAAATGCCCAGCCTCAGCACTTCCTGGAATTTATCAACTCAAATGCCCTGGATCAGCTGGTAAAGTCCCCTACCAGAGGCCACAACATATTGGACCTGGTCATCACCAACATGGGCGACAGGTGCTCCGTACCAGAGGTCAACCCGTCAATGGTTAGATCAGACCATAAACTAATCACCTTGAACGTCCACACCCCACCACCACCCCCAACCAAGGAAATCACAGTGAAAAACTTTTCCAAAGCAAACTTCACCTTACTTAAGACAGAGGTGGTAAGTTTCACAGCCCCCAAGCTAAAGGATAATGTTGCCCAAGATGCAGAATCCTTTACAATTGCACTCTATGAGCACCTGCAAGGATGCATGGATCATGCCATCCCTAGCAAAACCAAGACTCACTCCCCTAAGAGAAGGAAACCAGTCTGTTGGACCCCTGTCATAAACAGGTTATACAAAAAAAGAAGGAAACTAGTTCAGAAAAAAAAAAACAAATCCCAATAAGGAAAGACATCCCTGATCAGTATCAGTAAGAAACTAAGGTCCCTCATAAAATCATCCAAGGCTAACTTCAAAAGAAAAATAGCCAAGGATTTGAAAGATAACCACAAAGCCTTCTTTAGCTATGTCAAGAATCTAAGTGGCAACTTGCAGATATGCTCTGAGATAGTGCAAAATAGCACAAAATATACTGAACCTACTGATATTGCCAACATACTAGCAGACAGATTCAGTGCAAACTTCACCTCCCTCTCACCTTCAAAAGGGCCCACAACAATACCAGAAAAGTGTAGTGTCCCGGAAATCACAGAAGCACAGGTGAAAACAGCCCTTTCAAAAGCCAAAAACACAGCATTATTGGGGCCAGATGTTGTCCCAGGCTGCGTCTTGTATGAACTACAGAACAAACTACCCCCCCCCCACCTAAACATGCTGTTCAACCTCAGCCTCTCCACAGGCTACATGCCCATAGAATGGTGAACAGCAACAGTTATTCCGCTCCACAAAGGAAGGGCCACAACTGCCCCTGGTAACTATCGCCCCATAAGCCTGACTAGCCTGGTCTGCATGGCTATGGAGCGCTTCATCATGGAACTCATTAACAAAGACATCGAGAACCTCCAAACACTTGACCCAACCCAGTTTGGCTTTGTTAAGTGCAGATCATGCCTACTAAACTTGGTTGACTTCTTCAAGACAGTCACCAAGGCCATAGATGAGGGGAAGGTGGTTCACACAGCCTACCTTGATCTCGCCAAGGCGTTTCACACCATTCCTCACTCGAGTATTATAGAAAAACTCACTAGTTTGAACATAAACCCCTATGTCACAAGATGTGTTGCCAACTGGCTTACAGACAGAACTCACACGGTAAGAATAGCATACTCTAAACCAGTCACAAGTGGTGTCCCGCAAGGCTCGGTTCTGGGACCCCTACTCTTCGGCATATATTTCTCAGAAGTACTCAGAAGTACAGGCAAACACAGGAGGACTATGGCTAACCAAGTTCGCCGATGACTACAAACTGGGAGCCATAATTGACTCTCCGGCTGACATGGACATCCTTCAAAAAGGCCTTACTGAGACAGACACCTAAGCAAAATGCCAAAAATGCATAGTCATCCCGTTTGGGAAAAACAAAACACCCATGAATTACCACATAGGTGGCAGCCCCCTTAATACAGAAGAGGTAATAAGAGATCTAGGGACCCAGGTAGATAGTAATCTCTCCTTTGATAATCATATTGCCAAAGTAGTTAAGAAATCCTTCTATGTGGCCCATCTAATTACTAAGGGGATCGCATCTAGAAATAAAGAGGTTATAGTACCCCTCTACTCATCGCTCATCAAACCCATTATAGAGTACAATTCCCCATTTGAGATGTACCTCACAAGACACTTCCAACAGCTGGAAAGCCCACAAAAGCACCTCACCAAGAGGATTACTGGCCTCAAACATATGTCCTATTCAGCCCAAATGAAAAAACTCCGGCTGTACTCAGTGGCATATCGCTTACTCAGAGGTGATCTCTGCCTGACTTACAAAGCCATGTCCAACTCAGGATTGATGGACATGCTCCACCTAAAGAAATCCAAGTCACTGCGAGCCACATGCTCTAGTCAGCTAAACCTCGCCACAACAATAAATAGAACATGCTGGAGGGATAGATTCCTGTCACAGAGCCTCCCCATGCTTTGGAACAAAATTCCTAACTAGATTAGGCAGGGTCCCTCACTAACACTCTTCAAGAGAAGCCTTGACAAGTGGAAGGGGAACAGAAAATACACCCCTGGGATCTCTTCATTGGCTGTGCTTGACAGTGGCTCAGTTAATTAATCAATGGGATGGCGAAATCCGACACACTCTGGCTAGGCTTATAAATGCCCTCGGGCAGATAGCCTAGTACCTACCTATGAACCTATAATGCTGTATGAAAATTTATACTCAAGTATTTTATAATGCATGGTATAACAATCTGCACTGATGTATTTTATAAAGCATAAAGCAGCTACAACACTCTACATTATTATAAGCAAGTATTTAGGTTACCCACTTGTTTTTTTTGTTCAGCAGATAACTGAAGTGATACTTCATGGACTGTTATCACTCATGTCCCATGTAACAAGTGCACGGGTACATGCATTCTACCTATTACTTACTTACAAGTACTTTAACTATTTAAGTCCCCAGCTAATATTATTCTTCCCTCCTGTGTTTCATATAAGAAACGTATGAATTCCTCTTCATCATCTGCACTTGACTTTGGTGGTCTATACACTCCAACAATTGTTATATGTTCCAAGGTTATCTTTATTGTCACAGTTACACAGTCTATAGTATTGGTGTTATCACTGAACGTATAATAATCACAGGTCTCATAACTATCTTTAATCCCTATCATAAAACCTCCACCTGATTTTTTGTTAGAATGTCTCTTACAGTCAACACAACTGTTACTTTATCAGGCTGTTTGTGTGTTTCTGTGAGTGTGTGTGTCTGTTTGCTTTCCCCATGCCTGATGACCATCAAATTTCACCTCACATTCAGACTTCAGAACGTTCATGCCCTGTACTTATATCCCCAGTATCACAACAAGAATCATCTGGAGGTGACATAATCTAGCCAGCCATATGAGTGGTCTGTATCCCAAGAAAAGTCCTGACAATGATTTCATTATTGTTAGACCCTAATCTATCCCCCTAGTTGGAGGGATGTATGACCCAAGTCAGCATGGGGCCTTCTACACCTTCCCATTGTAAAAACACATCCCCATACACCTGTGTGGAAGGATACAGCAGGACTGAATCTTAGAGAATAGATATCTCACAGCCCAAGGTCACTTTCAGAGGGAGGGAGGGATCATGGCATTGTTGTAAGTAATCTGACAGCCCCCATACCAGGATAGTAACACCCACCTTTCCACATTATCTCTAACAGATGACAGAGTCAGTGGCTGAGCTCACTGCTTGCTGATAACTCATGTATCCAAGACTGATTGCTTCATTGATTTTATTTTTATTATTTTATTTACTATTTATTAATTGGGTAGGTGGACTGACCTGAGACCCAGCGATCCTTTCCAGCTCTGATGCAGCTCAGAAGCAATAGAAAGTACAAATAACCTTAGTTATACTTTTCAAATGTGATAGAATGTCATGTTTAAATAGCAGCACATTTTAAAAAGTTCATATGCAGATATTACATAGTTTTTATAAAGTAGCATATTATACATTTATTATACATTTCTGATAAAGTAGCAGGTTTGCATTAGGTTTTATCAGTTTACATGAGTTGCAACACAGTCTAGTTGCATGAAATTACTTTTAAAAATTTAAAACTGATTTTCTGTGGAAAAAAAGTCCAATGGAAGTAGATACAAAATACACAGATTATACAGGCCTAGACACTAAGAAGAGAACACTTAAATAAGAAGAGTTAAATGGAAATGGAAAACTCTAGTCAGACTTTAAACATTTTTAGAATTTTTTAGCATTTTAAAGAGTTTATCCATGATCCATAAGGGATTTACAAGCATCTTCCATGAAGAGGTGTTCAGAAAGGGAATTCCTAAACTTAGTAAAAGTACCTTGATACCTTGTTTCAGTTGGTAATTTGTTTTTCTGTGAGCTGGACCTGCTTGTGTGAAGCCTCATTCATCTATGACTGTTTTAAATGAGGGAAGTTGGGTGATATTAAGTGCTCTTGGGAATTCTTTAGGGAGTAGGACTGTTCCCAGATTGGGAGTTTTCGATTCAGATGTCAGGAGTAGTCAGCATTCAGAATTTCATATACTAAGGTAAGGTACGTAGAAGATGAGTGCATCTTTCTGTAATGGATCCACAGTATACATCATTTAGAAGGTTGCAGCGGTGTGTATGCAGCAGGCATCAGTAAGTAGGGGCAAATCTGGCAGTCTGATTCTCAGTGACTTGATGTCTTTGAATATATTGAGTATAAAGAAACCACAGGAAGACAGTGTTCTAGTTTAAGGAGGAGGACATTCTTGGTCAGTGCTTTGAAGGCAGTAACGGCTTGTAGATGCAATAGCCTATAGCAGAGTTTTAGCTGGGAATGGACTTTATTAATGATATTATCAGTGTGGATTGTAAGGCTTAATATTGAGTCAATGGTTTGGGTAAGTATCTGTACACATAACCAAATGTAATGCACCCAGTAGCCATCAAGGAAAACTCCACTTTATTTGAATCAAACACCAGCAAAATCCATTAGTTGTTAAGTACTTTCATCATAGACAATGACATCATCAGAACAAAGATAATTCACATGCGTGAAGAGGTCTATATATACCTAAAAAATTAGCACATATTAAACTAATGAATTAGGTTAAATCAATCAATTAAGAAAAAACTTGCTTAACGACACATACTGCAATATAAAATAAATACTAAATTCTCAAGTATAAAAATCTATGTATATGCATGCACAGCTCTTGTGAAACATAGGGTCTATATTATATCATCGAATGCTTAAAAAAGCGAACGCTGATTGATCGACCTAATTTAAGCGAAAGCATACAATCTCGAACTGTGAGATCAGCGATTTTTTTCCCAGGGAAAAAAATCACTGATCCAAAACACATACACACAACACAAGCACACCAAACAAACAGAAATCCACACACATACACCTAAAATCTGATACCTAACCCTACACTAAACTATGCACACACCACTAACTACCCACTTACCTTAACCCAAACCCTAAGGTCCGTCACTATCACACCCTCACCTCACTCGGTCCCTAACCCTAACCCACTTAAATCCACACTAACCCTCATGTCCACTCAATCACACACACACCTAACCCGAGCCCTAACCCTAACTCACCTAAATCACCCTAACACTCACATCCACACAATCGCACACTTACCTGAATCTGACCGGTAACTTTCCACCATAACACTGAAAATACCAAAGCAACAGAAACGGACAACCGAATTCTTTCCCTAAGGAAAAAATTTGAGTTTTTGCTGCTTCGATATTTTGCAGTTTCACGAAAATAAGTTAGATCAATCAGCGTTCGCTTTTTTAAGCATTTAAGGATATAATATAGACCCAAACCATAGTATATGAAAATGCATAGTTTTAAAATAATTTTTTGTTTTGTATTTAAAATGTATAAAAGAATGTGTGTATAAAATATAAACATTTTTCATGTTTAAAAAACATAGGAATACTTAAAAAATAACGTTTAAAAATACTTGTGAGTTTTAATAGACAGGAAATGCACAATGATTATAAAGTCATATATTTAATCTGAGGCATAATCCTTAATTTAGATTCTGTCCTTTAGGGGTGGTAATATGGAAACGTTATCATTTAGTCCTGGGGGAAGTTGGCGGCAAGCCTGAGTTGCCAAATAAGTTCTTTTTTGCTAAGCTGATTCTTCCAATCTCCCCCCCCTGAGTTCAATGTCAACTGTGTCTAATATACCAAACTTGAAGCCTTGGAAATTTGGACAGCTTAGTGAATGCCTGTACAATGCATTAGTTTCCTTTTATTTTTTAATTCATATAAATGTTCGTAAATCCTACGTTTGAAAGACCTTTCCGATGTAGTATGCCGGACAGGTATCACACATTGCCAGATATACTAACCTCTGTGTTCTACAATTACCATTCCTAAAATTGATGTTAGTCCTTAATCTGTCGCTCAGTGTAGTAACAGTTCCCCTAAAAGTGAAACTGCACTGGGAACAACTACCACAACTTGTAGTCCCTTTCCCATTCCCATTTACAATACATTTTTTTGTTTTCTCTACCAATTTCTTAAGATTCATTCCCACCTTGTTTATAAAAAAGGGTTGGTCACCCGAAGTTTGGTAAATATCCCGGTTGGTTCTAAAAATACTCCAATTTTTTTGCATAATAGCTTTAATATTTTTAGATATAGTACTGTATTGTACTATACATGCTCTTGTAAATGCCCCAGACCTGGGATGGGATTGGGGACTATCCGAGGGTGGGTTTGTAAATTGACCTGCTCCCAAAAGGGGTTTGTATTTCCTACCCCATTCACCATATACTTCATCCAAAATTGAATTTATCATGTCTTTGGGATAGCCCCTTTGTAAAAACATGTTGGTCAAATTAACAATTTCTTTTTTGACATTGATGTGTTCAGCAGTCATTCTAGCAATACGTATAGCCTGTGCTTTAACAATGCTTTTCTTTAAAGACAACTGTTACTACACTGAGCGACAGATTAAGGACTAACATCAATTTTAGGAATGGTAATTGTAGAACACAGAGGTTAGTATATCTGGCAATGTGTGATACCTGTCCGGCATACTACGTCAGAAAGATGGAAAGATCTTTCAAACGTAGGATTTACGAACATTTATATGAATTAAAAAATAAAAGGAAACTAATGCATTGTACAGGAATTCACTAAGCTGCCCAAATTTCCAAGGCTTCAAGTTTGGTATATTAGACGCAGTTGACATTGAACCCAGGGGGGGGGGATTGGAAGAATCAGCTTAGCCAAAAGGAACTTATTTGGCAACTCAGGCTTGCCGCTAACTTCCCCCAGGACTAAATGATAACGTTTCCATATTACCAGCCCTAAAGGACAAAATCCAAATTAAGGATTGGGACCTCAGATTAAATAGATGACTTTATAATCAGTGTGCATTTCCTGTCTACTAAAACTCAAGTATTTTTAAACGTTTTTTTTTTTTTTTTTTTTAAGTATTCCTATGTATTTTAGGCATGAAAAATGTTTATATTTTATACACACAATCTTTTATACATTTTAAATACCAAACAAAAAATTCTTTTAAAACTATGCATTTTCATATACTATGTTTCACAAGAGCTGTGCATGCATATACATAGACTTTTATACTTGAGAATTTAGTATTTATTTTATATTGGAGTATGTGTCTTTAAGCAAGTTTTTTCTTAATTGATTGATTTAACCTAATTCATTAGTTTAATATGTGCTAATTTTTTAGGTATATATATATAGACCTCTTCAAGCATCCTTGTTCTGATAAAGTTATTGTCTATGATGAAAGCACTTAACAACTAATGGATTTTGCTGGTGTTTGATTCAAATAAAGTGGAGTTTTCCTTGATGGCTACTGGGTGCATTACTTTTGGTTACTAGTATTTTTCGTGCATCCTGGAACTTTTTATCATTTGGTAAGTATCTGTACACAATTACAGAAGAAATAATATTGTTGTTATTGCCTGAAATAGGAACTCAAAAGGCTCTAGGGGGTGGATGAAAAAACTATAACATTGTTTTTTCTGGTTAATTTGGATGTTTTTTGAATTCAGATTACTGACAAAGATCAGAGAAGGTGATGGAATTCAGATTACAGCCTGTAGGACATCTGTTTACTTGGGGTAATGAAATATAATCTACATAGAGAGCAAAGGTTAAGCAGAGGTAAGTAAAGAGTGATGTCATTAATAAGTAAGGAAGTAAGTAATGCATGATGTCATTAATGAGTAAGGAAGTAAGTAATGAGTGATGTCATTAATGAGTAAGGAAGTAAGTAATGCATGATGTCATTAATGAGTAAGGAAGTAAGTAATGAGTGATGTCATTAATTAGTAAGGAAGTAATTCATGATGTCATTAATGAGTAAGGAAGTAAGTAATGAGTGATGTCATTAATGAGTAAGGAAGTAAGTAATGCATGATGTCATTAATGAGTAAGGAAGTAAGTAATGACTGAGGTCATTAATGAGTAAGAAAATCTGCAATGGGCCTAGAACAGGGCCTTGGGGGCACCTGTTTTTAGTGTTCTATTAGTGGACAGCTCATTGCTAAAGTAAACTTGAAAAATCTTGTGGTCAAGGTAGCTATGTTACCAGGCAAAGACATTTTCCTCCAAGTTGAATTTTTGTTGCTTAGCAAGCAGAATTTTATGGCCAAAAGTTTCAGAGGCATGAATCATGCTCACAAAACTACTGTCTGTAAGGAGACCATCATTTAGGTTGCTACAAATCGTATTAGAAGCTGAAGGTACAGCGGTGTTTGGGCTGAAGCCATGCTATCACATACAAGCTCAAAGATATTAAAGTGATGAAAGAGAACAAAGAGTGGACAAAGGTCAATAGTCTTTATGAGGTTTGGGGCTGGGGTACCTTAGGAAGAGGTATAGTGATGGGATGCTTCATGGTTGATAAAACAATTCCTGGGATAAGTAAGAGGCTATAAACATAAATTAGTGATTTGGTTGTTTTTTCTGCTGCCTTCCTGAGGAAATTATGGTGGATTGCAGTGAAGGTGGGGGTGGTGGTGGTGGGGGGTTTGTGCTTAATAATCTTTTAGTTTCTTTCTCAGTCAGAAAGAGCCTGTAAGTGGAATGAGGCTGCATACCCTGCAAGAAGGTACATTTGAGTTGGATAGTTACTTTGACTGGTTTGTTTATTACAGCTAAGGTTAAATAATATTTCATGATTGCTTCAGTGGTAGAGATGACGAAGCTTCTATAATCCTTGGATGGATTACACTTAGAATTGTCTGGGACATTATCAGTGAGACAGACAGAACAGAAGACTGTCTTGTTGGGTGTTTTGTTCATTTCCATTTTTTTATTGGCAGCAGACATTTGCTTATTTATAAGATAAATGGCTTTGTTTGTTTGTAACTATTCTTGTTTATTTTCATAAGAATAGTAGTTTTTAAGTAGGAGTACATTAAATGAACTTTCTTTACAGATAAACCAAACTTTGTCCCTTTTTCTCATGAGAGTCTTGATTTCATTGGTACATCAGGAGCATTTCTGGTCTCATGGTCATCTGTGTATACAAGGGTAATTTAGAGTTTTGGATAGCTGAAAGGGTAACAATGAAGTACAGTGTGACCTTTTCAGTGTTATCAGTTTGGTAAAGGGGAACCAAGTGATGGAATTCAGATAAGAAACAAGCAGATGTTTTATAGCA
This sequence comes from Protopterus annectens, assembly GCF_019279795.1. Classification (NCBI taxonomy): domain Eukaryota; kingdom Metazoa; phylum Chordata; order Ceratodontiformes; family Protopteridae; genus Protopterus; species Protopterus annectens. Next base: position 770,418,743 of record NC_056751.1, read on the forward strand.
CTGAAAGACTGATAGGATAGCAATGGACAATGATCCCTGAGGAAGTCTGCCATGATTTTAGTGTTAATTCATCAATGGGTGATGTTGGTACAAAGAGGATAAAGCATAGAATGCTTTTCTCTTTTAAGGCTGCATCTGTTTGGCTACTTTCTAATTTATTCTAGGTTAATGTGTTGCAGCATGTTGTTCTGCTGTTTGGCTTCATGGCCATAAGCATACAAATTAAAGTCCCCTAGAATAATCGCATTCCTGGGAAGTCCATGTGGGAACATTTGCAACAGCCCTGAATAGAAGCAACTGAGGAAGTTGGGGGTGGATATAAACAGAGGTAATGCTGAGTAAAGTTCCCTATGTGTAGGTTTACTAATCCCCACTTGGGAGCTGCATCATCAACCTGGTTAGCAAAATCATTGACTTGCAGGGAGACATGCTGCTTGCTTAGAAGCAAGACACCATCAGCATTTCTTGGACCAGGCCTAAAATTGTGTAGGATGTTCTAGTCGACCTGGATACAAGTCGAAGGGCAGAGGAAATCTTTAAGCATGATGTCAGCAAGAGCTATTATATTAGGGTTTTCTGTAGACATTGATTGCTTGATTGATTTTTATTGTACTACTTAAGACATTGTCTGATTAATTTTGAGTATACTACTTAAGTTGTGTCCATTCTTGCTCCCAAATGTCATTAAAAGCTATTATATTAGGGTTTTCTGTAGACATTGATTGATTGATTGATTTTGAGTGTACCATTTAGGACATTGTCTGATTGTTTGATTAATTTTGAGTATACTACTTAAGTTGTGTCCATCCTTGCTCCAAAACAAACTGCATTGGAAGAAGTGATTCCACGGCTACTGCAGTGTAAGTCACTAATGTCTACAGTTCAACCATGAAGAAACTTAAAGCACTTTCTTCTGTAACTTTAACAAGGGTGATTTGCTGCACATTAGTTATGTTATAGTACTTTTCACAGCATTACACATCTGTACAGAACTGTAGAATATGTAGTCGTCAGAAGCCGTTTCCTGGCACTACAAGCAGAAACTACTGATGTTATTAACGTGGATGGCCGTAAGATGTGATGAAAGCATTTTTCACCAAGTGTGGTATTAACGTGGATGGCCGTAAGCTGTGATGAAAGCATTTTTCACCAAGTGTGTCCTGTGTGTTTTTTGGCAGTAACATTAACACACCTCAATGCATGGGCTCTAACAGAAATATAAAAATCTTCTCACATTACTTTTACACTCTTTGCTCTCACCTCTTCTTTTAAAAGGAGGAATAGAATTTCATGCTGAGCAAACATGTTAGACAGCAGAACAGTCGTAACCTATTTTTGTGCTCTGTGTAGTGCTGAGTGTTGCTATTCTAGATGTTATGAGTGCAAAAAAAAATATTTATATATATGGGTCTATGTCAGATGACAGAGTTTTCAGAAACTCAAAATTCATATGGTCAAGACAATATGATAGAGTTTCTGAAAACTTGAGCATAAAAAAAAAAAACAAACACACAGAAAAACACAAAATTCTGCATATTTTACACTTTATCCAGGGGGCAATCCCCCCTACAACATCCACACCCCCTGAAATTTATATATACCAACTCCAAGATTGCACTACAAAGAGGAAAAGGGTACATTTAAAAATCCTCTCTGTAAAGCAATTTCCTTTTAAAAGTTTTGAGTTTTCAAAAACTCGATCATAAGATCTCAACCATATGAATTTCAAGTTTCTGAAAACTCAGTTACTGATAGGGAAACGTTTGTCATAAATAATAAAACTAAGCACAAGGAGGTCACTGATAGGAAACGTTTGTCATAAATAATAAAACTAACCACAAGGAGGTCACTGATAGGGAAACGTTTGTCATAAATAATAAAACTAAACACAAGGAGGTCACTGATAGGGAAACGTTTGTCATAAATAATAAAACTAACCACAAGGAGGTCACTGATAGGGAAACGTTTGTCATAAATAATAAAACTAACTACAAGGAGGTCACTGATAGGGAAACGTTTGTCATAAATAATAAAACTAACCACAAGGAGGTCACTGATAGGGAAACGTTTGTCATAAATAATAAAACTAACCACAAGGAGGTCACTGATAGGGAAACGTTTGTCATAAATAATAAAACTAAACACAAGGAGGTCACTGATAGGGAAACGTTTGTCATAAATAATAAAACTAAGCACAAGGAGGTCACTGATAGGAAACGTTTGTCATAAATAATAAAACTAACCACAAGGAGGTCACTGATAGGAAACGTTTGTCATAAATAATAAAACTAACCACAAGGAGGTCACTGATAGGGAAACGTTTGTCATAAATAATAAAACTAAACACAAGGAGGTCACTGATAGGGAAACGTTTGTCATAAATAATAAAACTAACCACAAGGAGGTCACTGATAGGGAAACGTTTGTCATAAATAATAAAACTAACCACAAGGAGGTCACTGATAGGGAAACGTTTGTCATAAATAATAAAACTAACCACAAGGAGGTCACTGATAGGAAACGTTTGTCATAAATAATAAAACTAACCACAAGGAGGTCACTGATAGGGAAACGTTTGTCATAAATAATAAAACTAACCACAAGGAGGTCACTGATAGGGAAACGTTTGTCATAAATAATAAAACTAAGTACAAGGAGGTCACTGATAGGGAAACGTTTGTCATAAATAATAAAACTAAACACAAGGAGGTCACTGATAGGGAAACATTTGTCATAAATAATAAAACTAACCACAAGGAGGTCACTGATAGGGAAACGTTTGTCATAAATAATAAAACTAAACACAAGGAGGTCACTGATAGGAAACGTTTGTCATAAATAATAAAACTAACCACAAGGAGGTCACTGATAGGGAAACGTTTGTCATAAATAATAAAACTAACCACAAGGAGGTCACTGATAGGAAACGTTTGTCATAAATAATAAAACTAACAACAAGGAGGTCACTGATAGGGAAACGTTTGTCATAAATAATAAAACTAAGCACATGGAGGTCACTGATAGGAAACGTTTGTCATAAATAATAAAACTAAGCACAAGGAGGTCACTGATAGGGAAACGTTTGTCATAAATAATAAAACTAAGCACAAGGAGGTCACTGATAGGGAAACGTTTGTCATAAATAATAAAACTAAACACAAGGAGGTCACTGATAGGAAACGTTTGTCATAAATAATAAAACTAACCACAAGGAGGTCACTGATAGGGAAACGTTTGTCATAAATAATAAAACTAAACACAAGGAGGTCACTGATAGGGAAACGTTTGTCATAAATAATAAAACTAAGCACAAGGAGGTCACTGATAGGGAAACATTTGTCATAAATAATAAAACTAACAACAAGGAGGTCACTGATAGGGAAACGTTTGTCATAAATAATAAAACTAACCACAAGGAGGTCACTGATAGGGAAACGTTTGTCATAAATAATAAAACTAAGCACAAGGAGGTCACTGATAGGGAAACGTTTGTCATAAATAATAAAACTAACCACAAGGAGGTCACTGATAGGGAAATGTTTGTCATAAATAATAAAACTAACCACAAGGAGGTCACTGATAGGGAAACGTTTGTCATAAATAATAAAACTAAACACAAGGAGGTCACTGATAGGGAAACGTTTGTCATAAATAATAAAACTAAACACAAGGAGGTCACTGATAGGGAAACGTTTGTCATAAATAATAAAACTAAACACAAGGAGGTCACTGATAGGGAAACGTTTGTCATAAATAATAAAACTAACAACAATGAGGTCACTGATAGGGAAACGTTTGTCATAAATAATAAAACTAACTACAAGGAGGTCACTGATAGGAAACGTTTGTCATAAATAATAAAACTAAGCACAAGGAGGTCACTGATAGGGAAACGTTTGTCATAAATAATAAAACTAAACACAAGGAGGTCACTGATAGGGAAACGTTTGTCATAAATAATAAAACTAAACACAAGGAGGTCACTGATAGGGAAACGTTTGTCATAAATAATAAAACTAAACACAAGGAGGTCACTGATAGGGAAACGTTTGTCATAAATAATAAAACTAAGCACAAGGAGGTCACTGATAGGGAAACGTTTGTCATAAATAATAAAACTAAACACAAGGAGGTCACTGATAGGAAACGTTTGTCATAAATAATAAAACTAAGCACAAGGAGGTCACTGATAGGGAAACGTTTGTCATAAATAATAAAACTAACCACAAGGAGGTCACTGATAGGGAAACGTTTGTCATAAATAATAAAACTAAACACAAGGAGGTCACTGATAAATAATAAAATGAACCACAAGGAGGTCACTGATAGGGAAACGTTTGTCATAAATAATAAAACTAAACACAAGGAGGTCACTGATAGGGAAACGTTTGTCATAAATAATAAAACTAAGCACAAGGAGGTCACTGATAGGGAAATGCTTGTCATGTCATAAATTACATTGTCAAATATTACCTGTGGCAGGCACCATTTTTAAAACTACACTCCACTCTGCTACAGGCCCCATGAATGCTCAATGTCTTTCCAACCTAATCACTCTCCTCTTAAGTATTCAACTGCAGTACCACCTTTAACATTCTTGTAAGAAAAGCGCAGTCCGGGTCTGAACTGTCTGCAAACAGCTACAGTTAACTTTGAGTATGTGTCTACCTGTTTGAGCCAATATTCATTTTCCCCTGGAGAGCATTCTGCTTTGGCTTGTAAGCAGCCCGCCCCCACCACACACACACACACACACACACACACACACACACACACACACACACACACACACACACACACACACACACACACACACACACACACACCTTCCACTTTCTCTTATTCCCTTCTGTTAGCAAATAGTGTCCATAACTGATCAATACTGTGCATTTGTTAATTTAAACTATGACCACAGTAGCCTACTGATACAAGGTTATCCTGTTTTTCCACCTGAGAAATTAAGAAATGACTTACAGTTTCAGAGCAGTCCTTGGTCAATTGTGATTGTTTCTTAACACATACTTGTCTTTGGTTTGGGATTGTATCCAGCCCCCTCATACGAGCAACTAACAGGGTCTCTACCTGCTTCAATCCCCACCCTGGCCCCTATTCCCTCCTGCCCCCAGTGGTCCCACCTTTATTGCACTCAAACCTCTCCCATCTTTCCAGTAGCCAACCACAGCGCTAACCCAACACTATGTCCTCAATCTTCCCACTACTATCACACCTCCTCAACCAACATGTATAAGCATACCTTACCTATGCTCACTGCATGCACTCTCCTTGCATATCTTACATCCTACCAAAGCTCCATCATTCCCCCACTCAACCACTAACACTGTACTTCTACTCACACCACCACTCATGTCTCACCCACACTCAGCTTCCCTCCCACTGGCTCAAGAACCATCCCTATGCACCCCCCACATATTCTACCAACTATATTACTCAAACATAAAGCATCCCTACAACTTAACATAGTAACCCTCCCACCATACCTATTACCCACAGAGCACAATCATAAAGTTTCCCTAATAAACACATTCAAAAACTGAGAAAAATAATAACCTCATGCATATCAAAACTAGCCCTAAGTGGAGACATCCACCCCAACCCTGAACCTACCATCTCCAACCCCATCCTCATAATTAGACTAGAAAGCACAACTTCTCCCATATCACAGTCAATAGAAAGCCAAGTGACTTCCTTCTACTAAGCCTAAATATTAGAAGTATATCCAACAAAGTCCATGAACTCCATGCCACCATAGACTTGTACTCCCCAGATATAGTCATCCTGACAGAAACCTGGCTAAAACCTCACATTACCAGTGAGCAAATACTCCCTACATGTTACGGCATACTAAGAGCAGACCGGCTAAACAAAAAAGGAGGTGGTGTAGCTATAATATTTAAACAGCATCTAAACATCCTGATCTTAAAATCATCAGCTCCACAAATAGGCAATGAAGAAATAATATATACCAACCTCAAAATTAACCAAAACAAAACCATCAACATAATTGGATGCTACTTCCCACCTGGCCAAAACATCCCTCCACTAGAAAACCTCCTCAGCTGGTCTACCCACCATCTCCCCCAAGGAAACTATCATCTTAGGTGATTTCAATATTGACTGGCAATCCTGTTCTGGCAACAATCCAACCCATCATGTACACCTTCATGGCTTCACCCAACTAGTCCAGTCACTAGCCAGGATACATAAAAACTCCAGCAAGCACACTACCCTGGACTGTATACTAGTCAGTAAGAGCCCCCAGTCATATATAACAGGCTGCTTATCAGATAGCCTCAGTGATCACTCCCTAACATTCCTACTCAAAAAATACCTATACCAAGCTAAACCTGTCCTCTACCGTCAAATACGTAAAAAACTAAACTTTAACCCACTCACATTCATCTCATCCCTCAAAGAATGTAACTGGCATCCTCTAAAGTACCTCAGTCTAGATGATGCAAATTTTTTTAATACTACCTTCCTGAACATCCTTAATTACCATGCCCCCATAAGATTTTCCAGAACCAAAGCACAACCCTCCCCATAGCTACAGAAAACCATTAAGTCAGAAATGAAAAACAGGGATAAAGCCTGGGAGCACTGGCGCAAAACCAAAACCCCCTCAGCTAGACAGAAATTACTATAACTACGCAACAGAGTCAAAAAGCTAATAAAACAGGACAAATTCCAATACTACCAGTCTGTCCTAGACTCCTCACAACACAGCCCTAAGCAATTCTGGTCCTCCATTAATTCCATCCTCCACCCAGGTAAAGTTAGTACCCCTCCTCTTAACATCCCTCACTCCTCAGAAAATATTGCTACCTCATTCAACACACACTTCACACAAACCATACTATCACTAGCTAAACAACACAACCCCCCTCCCCTCCAACCCACACCTTCAACTAGTAATCTCTCCACTGCCTTCTCTTTTTCTCTTGTACCTACCTCCAACATAAAAAAAAACTCTTAACTAAACTTAAGCCCACCAAATTACCAGCAGACAACCTCCCAAGTGAATACCTACAAATCGCAGTTGATGCTCTGACCTACCCAGAATCCATCTTGATTAACCGATCTCTGTCAGAAAGTTATGTTCCCACACTGTGGAAAGTATCACATATAATTCCCCTCTACAAAGGCGGACCCTCCACAGAACTAACCAATTACCACCCCATAACTATTCTCTCTCCACTCTCCAAAATACTAGAGAGATGCATACACTCTCAGGTCTCTGACTACCCCCTTACTAACAACCTCCTTTCCAGTACTCAGCATGGTTTCCGACCAAACCATAGCACCACCACTGCCTTACTCTCCTTTACTAACACTATCCTTCAGCATAAAAACAATGGCTCTCTCCTCTGCTACTTTCCTAGACCTATCTAAAGCATTTGACATGGTCCCACACAAACAACTTATCTCTGTCCTCAATAACCTATCCTTCTCACAATCAGTCACCAACTGGTTTCAGAGTTACCTGTCTGACCGTCAACAATCTGTTGTATGGCAGAATGACATATCTCCCCAACTACCTGTCTTCATAGGGGTTCCCCAAGGATCCATCCTTGGACCCCTACTCTTCTCTGTTTACACCAATAATCTAGCCTCTGCCACCAAACATGGCACACTCATACTGTCATGAATGACTCGACCATCATCTGCTCAGCCCAATCCTACCCAAACTGCAAAGTCACACAGGAGCCGTTTCCTCTGTTGAAACTTGGTTATCCAATGCCCAATTAATACTCAACCCAAACAAAACTAAACTACTCATCTTCCAACCCACCAAACATACTCAAAACAACTCTCACTTTAACATCACAGCAAAAGACACCACCACTATATACCCAACTGAACACACCAAATTGCTAGGAGTGGAAATAGACAATAAACTAAAATTTGACATTCACACATCCATGACCATAAAAAAGTCCACAAAAAACTAGGAGCGTTCTACAGAAATAAGCAATGTCTCACCAAAGCAGCAAAGATTTCAGTAGCAAATTCCCATCTTATCTCCACCCTACTTTATGCCTCTCCAATATATACCAACCTAAGGCAATGTGATCTAAACAACCTAAAGACCTGCTACAACAAAATTGCCAAATTCACCACAGGGGCATCCTACCGTAGTCACCACTGTCTCTCACTTGCTGGAAACCCCCGGGCCCCCGGCCTTGAAACTCCCCTCCCCCCCCCTTCCCAAAAATTTGGTATCCAAAACCCTTCCTTTTTCCCTTTCCCCAAAAACTATAAAAACCCCCTCCACTAAAAATGGTTCCATCCCCCTCCAAAAATCTACCCCCCCAACCCGTCCCACC
>NC_056751.1:770427587-770495087 GCF_019279795.1 Protopterus annectens
TGCCATTGCTTTGACATATTTCCTTATGTCCATTGCTTTGACATATTTCCTTATGTCCATTGCTTTGACATATTTCCTTATGTCCATTGCTTTGACATATTTCCTTATGTCCATTGCTTTGACATATTTCCTTATGCCCATTGCTTTGACATATTTCCTTATGTCCATTGCTTTGACATATTTCCTTATGTCCATTGCTTTGACATATTTCCTTATGTCCATTGCTTTGACATATTTCCTTATGTCCATTGCTTTGACATATTTCCTTATGTCCATTGCTTTGACATATTTCCTTATGTCCATTGCTTTGACATATTTCCTTATGTCCATTGCTTTGACATATTTCCTTATGTCCATTGCTTTGACATATTTCCTTATGCCCATTGCTTTGACATATTTCCTTATGTCCATTGCTTTGACATATTTCCTTATGCCCATTGCTTTGACATATTTCCTTATGTCCATTGCTTTGACATATTTCCTTATGCCCATTGCTTTGACATATTTCCTTATGTCCATTGCTTTGACATATTTCCTTATGTCCATTGCTTTGACATATTTCCTTATGTCCATTGCTTTGACATATTTCCTTATGTCCATTGCTTTGACATATTTCCTTATGTCCATTGCTTTGACATATTTCCTTATGTCCATTGCTTTGACATATTTCCTTATGCCCATTGCTTTGACATATTTCCTTATGTCCATTGCTTTGACATATTTCCTTATGCCCATTGCTTTGACATATTTCCTTATGTCCATTGCTTTGACATATTTCCTTATGCCCATTGCTTTGACATATTTCCTTATGTCCATTGCTTTGACATATTTCCTTATGTCCATTGCTTTGACATATTTCCTTATGTCCATTGCTTTGACATATTTCCTTATGCCCATTGCTTTGACATATTTCCTTATGTCCATTGCTTTGACATATTTCCTTATGTCCATTGCTTTGACATATTTCCTTATGTCCATTGCTTTGACATATTTCCTTATGCCCATTGCTTTGACATATTTCCTTATGTCCATTGCTTTGACATATTTCCTTATGCCCATTGCTTTGACATATTTCCTTATGTCCATTGCTTTGACATATTTCCTTATGTCCATTGCTTTGACATATTTCCTTATGTCCATTGCTTTGACATATTTCCTTATGTCCATTGCTTTGACATATTTCCTTATGTCCATTGCTTTGACATATTTCCTTATGCCCATTGTTTTGACATATTTCCTTATGTCCATTGCTTTGACATATTTCCTTATGTCCATTGCTTTGACATATTTCCTTATGCCCATTGCTTTGACATATTTCCTTATGCCCATTGCTTTGACATATTTCCTTATGCCCATTGCTTTGACATATTTCCTTATGTCCATTGCTTTGACATATTTCCTTATGTCCATTGCTTTGACATATTTCCTTATGTCCATTGCTTTGACATATTTCCTTATGTCCATTGCTTTGACATATTTCCTTATGCCCATTGCTTTGACATATTTCCTTATGTCCATTGCTTTGACATATTTCCTTATGTCCATTGCTTTGACATATTTCCTTATGCCCATTGCTTTGACATATTTCCTTATGTCCATTGCTTTGACATATTTCCTTATGTCCATTGCTTTGACATATTTCCTTATGCCCATTGCTTTGACATATTTCCTTATGTCCATTGCTTTGACATATTTCCTTATGCCCATTGCTTTGACATATTTCCTTATGTCCATTGCTTTGACATATTTCCTTATGTCCATTGCTTTGACATATTTCCTTATGTCCATTGCTTTGACATATTTCCTTATGCCCATTGCTTTGACATATTTCCTTATGTCCATTGCTTTGACATATTTCCTTATGTCCATTGCTTTGACATATTTCCTTATGTCCATTGCTTTGACATATTTCCTTATGCCCATTGCTTTGACATATTTCCTTATGTCCATTGCTTTGACATATTTCCTTATGTCCATTGCTTTGACATATTTCCTTATGCCCATTGCTTTGACATATTTCCTTATGCCCATTGCTTTGACATATTTCCTTATGTCCATTGCTTTGACATATTTCCTTATGTCCATTGCTTTGACATATTTCCTTATGCCCATTGCTTTGACATATTTCCTTATGCCCATTGCTTTGACATATTTCCTTATGTCCATTGCTTTGACATATTTCCTTATGTCCATTGCTTTGACATATTTCCTTATGTCCATTGCTTTGACATATTTCCTTATGTCCATTGCTTTGACATATTTCCTTATGTCCATTGCTTTGACATATTTCCTTATGTCCATTGCTTTGACATATTTCCTTATGCCCATTGCTTTGACATATTTCCTTATGTCCATTGCTTTGACATATTTCCTTATGCCCATTGCTTTGACATATTTCCTTATGTCCATTGCTTTGACATATTTCCTTATGCCCATTGCTTTGACATATTTCCTTATGTCCATTGCTTTGACATATTTCCTTATGTCCATTGCTTTGACATATTTCCTTATGCCCATTGCTTTGACATATTTCCTTATGCCCATTGCTTTGACATATTTCCTTATGTCCATTGCTTTGACATATTTCCTTATGTCCATTGCTTTGACATATTTCCTTATGTCCATTGCTTTGACATATTTCCTTATGTCCATTGCTTTGACATATTTCCTTATGCCCATTGCTTTGACATATTTCCTTATGTCCATTGCTTTGACATATTTCCTTATGCCCATTGCTTTGACATATTTCCTTATGTCCATTGCTTTGACATATTTCCTTATGTCCATTGCTTTGACATATTTCCTTATGTCCATTGCTTTGACATATTTCCTTATGCCCATTGCTTTGACATATTTCCTTATGTCCATTGCTTTGACATATTTCCTTATGTCCATTGCTTTGACATATTTCCTTATGTCCATTGCTTTGACATATTTCCTTATGCCCATTGCTTTGACATATTTCCTTATGTCCATTGCTTTGACATATTTCCTTATGCCCATTGCTTTGACATATTTCCTTATGTCCATTGCTTTGACATATTTCCTTATGCCCATTGCTTTGACATATTTCCTTATGTCCATTGCTTTGACATATTTCCTTATGCCCATTGCTTTGACATATTTCCTTATGTCCATTGCTTTGACATATTTCCTTATGCCCATTGCTTTGACATATTTCCTTATGTCCATTGCTTTGACATATTTCCTTATGCCCATTGCTTTGACATATTTCCTTATGCCCATTGCTTTGACATATTTCCTTATGTCCATTGCTTTGACATATTTCCTTATGCCCATTGCTTTGACATATTTCCTTATGCCCATTGCTTTGACATATTTCCTTATGTCCATTGCTTTGACATATTTCCTTATGTCCATTGCTTTGACATATTTCCTTATGCCCATTGCTTTGACATATTTCCTTATGTCCATTGCTTTGACATATTTCCTTATGCCCATTGCTTTGACATATTTCCTTATGTCCATTGCTTTGACATATTTCCTTATGCCCATTGCTTTGACATATTTCCTTATGTCCATTGCTTTGACATATTTCCTTATGTCCATTGCTTTGACATATTTCCTTATGCCCATTGCTTTGACATATTTCCTTATGCCCATTGCTTTGACATATTTCCTTATGTCCATTGCTTTGACATATTTCCTTATGTCCATTGCTTTGACATATTTCCTTATGCCCATTGCTTTGACATATTTCCTTATGTCCATTGCTTTGACATATTTCCTTATGCCCATTGCTTTGACATATTTCCTTATGTCCATTGCTTTGACATATTTCCTTATGTCCATTGCTTTGACATATTTCCTTATGCCCATTGCTTTGACATATTTCCTTATGTCCATTGCTTTGACATATTTCCTTATGTCCATTGCTTTGACATATTTCCTTATGTCCATTGCTTTGACATATTTCCTTATGTCCATTGCTTTGACATATTTCCTTATGTCCATTGCTTTGACATATTTCCTTATGCCCATTGCTTTGACATATTTCCTTATGCCCATTGCTTTGACATATTTCCTTATGTCCATTGCTCTTTGCTCCACTTCTTTCCTCAGCCACGTCCAAAGGTCACCACAGACAACTACTTTGCCTTCTTAATCTTGTTCCTGTTTAGAACATTTTCTGTTGCCTCCTCTTAGAAAATATCCTTAACTTCAGTCTGTGGTTCTTCAGGAGTTCTGTCCACCAGCTCTAGTCCCTTAAATGTCTTTTTTACCTTCACTATATTCTCATTCGGAACACTGTTGATCTTGCATTTAGTTAGCCACTGACATTTTGATTCCCCACAACTATTACCATCACATAGTAGCTAACATGACATCCCCACAGCAATACTAGCAACAGATTCATACTTTCAAGGATTCATTCATAGATTATTAATGCAGTGCAAAGTGAAAATTAACATGGAGAGTGCACATCCACATGGTGCGGGTGACCCCAAGACACTCATAACATTGCTGCATAGTGGTTGAAATAGCACAGCATGCTAATGACTGCCAAAATGATACGCAAATAATGAATCCTTTGAAACTCATCCATACAATATATGCAGAAAACAGGTCTCAAAATGGCAGACCAGTTCATTGACTACATCACAGGAACCATGCCATGACTCTTAGCAGTAGCATTACATCATGTGTTTGTACACATGATCAGAGAAAGTGCTGGCAATGTTGTAAGTTGACTGCATGGACATTGCATGGGCAATGCCCAGGATCAGTGGTGGAAGCTGCATCAATGGAAGAGGTACCAATAACATCTGACAGATCAACAGGCTGTAGACCATTTCTGTGTAAACAGGAATACTGCAAGTAACCAAGTCAAGCTCTTTTACCTGTGAACAGAATCAAGAGGTGTGCATGTGTACATGTTATGCACATTGCTGTAGACACAGGCATGTGTAGAAAGACCCAACGTAGCTAGAAGGACATTCCAGTGATCTGTGCGGGACACATTTGGGATATTGCTAGAAGGACCTTGCAGAGACCTGTGAGGGGCACATTTGGGATATTGCTAGAAGGACCTTGCAGAGACCTGTGATGGACACATTTGGGATATTGCTTGAAGGACCTTGCAGAGATTTGGGATATCGCAGGTATTAGTCTTATGAATCCCAAACTATCTCCTTAACATTATGCTATAATGTGTGGACGAGCATATCTTGTTCTTCAGGACAGTAGAGAAGAAAACCAACACCGTGCAGGCTTTCTACAATATACCTTATGTCCCTAATGTCCTAGTAGCCATAGACAGCACCCATGTTGTTACCAAGGCCCCGTTGAGCCTGGAGCAGGCAATAAATAAATGGCGAAGGCTTCCACTTCCTGGATTGCCATGTAATGCACTGGGCCTTTTTAATCACATGTCAATGCACCATTTGGCACTTGTCTGACCTATAACAATGACTCCTGCAAATGGACCTCCCACAGAATCAACTGGTTTGTAAGTATACACACATGCAAGATAGACCTGCCAATGCACAGCAGTAGTACACAGCAGTTACATACATGCTGGCAGTAAGCCACAGCAGTTACATACATGATGGCAGTAGTACACTGCAGTTACATACATGCTAGCAGTAGGCCACAGCAGTTACATACATGCTGGCAGTAGTATACAACAGTTACATACATGCTGGCAGTAGTACACAGCAGTTACATACATGCTGACACTGGTACACAGCAGTTACATACATGCTGGCAGTAGTACACAGAAGTTACATACATACTGGCAGTAGTACACAGCAGTTACATACATGCTGGCAGTAGGCCACAGCAGTTACATACATGCTGGCAGTAGGCCATAGCAGTTACATACATGCTGGTAGTAGTACACAGCAGTTACATACATGCTGGCAGTAGGTCATAGCAGTTACATACATGCTGGTAGTAGTACACAACAGTTACATACATGCTGCCAGTACTACACAGCAGTTGCATACATGCTGGCAGTAGGCCACAGCAGTTACATACATGTTGGCAGTAGGCCATAGCAGTTATATACATGCTGGCAGTAGTAGACAGCAGTTACATACATGCTGGCAGTAGGCCACATCAGTTACATACATGCTGGCAGTAGGCCACAGCAGTTACATACATGCTGGCAGTATTACACTGCTTTTATATACATGCTAGCAGTAGGTCACAGCAGTTACATACATGCTGACAGTAGACCATAGCAGTTACATACATGCTGGCAGTAGTACACAGCAGTTACATACATGCTGGCAGTAGGTCACAGCAGTTACCTACATGCTGGCAGAGGTACACAGCAGTTACATACATGCTGGAAGAAGTACACAGCAGTTACATTCATGCTGGCAAGGGGCCACATATAACAAGATAATTACTTTATGCAGCAGGTGATGATCAATGTACCCAGATGCCCTGACTGATGACCCTAATCCACAACTCTCTGATCATCCATGCATAAAATTTCCTGTAATACATGAAGAAATCCAAACCATACTGGAGTTGGAGTACAGAGTGACAGGTGACCGTAACAACCATAATGAGGAGGACGGGTGACTGTAACAACTATAATGAGAAAAATGGGTAACTGTAACAACTATAATGAGGAGAGGGGGTAACTGTTACAACTATAATGAGGAGAAGGGGTGACTGTAACAACTATAATGAGGAGAAGGGGTGACTGTAACAACTATAATTAGGAGAAGGGGTATGGCAGGTGAAGACAGCAGCCATAGTGGCAGGAAGACTGTGGAGTCAGGGATGACATTTTCCAGTGCTGGGGTTAAGTTGTGATGATACGACTATTGCCAATGTTTCTTTTGTTGATTTGTAATACTGGGACTGACTCCTGTCTATAGCAGGGAAGGAGTAGAACTATACTGATGTAGTATCTCATGAGCTGAAGCAAAAGAACAGCATTACATATGGCATGGACAATGCCCATGATTGGGGTGGAAGGCTGGATATGGCATGTACAATGCCCATGATCAGTGGTGGCAGGCTGTATATATCACGGACAATGCCCATGATCAGTGGTGGAAAGCTGTATATGGCATGGACAATGCCCATGATCAGGGGTGGCTGGCTGTATATGGCATGGACAATGCCACTGATCGGGGTGGAAGGCTGTAAATAGCATGGACAATGCCCATGATCTGGGTGGAAGGGTGGATATGGCATGGACAATGCCCATTATTGGGGTGGATAGCTGTATATATCATGGACAATGCCCATGATTTGGGTGGAGGGCTGTATATGGCATGGACAATGCTCATGATCAGTGGTGGCAGGCTGTATATGACATGGACAATGCCCATGATTGGCGTGGATGGCTGTATATGGCATGGACAATGCCCATGATCAGGGGTGGATGGCTGTATATGGCATGGACAATACTTATGATCAGGGGTGGCAGGCTGTATATGGCATGGACAATGCCCATGGTAAGTGGTGGAAGGCTGTATATGGCATGGACAATGCCCATGGTAAGTGGTGGAAGGCTGTATATGGCATGGACAATGCCCATGATCAGTGGTGGCAGGCTGTATATATCATCGACAATGCCCATGATTGCGGTTGAAGGCTGTATATGGCATGGACAATGCCCATGATCAGTTGTAGAAGGCTGTATATGGCATGGACAATGCCCATGATCAGGGGTGGATGGCTGAATATGACATGGATGATGCTCATGATCAGTGGTGGAAGGCTGTATATGGCAGGGAAAACACCCATGATGAGGGGTGGAAAGCTGTATATGTCATGGACAATGCCCATGATCAGTGATGGAAGGCTGTATATGACAGGGACAACACCAATGTCAAAGGTGGAAGGCTGTATATGGCATGGACAATGCTTATGAACAGGGGTGGCAGGCTGTATATATCATCGACAATGCCCATGATTGGGGTTGATGGCTGTATATGGCATGGACAATGCCCATGGTAAGTGGTGGAAGGCTGTATATGGCATGGACAATGCCCATGATCAGTGGTGGCAGGCTGTATATATCATCGACAATGCCCATGATTGGGGTTGATGGCTGTATATGGCATGGACAATGCCCATGGCCAGTGGTGGAAGTCTATATATGGCATGGACAATGCCCGTGGTCAGTGGTGGAAGGCTGTATATGGCATGGACAATGCCCATGATCAGTGGTGGAAGGCTGTATATGGCATGGACAATGCCCATAATCAGTGATGAAAGGCTGTATATGTTATGGACAATGCCTATGATCAAAGGTGGAAGGCTGTATATGGCACGAACAATGCCCATCATCAGAGGTGGAAGTCTGTATATGTCATGGACAATGCCTATTATTGGGGTGGATGGCTGTATATGGCATAGACAATGTCCATGATCAGGGTTGCCAGGATGTATATGACATGGACAATGACCATGATTAGGGGTGGCAGGCTGTTTGTGGCATGGACAACGTCCACAATCAGTGGTGGAAGGCTGTATATGGCATGGACAATGCCTATCATCAATGGTGGCAGGCTGTATAAGGCATGGCAATGCCCATGATCAGTGGTGGAATGCTGTATATAGCAGGGGCAACACCCATGCTCATGGGTGGAAGGCTGTATACATACCTCTCAACTGTCTCTAATTTTCAGGGACGTCCCTGATTTTGACTCAAATTTTTGCTCTGTACCTCTGAATCCCTCCTAAAACTACTGACAGTGGGCAGAAAGGTGGTGAATTACACTTAATGAATAATGACAATAATTAAGAGTTATAAACTTCTTTTACTTCAGAAAAGGTGTATCAATTCATATGCTCTGATTCTCTCAATGTTTCAACTTAATAGCACTAATATTTTAAAAGTGTCCCTGATTGTCCCTGATTTTTCTTGACTTTTCCCTGATTTTGTTCAAATTTGTCCCTGATTGGTTGAGATGTCCGGCTTTTTATGGCATGGACAATGCCCATGATCAGGGTTGCCAGGCTGTATATGGCATAGACAATGCCCACTGTCAGTGTTGGGAGGCTGTATATGGCATGGACAATGCTCATGATCAGGAACAGAAAGCTGTATATTGCATGGACAATGCCCATGATCAGGGTTTCCAGGCTGTATATCACATGGACAATGCCCATGATTAGTGGTGGCAGGCTGTGTGCGGTATGGACAATGACCACGATCAGTGGTGGAAGGCTGTATATGTAATGGACAATGCCCATGATCAGATGTGGAAGGATGTATATGGCGTGGGCAATGCTTATGATCAAGAGTGGCAGGCTGCATATGGCATGGGAAATGCTTATGTTCAGGGGTGGAAGGCTGTATATGGCATGGACAATGCCCATGGTCAGTGGTGGAAGGCTGTATATGCAATGGACAATGCCCATGATCAGTAGTGGAAGGCTGTATATGGCATGGACAATGCCTATGATCAGGGGTGGAAGGCTGTATATGGCATGGACAATGCCCATGGTCAGTGGTGGAAGGCTGTATATGGCATGGACAATGTCCATGATCAGTGGTGGAAGGTTGTATATTGCATGGACACTCCCCAAGATCAGTGGTGGAAAGATGCATATGGCATGGACAATGCTTATGATCAGGGGAGGCAGGCTGAATATGGCATGGACAATGCCCATGATCAGGGTTGCCGGGCTGTATATGGCATGGCCAATGCCCATAGTCAGTGGTGGGAGGCTGTATATGGTACGGGCAATGCTCATGATCAGGGGGGAAGGCTGTAAATTGCATGGACAATGTCCGTTATCAGTGGTGAAAGGCTGTTTATATCATGGACAATGCCCATGCTCGGGGTGGATGACTGTATATGGCATGGGCAATGACGTTTGATCAGTGGTGGAAGGCTGTATATGGCATGGACAATGCCCATGATTGGGGTGGATGGCTGTATATAGCATGGCCAATGCCCATGGTCAGTGGTGGAAGGCTGTATATGGAATGGACAATGCCCATGGTCAATGGTGGAAGGCTGTATATGGCATGGACAATGTCCATGATCAGTGGTGGCAGGCTGTATATTTCATGAACAATGCCCATAATCAGGGGGAATGGCTGTACATGGCATGGACAATGCCCATGATCAGTGGTGGAAGGATGTATTTGGCATGGACAATGCCCATGGTCAGTGGTGGAAGGCTGTATATGGCATGGACAAGGCTCATGATCCATTGAGGAAGGCTGTTTATATCTTGGACAATGCCCATGATTGGGGTGGATGGCTGTATATGGTATGGACAATACCCATGGTCTGTGGTGGAAGGCTATATATGGAATGGACAATGCCCATGATCAGTGGTGGAAAACTGTGAATGGCATGGACAATGCCCATGATCAGGGTGGAAGGCTGTACATGGCATGGACAATACTTTTGATCAGGGATGGCAGGCTGTATATGGCATGCACAATGCCCGTGATTAGTGGCGGAAGGCTGTATATGGCATAGACAATGCCTGTGATCAGTGGTGCAAGGCTGTATATGGCATGGACAATACCCATGGTCAGTGGTGGAAGGCTGTATAGGGCAAGGACAATGCTTATGATTAGGTGTGGAAGGCTGTATATATCATGGACAATGCCCATGGCCAGTGGTGGAAGGCTGTATATGGCATGGACAATGCCCATGATCAGTGGTGGTAGGCTTTATATGTCTTGGACAATGCCCATGATCAGTGGTGGAAGGCTGTATATTGCATGGACAATGCCCACGATCAGTGGTGAAAAGCTGTATATATGCTGGACAACACACATGATCAGTGCTGGAAGGCTGTATATGACATAGACAATGCCCATGGTCACTGGTGGAATGCTGTATATGGCATGGATAATGTCCATGATCAGTGTTGCAGGCTGTATATACCATGGACAATGCCCATGATCAGGGTGGATGACTGTATATGGCATGGGCAATGCCCATGATCAGTTATTGATGGTTGTATACGGCATGGACAATGCTCATTATAAGTGGTGGAAGGCTGTATCTGGCAAGGAGAACACTCGTGATCAGTGGTGGAAGGTTGTATATGGCATGGACAATGCCCATGGTCAGTGGTGGATGGCTGTATATGGCATGGACAATGCCCATGATCAGTGGTAGAATGCTGTATATATCATGGACAATGCTCATGGTCAGGGGTGGATGGCTGTATATGGCATGGACAGTGCCCATGACCAGTGGTGGAAGGCTGTATATGGCATGGACAATGCCCATGGTCAGGGGTGGATGGCTGTATATGGCATGGACCGTGCCCATGACCAGTGGTGGAAGGCTGTATATATCATGGACAAAGCCCATTATCCGGGTGGATGGCAGGCTTTATATTGCAAGGACAACTACCATGAGGAGTGATGGAAGGCTGTATATGTCATGGGCAATGCCCAGGGTCAGTGGTAGCAGGCTGTATATGTCATGGACAATGCGCATGATCAGAGGTCGAAGGCTGTATATGGCATGAACATTGCCCGTGATTAGAGGTGGAAGGCTGTATATGGCATGGGCAACACCCATGCTCATGGGTGGAAGGCTGTATATGACATGGACAATGCCCGTGATCAGTGGTGAAAGGCTTTATATAGTAGGGACAGCACCTATGATCAGGGGAGGAAGGCTGTATATGGCATGGACAATGCCCATGATCAGGGTCAAACGCTGTATATGGCATGGACAATGCCCATGATCAGGGTCAAAGGCTGTATATAGCAGGGACAACACCCATGATCAGGAGTGGAAGGCTGTATCTGGCATGGACAATGCTTATGATCAAGGGTGACAGGCTGCATATGGCATGGACAATGCTTATGATCAGGGATGGCAGGCTGTATATGGCATGGACAATGCCCATGATTGGGGTGGATGGCCGTATATGTCATGGACAATGCCCATGATCAGGGTTGCCAGGCTGTATATGACATGGACATTGCCCGTGATTATTGGTGGCAGGCTGTATGTGGCATGGACAACACCCACGATCAGAGGTGGAAGACTGTATATGGCATGGTCCATGCCCATGATCAGTGGTGGCAGGCTGTATATGGCATGGTAATGCCCATGATCAGTGGTGGAAGGCTATATATGGCAGGGGCAACACCCATGCTCAGGGGTGGAATGCTGCTTATGATATGGACAATGCCCAAGATCAGTAGTGGAAGACTGTATATGGCATGGACAATGCTCATGATCAAGTGTGGAAGGATGTATATGGCATGGACAATGCCTATGATCAGAGGTGGAAGGCTGTATATGGCATGAACAATGCCCATGATCAGAGGTTGAAGTCTGTATATGGCATGGACAATGCCCATTATCAGGGTGGATGGCTGTATATGGCATGGATAATGCCCATGATCAGGGTTGCCAGGCTGTATATGACATGGACAATGCCCATGATCAGTGGTGGCAGGCTGTATATGGCATAGCAGTGCCCATGATCAGTAGTGGAATGCTGTATATGGCATGGGCAACACCCATGCTCATGGGTGGAAGGCTGTATATGGCATGGACAATGCCAATGATCAGTGGTGAAAGGCTGTATATAGCAGGGACAACACCCATGATCAGGAGTGGAAGGCTGTATATGGCATGGACAATGCCCATGATCAGGTGTGGAAGGATGTATATGGCATGGACAATGCTTATGATCAAGGTTGACAGGCTGCATATGGCATGGACAATGCTTATGATCAGGGATGGCAGGCTGTATATGGCATAGACAATGCCCATGATCAGTGGTGGAAGGCTGTATATGGCATGGACAACGCCTATGATCAGGGTAGGAAGGTTGTATACTGCATGGACATTGCCCACGATCAGTGGTGGAAGGATGTATATTGCATGGGCAATCCCCATGATCACTGGTGGAAAGATGTACATGGCATCAACAATGCTTATGATCAGGGGAGGCAGGCTGTATATGGCATGGACAATGTCCATATTCAGTGGTGGCAGGCTGTATATATCATAGACAATGCCGATGATCAGGGGTGCAAGGCTGTATTATGGAATGGACAATGCCCATGATCAGGGTTGCCAGGCTGTATATGGCATGGACAAGGCCCATGGTCAGTGTTAGGAGGTTGTATATGGCATGGACAATGCTCATGATCAGGGGCTAAAAGCTGTATATTGCATGGACAATGCCCATCATTGGGGTTTATAGGCTGTATATGACATGGACAATGCCCATGACTAGTGGTGGCAGGCTGTGTGCTGCATGGAAAACAATCACGAACAGTGGTGGAAGGCTGTATATGGCATGCACAATGCCCATGATCAGTGGTGGCAGGCTGTATATTGCATGGTAATGCCCATGATCAGTGGTGGAAGGCTGTATATGGCAGGGGCAATGCCCAAGCTCAGGAGTGGATGGTTGCATATGGCATGTACAATGCCCATCATCAATGGTGAAAGGCTGTATATGGCAAAGACAACCCCCATGATCAGGGATGGAAGGATGTATATGGCATGGACAATGCCGATAATTGGGGTGGAAGGCTGTATTTGCATGGACAATGCCCATGATCAGGTGTGGAAGGATGCATATGGCATGGACAATGCTTATGATCAAGGGTGGTAGGCTGCATATGGCATGGACAATGCTTATGATCAGGGGTGGCAGGCAGTATATGACATAGACAATTCCCATGATCAGTGGTGGAAGGCTGTATATGGCATGGACAATGCCTTTGATCAGGGGGTGGAAGGCTGTATATGGCATGGACAATGCCCATGGTCAGTGGTGGAAGGCTGTATATGGCATGGACAATGCCCATGATCAGTGGTGGAAGACTGTATATTGCATGGACAATCCCCATGATCAGTGGTGGAAAGATGCATATGGCATGGACAATGCTTATGATCAAGGGTGGCAGGCTGCATATGGCATGGACAATGCTTATGATCAGGGGTGGCAGGCTGTATATGGCATAGACAATGCCCATGATCAGTGGTGGAAGGCTGTATATGGCATGGACAATGCCTTTGATCAGGGGGTAGAAGGCTGTATATGGCAAGGACAATGCCCATGGTCAGTGGTGGCAGGCTGTATATGGCATAGACAATGCCCATGATCAGTGGTGGAAGGCTGTATATGGCATGGACAATGTCTTTGATCAGGGGGTGGAAGGTTGTATATTACATGTACAATGTCCATGATCAGTGATGGCAGGCTGTATATATCATGGACATTGCCCATGATCAGTGGTGGAAGGCTGTATATGGCATGGAAAATGCCCATGATCAGGGTTGCCAGGCTGTATATGGCATGGACAATCCCCATAGTCAGTGGTGGGAGGCTGTATATGACATGGACAATGCTCATGATCAGGGGCGGAAGGCTGTATATGGCATGGGCAATGCGGTTTGATCAGTGGTGTAAGGCTGTATATGGCATGGACAATGCCCATGATTGTCGTGGATGGCTGTATATAGCATGGCCAATGCCCATGATCAGTGGTGGAAGGCTGTATATGGCATGGACAATGCCCATGACCAGTGGTGGCAGGCTCTATATATCATGGACAATGCTCATGGTCACTGGTGGAAGGCTGTATATGGCATGGACAATGCCCATGATCAGTGGTGGAAGGCTGTATATGGCATGGACAATGCCCATGATCAGCTGAGGAAGACTGTTTATATCTTGGACAATGCCCATGATTGGGGTTGATGGCTGTATATGGCATGGACAATGCCCATGGCCAGTGGTGGAAGTTTATATATGGCATGGACAATGCCCATGGTCAGTGGTGGAAGGCTGTATATGGCATGGACAATGCTTATGATCAGGTGTGGGAGGCTGTATATATCATGGACAATGCCCATGGCCAGTGGTGGAAGGCTGTATATGGCATGGACAATGCCCATGATCAGTGGTGGAAGGCTGTATATGTCATGGACAATGCCCGTGATCAGTGGTGGAAGGCTGTATATTGCATGGACAATGCCAATGATTAGTGGTGGAAGGCTGTATATATGCTGAACAATGCCCATGATCAGTGCTGGAAGGCTGTATATGGCATAGACAATGCCCATGGTCACTGGTGGAATGCTGTATATGGCATGGACAATGCCCATGATCAGTTATGGATGGCTGTATACGGCATGGACAATGCCCATTATCAGTGGTGGAAGGCTGTATCTGGCATGGACAATGCTCGTGATCAGTGGTGGAAGGCTGTATATGGCATGGACAACTCCCATGATCAGTGGTGGAAAACTGTATATGGCATGCCCAATGTCCATGATCAGTGCTGGAAGGCTGCCTACATCATGGATAATGCCCATGGTCAGGGGTGGAAGGCTGTATATGGCATGGACAATGCCAATGGTCAGTGGTGGATGGCTGTATATGGCATGGACAATGCCCATGATCAGTGATAGAAGGCTGTATATATAATGGACAATGCTCATGGTCAGGGGTGGATGGCTGTATATGGCATGGACAGTGCCCATGATCAGTGGTGGAAGGCTGTATATATCATGGACAACGCCCATTATTGGGGTGGATGGCTGTATATGGCATGGACAACACCCATGATCAGTGATGGAAGGCTGTATATGATCAGAGGTGGAAGGCTGTATATGGCATGGACAATGCCCATGATCGGGGTGGATGGCTGTATATGTCATGGACAATGCCCATGTTCAGGGTTGCCAGGCTGTATATGACATGGACATTGCCCGTGATTAGTGGTGGCATGCTGTATGTGGCATTGACAACACCCATGATCAGCGGTGCAAGACTGTATATGGCGTGGACCATGCCCCATGATCAGTGGTGACAGGCTATATATGGCATGGTAATTCCCATGATCAGTGGTGGAAGGCTGTATATTGGATGAACAATGCCCATGATCAGAGGTGGAAGGCTGTATATGGCATGGACAATGCCGATGATCGGGGTGGATGGCTGTATATGGCATGAACAATGCCCATGATCAGGGTTGCCAGGCTGTATATGACATGGACATTGCCCGTGATTAGTGGTGGCAGGCTGTATGTGTCATGGACAACACCCACGATCAGTGGTGGAAGGCTGGATATGGCACAGATAATGCCCATGATCAGTGCTGGCAGGCTGTATATTGCATGACAATGCCCATGATCGGGGTGGATGGCTGTATATGTCATGGACAATGCCCATGATCAGGGTTGCCAGGCTGTATATGACATGGACATTGCCCGTGATTAGTGGTGGCAGGCTGTATGTGTCATGGACAACACCCACGATCAGTGGTGGAAGGCTGGATATGGCACAGATAATGCCCATGATCAGTGCTGGCAGGCTGTATATTGCATGGCAAGGCCCATGATCAGTGGTGGAAGGCTGTATATGGCAGGGACAATGCCCATGATCAGTGGTGGAAGGCTGTATATGGCATGGACAATGCCTTTGATCAGGGGGTGGAAGGCTGCATATGGCATGTACAATGTCCATGATCAGTGATGGCAGGCTGTATATATCATGGACATTGCCCATGATCAGTGGTGGAAGGCTGTATATGGCATGGACAATGCCCATAATCAGGGTTGCCAGGCTGTATATGGCATGGACAATGCCCATAGTCAGTGGTGGGAGGCTGTATATGACATGGACACTGCTCATGATCAGGGGCGGAAGGCTGTATATGACATGGGCAATGCGATTTGATCAGTGGTGTAAGGCTGTATATGGCATGGACAATGCCCATGATTGGCATGGATGGCTGTATATAGCATGGCCAATGCCCATGATCAGTGGTGAAAGGCTGTATATGGCATGGACAGTGCCCATGACCAGTGGTGGCAGGCTCTATATATCATGGACAATGCCCATGGTCATTGGTGGAAGGCTGTATATGGCATGGACAATGCCCATGATCAGTGGTGTAAGGCTGTATATTGCATGGACAATCCCCATAATCAGTGGTGGAAAGATGCATAAGGCATGGACAATGCTTATGATCAAGGGTGGCAGGCTGCATATGGCATGGACAATGCTTATGATCAGGGGTGGCAGGCTGTTTATGGCATAGACAATGCCCATGATCAGTGGTGGAAGGCTGTATATGGCATGGACAATGCCTTTGATCATGGGGTGGAAGGCTGTATATGGCATGTACAATGTCCATGATCAGTGATGGCAGGCTGTATATATCATGGACATTGCCCATGATCAGTGGTGGAAGGCTGTATATGGCATGG
Source organism: Protopterus annectens (assembly GCF_019279795.1). NCBI lineage: Eukaryota > Metazoa > Chordata > Ceratodontiformes > Protopteridae > Protopterus > Protopterus annectens. The sequence goes on from NC_056751.1 coordinate 770,444,756, forward strand.
ACAATGCCCATAATCAGGGTTGCCAGGCTGTATATGGCATGGACAATGCCCATAGTCAGTGGTGGGAGGCTGTATATGACATGGACAATGCTCATGATCAGGGGTGGAAGGCTGTATATGACATGGGCAATGTGATTTGATCAGTGGTGTAAGGCTGTATATGGCATGGACAATGCCCATGATTGGCATGGATGGCTGTATATAGCATGGCCAATGCCCATGATCAGTGGTGAAAGGCTGTATATGTCATGGACAATGTCCATGACCAGTGGTGGCAGGCTCTATATATCATGGACAATGCTCATGGTCAGTGGTGGAAGGCTGTATACGGCATGGACAATGCTCATGATCAGTGGTGGAAGGCTGTATATGGCATGGACAATGCCCATGATCAGCTGAGGAAAACTGTTTATATCTTGGACAATGCCCATGATTGGGGTGGATGGCTGTATATGGCATGGACAATGCCCATGGCCAGTGGTGGAAGTCTATATATGGCATGGACAATGCCCATGGTCAGTGGTGGAAGGCTGTATATGGCATGGACAATGCTTATGATCAGGTGTGGAAGGCTGTATATATCATGGACAATGCCCATGGCCAGTGGTGGAAGGCTTTATATGGCATGGACAATGCCCATGATCAGTGGTGGAAGGCTGTATATGTCATGGACAATGCCCGTGATCAGTGGTGGAAGGCTGTATATGGCATGGACAGTGCCCATGATCAGTGGTGGAAGGCTGTATATATCATGGACAACGCCCATTATCGGGGTGGATGGCTGTATATGGCATGGACAACACCCATGATCAGTGATGGATGGCTGTATATGTCATGGACAATGCGCATGATCAGAGGTGGAAGGCTGTATATGGCATGGACAATGCCCATGTTCAGGGTTGCCAGGCTGTATATGACATGGACATTGCCCGTGATTAGTGGTGGCATGCTGTATGTGGCATTGACAACACCGCGATCTGTGGTGCAAGACTGTATATGGAGTGGACCATACCCATGATCAGTGGTGGCAGGCTATATATGGCATGGTAATTCCCATGATCAGTGGTGAAAGGCTGTATATGTCATGGATAATGCACATGATCAGAGGTGGAAGGCTGTATACGGCATGAACAATGCCCATGATCAGAGGTGGAAGGCTGTATATGGCATGGACAATGCCGATGATCGGGGTGGATGGCTGTATATGTCATGGACAATGCCCATGATCAGGGTTGCCAGGCTGTATATGACATGGACATTGCCCGTGATTAGTGGTGGCAGGCTGTATGTGGCATGGACAACACCCACGATTAGTGTTGGCAGGCTGTATATGGCATGGACAATGCCCATGATCAGTGCTGGCAGGCTGTATATTGCATGGCAATGCCCATGATCAGTGGTGGAAGGCTGTATATGGCAGGGTCAACACCCATGATGAGGGGTGGAAGGCTGTATATGGCATGAACAATGCCCATGATCAGTGGTGGAAGGCTGTATATGGCATGGACAATGCCTATGATCAAGGGTGGCAGGCTGTATATCCAAGGGCAACACCGAGGGCATCTCTGCAAATGCCTGTGTAATCTGATATAGAATGGTTTCTTCCTAACCATCTGACATCTGGATCCTCTCAAGACCACAGATTGCATGACCTGTGGAGGAAGATCAGATGTCAGCTGCAATGTTTCTCATTGATGAACATAAATAGGCAATGTTTGCCACCAGAAATTTCCATTGCAGTGTGTGCTCCCTGCTCATATAGTCCAGGTCACTGTGCAGTTGGTGCATATTTTCCCAAGAAGCCATGATGCACAATCACTCTTCTCCACAATGTTGTGCATTACACGTTTCTGCTTAGTTCACCAACTTGCACATCTGCTAGTTGATTCTGACTGTCACGGACATATTAGGGGCAGTCCTGGAATTATGGCAACACTGCAACCCTTCCTTACTTTGCCCTATGGCTGTTAAGTGCTGTATGGGATGGGTTCACAGGTGAAGCTTGTGTAGGACTTTCAGGTACAGGGTGTCTGTCATGCTCTAGTGAAGCTATCTGCTTAGCCCAGGCCTCTACAAGGGCCTTTATAATGGTGGTTGTGAGGGACCCCTCCTCCCCCTATATTGTAGACAGCGCTACTGTGTCATGAGACCATGCCACTTGCATGTTGGGATAATTTTCAGCTGCAGATGTCCTGCTAACATTAGCCCTATGTTATCCCATTTTAACTGACTCATGGAATCTACAAAAGCAGATACACACATAGCACCCTTGTCAGTGCATGCATATATGTATATATCATCTAGTGGCATGTATACTGGTGCACATGGAAACAGTGCAATGACATATGTACGAGATGTACATTGTCATGCAGGATGTTGCATTTTCAAATTAGTGGTTTCTAAAAGGACGGATAAGTAGGTGTTCCTTAGTCAGTCAATGTCTACACTTAAACAGTAGTGCGTGGTTTAGTCAGTGTATTTTAGACAATACTAACCTTCTGCTTCCACTGCTGGCATATCAGTGTGTGTTGCAAGGCCTGTTCTCACATCAGGGGTACCAATACATAAGATGGTCTGTTTCCTCTAGGCTGGGGGAGGTATCACCAGACCCATGTTACCTTTTGTCAACTACATCTGTGTTGGTGGGGTTTTATTATTATATTTGTGAGTGCAATAATGCTGAAATGCATTCATTTCAGCCATTCCTACTAAAGATGAGAATATTTAAGGGGAGAATAATAAAAATAATTTCTGAATGTTGAATTCAGAAGTAAGCAGTAGTTGCAACAGGGCATTGCTTTTACTTAATTAGGAGTACAAAATGCTTTGGTATTTACAATTGGATATCATTTTTATTTTTTTCTTTGATTTTATTATTTGATAATGAAATCAGAAAACAGTGGGGTTTGAGAAATGTATCCTTTCTCCACTGTAGTGCAATCTGGGAGTTGGTATAAATATTTTTTATTTTGTTTTTGTTGTAGTCCATGACTGTATTTTGGAATATCAGATGTGTTGCTTAATGCATAAATTTGTGAGATAACAGCATTGAAGTTCATAATGTCAAGAACGATATGGAGACTGTACCATACAGTCACAATTTTGCTGTTCACTAATTATGTCTTTCATGTTTTTACTCCTCACTAATAAAACTTGAAATAATTAATTTCAACATTAATTCACTTACAGATATTATAGTAAACTAGTTGGTGATCTACTGCCTGTCTGTCCCCCATGCCTTTTCCTTTCCATGCAGTATCATACCAGTAAATCTCTTAGGGCCTGCTTTATTGTTCATTCTCCTACCTAGTGAAATTTTCTAGGTGTTGCCCCCCCCCCCCAGGGTGGCCATGCCAGTACCCATACACCTGAGGGCAAAATGTGCCAGTCAGTGGGCATATATGCTACATTGTGCTATGCAGTTCAGTATGACCACAGCCTCCCCTCCTTTATGGACGGGATTAACAGCTGAAGTTACTGCTGTGCCGAGTTTAAAGCCCCATTTAGTACCGGTGCTTCTACATACAGCCTTGTCCCCCTCCCCCCATAACAGGTAATCCTCACAGCATCCTTTTCACAACTTGAGCTCATCCTGACCTGCTCCCCCCCATAACAGGTAATACTCACAGCCTCCTTTTCATAGTTTGAGCTCATCCTGATCTGCTCCCCCCTATAGCAGGTAATCCTCACAGCATCCTTTTCACAGTTTGAGCTCCCCCCGTATTCACCATCAGACTGTATTATGTAATGTCAATGCCCTGTTGGTCATGTTTACTCATGCAACAAGACATGTGCCTTGCAGTCCCTGACAACAGCAGGGATAGTAGTTGTGGATGATATACATTATCAAGCAGAACTTCTTCCTTCATTGTGAAATCTTCCTGTAAACAGTGCTTTACTTAAATCCTTTTGTATCTCAGTTGAACAGCTGCAAGCAATGTTCTGCAAAATAGCAACAGTGTTTGACATCATGCTGATATCATGCACTCAATATGGCAGTTATGCTAATGATGCCAGCTAGCATCATTGCCAGTGAATCACTGCCTGTGTGTACTATCCCAGCCATATATACTAGAGGTATCAATATAAGTTCAGCATGAAGCATGTGGCTCACATGATTGTGCATAAGACGTGCACACACAGCACTATGTTACATGACATTTGATTCAATGATACATAGCCATGTGATTCATTTGACTATATTGCTCCATGAGTGGCACTCCCAAATCACCACGGGTGCCTCATTAAGCAGTAATAACAGGCTGCTGCATGGTGCGCTAGGGAAAGCAAGTTTTTCCTGTCCTTCCTACATGGAGACTTTAAGGAGCACTTGTTGGGCCATGATGATGGTAGGTAGATGCCTAGAGATGAATTGTGCCAGACATTGAGAGATTCCATTGGGATTACCCTTCTATAGAAGAGTGTTACCATCCTTTTGTACCACCCTACATGTTTCTGGCAATGGGGGGCATAGGGTTGTGAAAGATAAGATTTGCTATAAACATTTTACGGGTAATATCAGTGTCTTTACTACGAACTGGGCTGTATAGGTATGGTTCACAATATGCATTTTTTTCAGCTGAAAAGATGGATTGCCTCAATATGGTTAGATGCCACAGAAAGAGGAAACATATCATCAGAAAGTGGAGCGTGTTATGTGAGATTGCAGTGTGTGCGATACATTTTCCCATTGTGCTGTCCATCTGCAGGTCCATTTATGGAAGAGGAGGAAGAGAGTTCATGCTCACTTCAGTATTTGCCAGCTGCTGCTTCTAGTGCTGCATCAGCAGTGCCCACCAGTCTGCCCTTCAGGAAAAGGATGATGGTTCCCAAGCTCCCAAGCTGCAGGTGACTGAAAGGGATTAAAGGTACCCACTGTGTTCAGCACTCAAGGGAATGGGGTGAAAGATCCTGTCTGAAAGTTGGATGGGAAGGGTCTCTGCTTTTGTCATGGTATCAGATGGGAAGGGTCTCTGTTTTTGTCATAGGTTCATAGGTTCATAGGTTCATACTAGGCTATCTGCCCTGGGGCATTTATAAGCCTAGCCCGAGTGTGTTTGGCTTTCACCACCCTTAGATTTGAGTTTGCTGTGCCCTGTTTTAAGGTTAGTTTACTGTGCCTCTGTCTAGTTGTGACACAGAAGTAATCCCAGGGGTAAACCTACGATCTCCCATCCACTCATCAAGATTCCTCTTGAAGAGAGTCAGTGAGGTGCTCTGCCTAACATGGACTGGGATTCTATTCCAATGCGAAGGGAGCCTTTGGGTTATGAATCTGTCCCTCCAGCAATTCTATTTATTTCTGTGCTGAGGTTCAAGTCCCTCGAGTGCGTGGTCCTAAGCGATTTAGATTTTCTGAGGTGGAGCATGTCCATTAATTCTGGGTTGGACATAGCTTTGTATGTCAGGCATAGATCGCCTCAAAGTAGGCGGTATGCGACTGAGTAAAGCTGGAGTTTCTTTAACCTGGCAGCATATGGTATCTGTTTGAGTCCCTTGATCCTCTTTGTGAGGTACTTTTGGGGTCTTTCTAGCTGCTGCAGGTGTCGGGTAAGGTACATCCCAAAAGGGGCATTGTATTCTATGATGGGCCTGATGAGGGATGAATAAACGGGCACTATTACCTACCTTGATCTAGATGTGAATTCTTTCGTGATAAGGTGGCTATGTAGAAGGTCTTTCTAACCACTTTGGCAATGTGGTTGTCAAAGGAGAGATTGCTATCAACTTGGGTCCCCAGATCCCTAATTACTTCTTCTGTATTTAATGGGTTACCACCTATGTGGTAATTGGTGGGCACTTTGTTTTTGCCAAAGGGTATGACTATACATTTCTTGGCATTTAGCTTTAGACCATGGCTCTGGCACCAGTTATCCATCTCTGTGAGACCTTTTTGAAGGATGTTCGTGTCAACTGGAGAGTCATTTATGGCGCCCAGTTTGCAGTCATCTGCAAACTTGGTCAGCCATAGTCCTCCCATGCTGGCCTGTACCTCGGAAAAGTATATGCCAAACAAGAGAGGTCCCAGGACCGAGCCTTGTGGGACACCACTTGTAACTGGTTTTGAGTCTGACATGACTCCGGCAATTCTGACTCTGTGTGTTCTGTCTTTGAGCCAGTTAGCAACCCATCTTGTGACATAGGGGTTTATGTTTAAGCTGGATAGCTTATCTATGATGCCCGAGTGGGGTATTGTGGCAAATGCCTTTGCGAGGTCCAGATAGGCTGTGTGGACTACCTTCCCTTCATCTATGGCCTTGGTGACTGTTTTAAAGAAGTCAACCAGGTTCAAGAGGCAGGATCTGCCCTTGACAAAGCCGAACTGAGTAGGATCCAGTGTCTGTAGGTCCCTAATGTCTTTATTTATGAGTTCCATGATGATCCTCTCCATGGTCTTACAGATAAGGCTAGTCAGGCTTATGGGGTGATAGTTACCAGGGTCTGTTGAGGCGCCACCTTTGTGGAGTGGGACCACTGTTGCTGTACGCCATTCTTTGGGTACATATCCCGTAGTGAGGCTGAGATTGTACAGCAGTTTTACGTGAGGGTTTAGTTCTTCTTGGAGTTCATGTAGGACGCAACCCGGGACACAGTCTGGTCCCATTGAAGCAGTGTTTTTTGCCTTGGAGAGGGCGGCCTTCACCTGAGCATCTGAGATGTTAGGGAGGCTGCACTCTACTGGGATAGATATTTGTTCTTTAGTGGGGGAAGGGGGGGGAGTTTGCACTGAACCTGTCTGCCAGGATGTTGGCAATGTCTGTGGGTTCAGTGTATTTTTTGTCATTTATAATCAACTCTGAGCATATCTGGGAGTTACATCCCAGGTTCCTAACATAGCTAAAGAAAGCCTTGTGATTGTCTTTAGTGTCCTGTGCAATTTTTTTCTCGAAGCTGGCCTTGGAGGATTTTATGAGGGATCGTGATTTTTTGCTAGTACTGATCAGAGATGCCTTCCCTTTTAGGGATATTTCTCTATCATGTAGTAGCTTCCTCCTTCTGTTGTACAACTTATTTATGGCTGGGGTCCACCAGACTGGATGCCTGCCTTTGGACACTTGGGTTTTGGTTTTGTTTGGGATAGCATGATCCATGCATTCCTGGAGGTGTCCAAAGAATGCGTTTGTATAGGATTCTGTGGTTTGGGCTGTAGTTTCCACTGGCCCTGGGGCCTTGAAGGATTCCACCTCGGATTTGAGAAGTGTGAAGTTCGCTTTTGAGAAGTTTTTCACTGTTGTTTTCTGGGCTGGGGGTGGGGTCGGGTTGTGGATATCCAGTGAAATTAATTTATGGTCTGATCTTACCAATGAGGGGGATACATCTGGTGTGGAGCATAGGGTCCCCATGTTGGTGATGATCAGGTCAAGTATGTTTTCCCCTCATGTGGGAGTTTTGACTAGTTGTTCATAGCATTAAAGTTTATAAATTCCAGGAACCTTTGGGCTAGGGTGTTGGGGCTTGAGTAATGCTCCCAGTCAATGTTTGGGCAGTTGAAGTCACCCAGTATAATGGTGTTTGGAGAGATCTTCATGTTCTCCAATGTTTTCAGGAAAGCTGAATGGGATTCCTGATTTTGAGACAGTGGTCTGTAGCATGCTATAAACTGAAAGGCAGTTTTGCCCACTGTTAGTTGCACATGGATGGTTTCTGATGCTTTGTGCAATGCCACTAACCTGGAGGTGTGGGTATCCTTGATAAATATGGATACTCCCCCTCCTTTTGTGGTTCGGTCCAAGTTTTGGGGCCGAAAAGCATGGTATGAGGTATAACCTGGTAGTGCTGGGGTGCTCTCTGGAGCCTTGAACCAGGTTTCTGTCACTGCACAGATATCGATGTTCTCCATACTGAGGAGAGATTCGAGTGCGTGCATTTTGAGGTTTAGATTTCTGGCATTTAGCAGCATTACCCTTAGTTTCTTGTTCTTTGTGTTTTCTATGGAGGTGGGTTTGTCTTTTGAGCCTTGCCTAAAAAAGGCACTATGGGGGTGGCAAGAGCCTTTGCCAGTATCCAAAAGCCCAAGGGTGACAGGTGCAAGCCGTCCCTTGCGAAGCAACGTGGCTGTCAAGCATGTCATCACAGGCTGACAGGCACTGGATCCCCTTTGAATGACACCAAAATTTTAGCCAATTGTTAAAATCGATCATTTTGTCTTTATACTGCGGCATCATTCTAGGTGAGGGTACGATGCTGCTCAAGGTCAGGGTCATACCGTCCTGGGTTACATGATCGGAGAGCTCCTTTATGTCTCTTTTTATGTAGTCGAGGGAGGTACGTCTCAGGTCATTCACACCAGCATGTACTATGACCGAGTCATATTTGTACTTGCTTTGGAGTGACCTGAGTGCTTGTGTTATGTGGTGGATCCTAGCGCCCAACAGGCAGCTCATTGTGATCTTCTCCTTGTTCAGCCTGGTGAGCGGGACATCAGTGTGTCTGACTATAGAATCACCTATTACAAGTGTGTCAGGTGTGTTGTTCTGCCTTAAGGGCTGTGACTGTTTGGCACACTGACTTTGTGAGCTATGTGTTGCATGTGTTTTGTTGTGGTGTAGCATTTGTTTGGATGTCTGCTTTGGAGGTCTCTGCTGTTTAGGTAGATTTTTAATTAGAGCCTCTGAGTATGTTTTTGTGTGTTTGCGTGTTTGGATTGCTGTTGTGGTAGGACTATATGAGACTGGATTAGTGTTGTGTGATGTTACCTTCTCCTCCTGACTGGTTACACCAGTTTTGAGGTGAGAGAGCTTGGCCTCCAGTTTGGCTATATGGTTGCATCTCTCACATATGTTTGAACCTGTTTGGAGGAGGAGAGGGTTGTCTGTGTACATGAGACAGTTGTAACATTGCCTCTGTACATGAGACAGTTGTAACATTGCCTCAAGATTCCCAGATTCACCAATTGGACTGGAGAGGAAACTATTAACTGACCTTTGGACATGCTAGAGTAGTATAGGAGGCTCTTTTATAACTTAATTAAAGAGGACCAATAGGGGACAGGGTAATTGTAGAGAGTATATGAGGATCTAGTGCTTTTAGTATATATTAGTGCTAGATTGTAAGATTGCTTATTTGGGCAAGTGCAGGGCCTTAGATTGAGAATAGGGTGTTTAATTTGAGAAATAGAGCAGTTCTAAGGAAAAAAGTGAAGAGCAGACTTTGTGGAGCCGGGAATAGTTTAAACCTGATTAAGTGGCGCTGCCCGATGCTGCGCTATGCGCACAATCATGCAAAGCCACACAAAAGCGGATTTTTATGCAGGGAACTTCAAAGAGCTAGAAATGGCCCAAAACGGCCAATTACTACAAGATTCTTGTGCTGAGGTCACTCCTTCAGGGACAGATAGGCTGCTCAAGGTGCCCCACTCCAACTGGTGAGCAAAGAAACTTCCTTCTATCCAAGTAAGTAAATGGGCAACACAGGAACTATCCAAGAGTCCAGAATACAGAAAAGCCTGTATAGGGGACTATTCTAGTTAAGGAAAGGCGAGAAACAAGGATATTTTTTTTTCAAGAAAACAGCAGGAAAATTACAGTATATTCAATGCACAGGCTAGCGCACTTGAGTGGGCAGCCTCAACAGTTAATTACAACAAACAAACTTTTAAATTAAGTGCAGGTAATGAAAAAATGCAAAAACAAACTTATAACAGTTAAATCAGCAGTGTAAACTTGCTTTTTGGTGAGAAAGGAAGGTCGCACAGAAAAAATATACTTATATCTTGAAAGCAGTCACTTTTTTCATTTCTCTGCTGCTAGCACCACTCTGCAGGACCACGAGGAGCTGTTGCTGAGTAGTATAAGCGAAAAAAATGCTCAGAAGCCGATTTTTATGCAGGGAACTTCAAAGAGCTAGAAATGGCCCAAAACGGACAATTACTACAATATTCTTGTGCTGAGGTCACTCCTTCAGGGACAGATAGGCTGCTCAAGGCTCCCCACAAGGCTCATGGTATCAGTTACAATAGCTAGTCACTACTGAGGTGCATAAATGGACTGGTTGTCCTCAGCAACATTAATCACTTTTTGGTGTAACAGGTAGAGTCACATCACTGACAGGCTCTAGCCATTGGGCCTCACAGCTATACCTGGTACATAAAATAAACTAGTTAGGTTGGTGATGCTTAGGTTAGTTGCCCATTGGGTTAAACATGCATCTTCCCATGTCAGGTGCCCATCCTACTTCTTTATGTGCGATTTTATTTTACCTGCCTGTTGTTGAGCTCTGCTCATTTCCAGCACCCTCTGTGTTTATGTGCCCATTTACTGTTTTCTGCACCTTTTGGGCATATACCATCCCTCTCTGTCAATGTTTGTATTCACATCTGTCTGTCTGTTCCATGCTATTTACCTTTATCCCTTTTCCCACCCATGGTCATTCCTCACTACTTTCCCCATGTGCACATTTTTTGTGAAGACTACAAAAGGTGTGCTAATCTCCCAAAACATGACCCATCCCCATCCATTCATGCTTTATGGTCATTCTTCTGTGTTTACCTCGGCCTACTGTTCTTCCCTTTCTGGTTTTCTTCTTTGCCCTCTTTCCTCCCCATGTATAGGACTAGCAAGGCAGACACTTATTTATTTATTTTACATTTGTTTACTGAGATAATCTGACTGAACACTAGTGTCCATTTTCAGCAGAGGACCAGGGAGAAAAGCTCCATGTAGTACAACATCAACAGTAGTTAATAATAAGTTGTTACAAAAGTCAAAAGGAATTAACAGTTGCCAAAAAGTTAAAAGATTTACAAGTGCAGGGTAAGATGATTACAAAAAATGTACGATGATTAAACAAGTGAAAGTATGAAGACAGTTGTACAGGACGTATTGAATACATTGGGGACAGAACAAATATTAGATAAAAAACAGCCAACTGATAGAGATTAAAAGTGTGTGACCTTAGCACGTTAATATTCACTAGGAGCGTAAGGAAAAGAGCACAAGTTGGTACAGAAATTCGACTTATAATTAACTAGAAGAATAAGGAAATGATACCCTTGCAGGGGGGCAATAGCAGTAACATACCCAGCTGGTGAGAAGGCATGATTTAAGGTGTTGTTTAAAACTGGGAGTGCAGGTTTGTAGCCTGATATCAGGAGGAAGACTATTCCAGGTTTTAGAAATTTCATTGGGGAAAAGAGATTCACCACAGCTGTATTTACATGGAATTTTTTATTTATATATAGAGTACTGCACCTAAACCATAGCAGTTAAAAGTTATGATTTTTTTTTTTTTTGGTGGGGAGGAGGGTAAAGGTGTTAATGCTGAATAGTATATATATGGATTTACCTAAAACATCACATTGCCTTTATTTGTTTATTGATTTACTGTTAGTGTTTTCCTCTTGGTAATTTTTGTATATTCTTCATTTAGGTCAACCAATGTTAAAATCCCTATTGGCAATATTTTCCTCACAAGTAAACACAAGTAACTTGAAATGGCACATACTTAATGACTTTAGCTGTAAGAATGTTGTTGAAAAAGATATGCACTTCATACCTCTCAAACGTACCTCATTACAAGGAATGTACCTCATTTGGGGTCTTACAAAGTTCATGTTCCTCAAAGTTCCTCGAAGTTCCACATTGAAAGACTCAGTCATCCATTCAGTGTTAGGAATTTTTAAGTGAAATCCATGGTAAAGAAAAATGAAGCATATTAATTCATTAAAAGATCTTCTTTATGAGGGGCGTGGCCAAGATGAGCACTGAGTAACAGCACTTTATCTCTGCTCTGCCTTATCAGAATTTCTATGACAGGATTTGTTGAATTTAACTATCCTATTTTTTTTAACATATCTGGAATCCTCTAACCATACTCTGGGATAGTATATCATTTTTTTTTTATTTTTATACTTTTTCCTGTCAACAAGTACTAGAGAAAATATTTTGGCACCAGGATACAAAATGAGCCACACTAAATCTTCTCTTCAGGAAACAACTATTAAGAAGGAACTTCAGTTACTATTATCTAATATTCAAGAGCTGACAACAAAAATTGATAGAATGGATGTGAAACTGGACAATTTTAAAGAAAAATGTTCCCAACAAATGGAAATGTTAAGATGTAAGTAACAACAGGAAAAAGAAGGACAACACAGTGTTTGCTATTTCTTTCCCCATCCCCATTGTCAATGAGATGGGTGTCATCAAACACACAATTAAGGACAAGTGGAAGGTTTTGATGGGGAATAAGGAACTCATACAGGTAGTAGGTGTAGAACCCAAGCTCATCTATAAGAAAATTAAGAACATCAAAAACATTTTGGAAAATGGTGGGGGGCACACTTCAGCAGTGACTGATGTGAACAATATTTGTGGTACTTTCTCCTGTAGGAAGTGTAAGCAATGTAGGTATATAAGTAATACATCTAGTACATTTATTACACATCTTAAAAGGACTATTTGGGTCCACAGATGGTTTACCTGTGAGAGTACAAACATAGTTTATGTGGCAGTATGTGACTCTTGTCCAAGTTACTACATAGGAAAAAACATTAGATGTTTAAAGTGTAGAATATATGAGCACACACTTACGATTAAGAAAAAGGACTTTACCAATGCTTTAGCTAGGCATGTTATTCACTGTGTGAACTTTAAAAAGTTCACCTTTTCAGTCATTAGGTATGTTCAACAAGTGGATTATATAGGAACACCAATTTGATTTTAGAATGCAAGGAGTCACTGTGGCAGATCAGTTTGGTAGCAGACAGAGTCCCTGGTCTGAACAAATGTATTCATATTAAGTGTTTTTTAGCACTAAAATAACATTCAAATAACAATAATATGACAATTTTTTTATAAGACATTTTTTATGAAGCTTTGACATCCTAGGCTGTTTGAAAAACAAGACTTTTTTTTATTTTTATGGTATGATTTTATACCTTTAATTTAAAGTATCATGAAAGTCATGTGATGTGTGATGTAACTTATAAGAGGTGTGTTTTGACAGGTTAACTTTTTTCTGAAGAAGTTCACGAAGAATAAATTTGAACAAAAGTACTAAAGAATTGTGGTCACTCCTTCATTCCATCTACAGCTTTTGGTTTACACTTTGAGAATGATTACTCATCTTCTGTAATAGCCAAAAGAAAACATTTCCTTCTAATGCTTAAAAAACTTTAAAAAGCCCAAATAAAGTATCATCTATTATTTCCAGCCAGATTACATTTTTTTCTTCAGGATGGTCAAAATATTTTATGACTTAGAAACTGCCATTACATTTATTAAAACAAGAAAGCTGCTTGATAAAATGGAAGAAATGGATTGGGCAAATGCCAGTCTTAAAAGAAATGTAGACACTAGTTCCTGGAAGACTTCTGAACATAAAAAGAAGCTCAAGATTAAATGAATATTAAAGAAGAAAAAAAGAAGAAATTTCTATTCAAGCTTTCTTTTATCCTAGATTTATTACATAATCCAGACATTGGGGAGATAGGTTCATAGGTTCATAGGTTCATACTAGGCCATCTGCCCAAGGGCATTTATAAGCCTAGCCCAGAGTTTTGTGGCTTTTGCCACCCCTTAGTTTGAAGGATACTATGCCCATTATTTTGCTGTGCCTCTGTCATGCAGTGACACTGAGGTAATCCCTGGGGTATATCTGCGATATCCCATCCATTGGTCAAGATTTCTCTTGAACAAGGCCAGTAAGGTGCTCTGCCTCACATGTACTGGGATTTTGTTCCACAGCATAGGGAGTCTTTGGGTGATGAATTTGTCCCTCCAGCACATCCTATTGATAACCGTGTCAAGGTTTAAGTCTCCCGCCCTTGTAGTTCTGAGGGATCTAGATTTTTTGAGGTGAAGCATGTTCATCAATTCTGGGTTGGACATGGCCTTGTATGTCAGGCACAGGTCACCTCTGAGCAGACGGTAAGCGACTGAATAGAGCTGGAGTTCCTTCAGTCGGACAGCATAAGACATATTTTTGAGACCCTTTATCCTTTTGGTGAGGAACTTTTGGGGCCTTTCCAGTTGCTGCAGGTATCGGGTCAGATACATTCCGAATGGGGCATTGTACTCAATCATTGGTCTGATGAGTGATGAGTACAGGGGGACGATGACCTCCCTTGATCTAGATGTGAATCCCTTCATGATCAGGTGGGCAATGTAGAAGGTCTTCCTAACTACTTTGGCAACGTGAGTGTCAAACGAAAGGTTACTGTCAACCTGGGTCCCCAGATCCCTGATAACCTCTTCTGTGCTCAGTGGATTGCCACCTATATGGTAGCTAGGGGTAACCTTGTTTTTCCCGAAGGGTATGACTATGCATTTTTTGGCGTTTAACTTTAGTCCATGGCTCTGGCACCAGTTATCTGTTTCTATGAGACCCTTCTGAAGGATATCTGTGTCAGATGTGTTCTCGACTATTGCACCCAGTTTGCAGTCATCTGCAAATTTTGTCAGCCATAACCCTCCTGTGTTTGTTTGTACTTCTGGAAAGTAGATGCCGAACAAGAGTGGGCCCAGGACTGAGCCCTGTGGGACACCACTTGTGGCAGGCTTTGAGTCTGACATGGCGCCAGCAACTCTGACCCTGTGGGTTCTGTCACTTAGCCAGTTTGCTACCCATCTCGTGACGTATGGGTTTACATATAAGCTGATGAGTTTTTCAATGATACCTGAGTGGGGTATTGTGTCGAAAGCCTTTGCCAGGTCGAGGTAGGATGTGTGGACTGCCTTTCCCTCATCAATGGCCTTGGTGACTGTTTCGAAAAAGTCAACCAAGTTTAAAAGGCATGATCTGCCCTTGACAAAGCCAAACTGGGTTGGATCCAAAGTCTGCAAGTCCCCTATGTCTTTATTTATGAGTTCCATTATGATCCTCTCCATAGCTTTGCAGATCAGGCTTGTCAAGCTGATGGGATGGTAATTTCCAGGGTCGGTGGAGGCACCGCCTTTGTGAAGTGGGACCACAGTTGCCGTACGCCACTCCTTGGGTACATATCCTGAGGTGAGGCTAAGATTAAACAGCTGTCTTAACTGTGGGTTTAATTCCTCATTGAGTTCATGGGGCACACAACTGGGGACACCATCTGGTCCCATGGATGCTGTGTTTTTTGCCTTGGAGAGAGCAGTTCTCACCTGAGCGTTAGAGATGTTTGGGGGGCTACAATCCTCTGGTATAGATAGCTCTCCTTTTGGGGGGAGGGGGGGGGAGAAGTTTGCACTGAACCTGTCAGCCAGTATGTTGGCAATGTCTGTAGGTTCAGTGACTTTTACATCATTTTGAACTAATTCTGAGCATATCTGGGAGTTTCCTCCCAGGTTTCTGACATAGTTAAAAAAGGCCTTATGATTGTCTTTTGAGTCCTTAGCGATTTTTCTCTCAAAATTTGCCTTGGATGATTTTATGAGAGATCGTAGTTTTTTACTTATAATGATCAAAGGTGTCTTACCTTTTAGGGATTTTGCTCTATCTTGTAGTAGCTTCCTCCTTTTGTTGTAGAGCTTGTTTATGGCTGGGGTCCACCAGACTGGATGCTTGCCTTTGGTACAAAGAGTCTTTGTTTTGTTTGGGATTGCCTGATCCATGCAGTCCTGTAGGTGCTGGTAGAAGGCATTTGTAAGTGATTCAGCAGCTTGAGTAATGGTTTCCGCGGGCTCGGGGGCCTTAAAGGAGACCACACTAGTCTTTAGAAGTGAGAAGTCTGTTTTTGAGAAGTTCTTCACTGTGGTCTTTTTTATCTCAGGTGGGGGCGGGATGTGGACTTCCAGTGAGATTAGTTTATGATCTGATCTCACCAGTGAGGGGTATACTTCCGGTGTTGAACATTGTGACCCCATGTTCGTGATGATGAGATCAAGTATGTTTTCACCTCTTGTGGGGATGGTGACTAGTTGTTCTGTGGCATTTGAGTTTATGAACTCTAGGAACCTTTGGGCTAGAGTGTTGGGGCTTGAGTAGTGATCCCAGTCTATATTTGGGTAGTTGAAGTCACCTAGTATGATGGTGTTTGGAGATACATTTATCCCCTCCAGTGTTTTCAGGAAAGCTATGTGGGGTTCCTGAGTTTGAGAGGGTGGCCTGTAACATGCTACAAATTGCAGAGCAGTCTTGCCTATGGTTAACTGCACCTGGATGGTCTCCGATGCATCGTGCATTGCCACCAACCTTGAGGTGTGGGTGTCCTTGATGAATATGGACACCCCCCCTCCTTTCTTGGTGGTGTCCGGATTTTGGGGCCGGAACGCATGATATGAGGTAAAACCTGATAGTGCCGGGGTGCTCTCAGGAGCCTTGAACCAGGTTTCAGTCACAGCACAGACATCGATGTTCTCCATACTGAGAAGGGCCTCGAGTGCGTGCATCTTGAGGTTGAGACTTCTGGCATTGAGCAGCATTACCCTTAGTTTTTTTCCTTTTTTGTGTTCTAGGGTGGTAGGTTTAGAATTTGAGCCTTGCCTAAAAAAGGCACTATGGGGGTGGCAAGAGCCTTTGCCAATATCCGGAAGCCCGGGGGTGACAGGTGCAAGCCATCCCTTGCGAAGCAGCGTGGCTTGTCCAGCATGTCATCCCAGGCAGACAGACATTGGATCCCCTTTGAATGACACCAGAGTTTAAGCCAATTATTAAAGCTGATCATCTTATCTCTGTATTGTGGCATCATTCTTGGTGAAGGTAGGATACTGCTCAAGGTCAGGGTCATACCTGCCTGGGCTACATAATCAGAGAGCTCCTCTATGTTTCTTCTCATGTAGTCCAGTGAGGTACATCTCAGGTCGTTCACACCAGCGTGGACAATGACTGAGTCGTACTTGTACCTGCTGTTAAGAGACCTGAGTGCTTCCATTATGTGGTGGATTCTAGCACCCGACAGGCAGCTTACTGTGACCTTCTCCTTACTCAATCTGGTGAGCGGGACGTCGATGTGTCTGACTATAGAGTCACCAATGACGAGTGTGTCTGGCATTGTGTTTGGCCTTAAGGGCTGTGACTGTTTGGCACACTGACTATGTGGTCTATGTGTTGCATGTGTTGTGCCCTGAGGTGGCAGTTGTTTGGGTGTCTGCTTTGGTGGCCTCTGCTGTTTTGGTAGATTTTTGATCAGAGCCTCCGAGTATGTCTTTGTGTGTTTATGTGTATGATTTGAAGTTGTGATAGTACTATGTGAGACTGGGTTTGTGGTGTGTGTGGTTACCTTCTCCTCCTGTCTGGTCTTGCCAGTCCTATGTTGAGAGAGCTCAGCCTCCAGTTTGGCTGTATAGTTGCATCTCTCACATGTATTTGTGTTTTGTGGGAGAAGGAGAGGGTTGTCTGTGTACATGAGGCAATTGTAACATTGCCTCAATATTCCCAGATTCACCAGCTGAGCAGGAGAGGACACTAGCAACTGATCCCTCGACATGCTAGAAGGAATAGACAAAAACTTTTAAAAAGACTCCGGGGCGGTGTGGGTGATCGAGAAAGGGGTTTTAGGCTGGTGGGGTACTATGTATAATAAAAGTGCTATATCAAAGTAAAAAGTACTTTAGGAGCAAGTGCTAGGCTTTACAGATAGAGAATAGTCTACTTAGGAATCAAGTAGAGCTGATGAAAATGATTCAACAGATGAGTCTTGTTTGAATCTTTTTTTTTTTTCTCAATGATATATGCCTGTTTTAATAACTTTTTTATAGTATAATTGTTAGTAAACCTAGTTAGCTTTATTATATGTGGCTTGATAATTATAGTAAATGAATGCTACTTATTCTTTTTATTATTCATTTGTTTTATCTGCTCTTCATTAATTGTAATGCTCTGTATAATTGGGGAACAATATCCGTGTTGTCTTGGTAACTAAAACAATTGCAGAGACTTAAAAGTGAAAAAAATTAAGGTATTTGGTTCTCTAGAAATTGTTTCTTTTTAGTTTTTGTTGTCATTTTCTATATATTTGAAGGGAGACTTTTAATAAATAAGTATTATTAGTAATTTTGATTGGAGACCAGACTGGTGCTGTCAGTAAGGATTAGATGAAAAAAGGACATGTCAATTTATATATATATATATATAGATAGATATATATATATATATATATATATATATATATATATATATATATATATATATATATATATATATATATATATATATATATACAATTTTGCCAGGAAAGCTCAGTTAATTGCTTAGATATTTATTCATGCAGTTAGTATGAAATAGTTATGATATCGCTATGCACACTCTCATATTCATATACACTCACATGCACACATACTCACATACAGCATTTGCCATGAAAGACACATATATTTGGATGCATTTATAACAAATGCAGAATTTGTTTATATGGTGGTGTTTGGATGGTAATGTCATGACATATAGAATTATGTTTAAGTTCAAAATCTCATCTTGTTATAAGTCACAAGCTTAGCCACTTATAATAATATAGATGTATTGACCTGTCTTCATGAAATAAAGACAACAATCAAATAATTGAGTCTTTTTCCCAATTATACTCCTTAAATTACATTAAATAGTCTGATGGATGCACTCATTTTTAAATACCATTAATTAACATGACATTACTCTACCTGCTAAAATAAATATGATATCAAGGTGGTACTTTAGATATTCATTTCAATCAACTTTTGCTGATTTTCTAGCTAAAGATATTTAACAACAAGTAGTCTGTAAAACACAATAATACTATTTTGTACCACTCTGATCAGCTTCAGTGTGGAATTTTTTGAACATGTCATTCCCATAGAATTTTACATTTTATTGAGATATTCATGTCTTCAAAAAAAAAAAAAAAACAAGAAATGTACTGTTGGCAATAAAATGATGAAGATGGTGACATGCATTTTGCAAACTAATTAGACAGGGAGAATATGGCTCTTTAACTGATGTGCTCATATTAAAGAGATATAGTAACTACGGCACTTTCTCAACTTGTAATATCAGGGAACATTGTTTTATTTAGTATTCTGTAAATATATTTAGTGTGTTCTGTCATTGATGGGGATTTAGTTTTGGAACTGTATGACAGAGAAAGATAAATACATAATTAGATGTAAATATATTGCAACTATATTACATCATTAGTGGAAGCAATATATACAGAATGTACCTTGAGGATGGTTTACAGTAGGTTGGTTACATATCTGTTACATTCTATCTCAAAAAACAGATTTTTATTAAAGGAATCCATGATTTTGTTATGATCTCTGTTTTATATTTATGACATGTAGTTGATCCTTATGATATTATAAACCCAATCTGACTTATATAGTAAGAAATTTTCACATTACATTTTTATTATATATAATATATGATAGCTTGATGCAATATCAATGAGATATTATTTCAATCAAAATGAGACAGTTACATTTGAAATATTTTAGTATGTTTTTGAATGATTATATACAAAAATATTTGTTATATTTTATTTATAATCGCTCTTCTTTTTTTTTAGCCACACATACTGTCTAATAAAGTAACAGTATGCAACAACAGATATATTTAGGTAGGGATGAGAAGAGTGTTGTTACTAGATAATTGGACAATTTGAGTGATAGATGTCACTCAAATTAGGAGTTTTTAACTCCAGGGAAGTGTTAGAGAGTGTTTATGTTATTAGTATATGTTGTATGCTATGGAAAAATACCTTGCCTATGCCTAAAATAATTGATACACATACAGATAACAAAGGGATGTTATATTCAGTAGTTATAGAATTTAATAACAACATTCTGACTTTAATAAATATGTATTGGATTCCTGGCATTGGACTAAAACAGTAATCATAGATCATATAGTACAGTTCTCTAAGGGTAATATTATTTTTTTGCTGGGGATTTTAATTGTACCTCAGATATAAAAGATTCTAGTACTAATGGCAAAAGAAAAATTTCAGCAATAGCCAAATTATTGAATGAATTCTCAGATTCATACATGCTGAAGGATAGTAATAATTTTTGCAGATGCTAAATCATTATTTTATACATTCTACTCACATAGATATAATTCATATTCAAGAATAGATGAAGTATTAATTTCTAATAACCTAACTGATTCCTTATTAAACTCAAAGGTGATTTTATGTCCTCTTTTAGACCATAATTCCATAACATTTGATTTTATAATAAATTCCACATTTAATGTTCAAATTAAAAGAATACCCGCGTACATAACTAAACTAAAAGACTTCACTAATTTTATTTCTATAGAAGTACATTTTATTGAACTTAATAATACACAAGGAACCTCTGAGGTATATATCTGGGATGCTCTAAAAGCTTACCTATATGGTAAAATTATTAGTTGTGCCTTTCGGCTTTTCCCGGATAGGGGTCGCCACAGCGGAACTCCGGTCCGCTAATGATTGGCAGTTGATTTTTATGTGCTGAGTTGCCAGCCCTAATGCACAACCTTCAATGAAGGTATGCCCATTCATGCATGTCTCCATGCAGAAGACGCTCTAGCTGAGAGTCGACCCGGTCAGCGTCTTACTGTTAGGCGACAATGCTACCACAGCACCACCACCACGGATTGTATGGTAAAATTATTGATTAGTATAAAAAGAAAAGAATTTCATGGGATAAAGAACTCCAAGATATACAAACAAAACTAGATACTTTAAGACTTGATGTTTCAAGAAATCCAGATAAGAAAGTTAGAATAAATGAAACAAATACTTTGAACAATAAGTATATGGGAATATTAAATCATAAAGTCATGATTAATCTGGAGAAATATAAACTTCTAATTGTTTCTATAAATCCGAGATCTATGAATATTCTAGGTAACAAAACTAAAAGCTTAAATAAGTTTAATCAAATTAATGAAATATATTCTCCAACAAAAAGAAAAATGGTATCTGATTTACCAAATATATTAAGTGAGTTTAGAGAATTTTACTTAAAAATAAATCACTCTAATGCCATGATTAATGGTACAAAAGGTATTCAACCATTTATCAATAATAACATAAAAGACAGACTATCAGAAACACAAATAAAACTAATAGATAAACAAATATATTTTAAAGATATAAAAGATCAAATTACTAACCTTAAGTAAAATAAAGCTCCTGGTAATGATATCATTTCTGAAATATACTGCGTTTTACCTACCAAAGCTTTAACTTTGTTACACACAGTATTCAATATAGCTCAAAATAATAACATTATACCCCCTTCTTCGAAGTATACATTTATTTCTCCCATAATAAAGCCCAATTAAAACCCCACAAAAGTTCTTCATATAGGCCCATTCCATTGTTACAGACTATAAAATGCTTATGCCTATTTATGCTGACAAAATTAAAAATGTTTACCCTCCCTGGTAGACATGGACCAAACATGTTTTATAATCAATAGAACTTCCTTTGATAACATCAAAAGAACAATAACTTTAATCGAATCAGTGAAAATCTTAACTAATAATTTAACTATAGTCAGTTTAGATATCAACTGTGCTTTCAACTCAGTTATTTGGGAATAACTTTTCATTTTATTGAAGGAGTTAAATTTCTTTAATAGCTTTATTAATCTTATCACTCAATTATATACTGGAAGCAAGCCTATATAAAAATTGGTACAAATGTATCCCAGAACATACCTATTGTAAAAGGAACCAGGCAAGGTTGTCCTTTATCTCCTCTTTTGTTCACATTAATTATGGAACCTTGGGCAAACTTAATAAGAGATAATAGTACACAAGGTTATAGATTAAACTTCAATGAAACATCAAACATTCAAATGTTTGCTGATGATGTATTAATTGCCCTTGGTGGTATTAATCCCACCTTACAAGAATTGTTCAAAAACATGGATATATTTAAAAAAAATTCAGGTCTTACTTTTAATAACAAAACTCAAATCCTTCTAATTGCTCAAAAATGTATAATATACAAGATGAATATAAAAATATATACCTCAATCTCAACAAATAACATATTTAGGTATAACTATAACAACTAATATTAAAGACATTTTACACCTAAATTATAGTAAAAGTATAGCAACTATAGAGAGTTTAATAAGTAAATGGAACAAAACTCTATTCACAATGGATGAAAAACTTTCCATTATAAAGATGATATTGCTTCCAAAAATCTTATACATAATACAATCTATATCTATTCCCACTACAAACTCTTTAATTAAAAAAATTAACACACTGATTAAAAATTTTTATGGCATCCAGTAAAACCTATAATTGCATTATCCTGTCATATGTATAGTTGGGAAAATGGAGGGATATCTTTACCAAATCTAGAAATGTATTCAATCTCATCAGTAATTAAAACAATTGTCTATCTTATAGATGGAGAGTATTTAGCAAAATGGAAATAAATTATATTAAATCTATCTCAGAATACTAAAAATAAAGTTAATATTTATCTATCGAAACTAGTAAATAATTCATTTATATGGAATTTAAGAGATTACTTTTTCAATTATTCCACTCAGGTGTTTAAATCTACTTATGTAATTTTAATTCTAAAGGCCTTTAAGAACTATGTATTTACGTTTAGAATCTTTGAGAACTGGTTGTTTCTTATCTTCCCTATTGCCTATACATAAGGGATAATTCTCTCTACAGATTATTCTAAAATGTCACTATTTAAACAAAAACATTTAATGTTTTGGCATCAAATGATAAATAAGAATGAGGCAAAATCTATTAATACTCTTGTAGATGAATATAATCTTAATACTTTACTTTGGTTAGAGTTGCAGTAGTTTATTAAATATATTCTAGATAAACTAGCTCTAATTCTCACAATTGCTAAGAATTCAATACCCAGATTTATTCAATATTTGATTTTATATACCCAAAATAATTTATCAGTTAAAAGTAGTATATCATATATTTATAGAGCAATTAAACAAGATCTAGATGTATATTCAGACAGCTATTGGAATACATTTTCTGTAATCAATAATTTTATTCCCTCAGAAAAATACAAAATTAATTTCCTTCAGTCAACCAGCAAAACCACCTCTTCTCTTAAATGGAGAATCTTCACATGGAGATTTTTACATAAATCTTTTCTCACTCCACAGAAAATAAGTAAGATAACTAAACAAGATATTGTTTGCTGGAGATGTAATGCAAAAACAAACGTTGATTGGAATAATATATTTTAAGAATGTTTATTATTAAAGAAATTTTGGGAAGAAGTTCATATTTTTTTACAGGCAATTTTTACAGACAATTTTGTGCTCATCAAGTCACTTGTATTACTCAACCCACCTGTTCCAGACTATATAAAGAAAAGCAAATATTCCTTGCTCTGGTCTATATTGTCCATTGCCAGGAAAAAAAATTACAAGAATCTATTCCCCCATTTAAAGAATTTAAAGGTCTTCTCTTGGAACTATCTAAGTTAGAAATTCTGACTATTAAATCTAAATCTATGAGGAATACAACTTTATATTACAAATGGGAAAACATACATAAACTATTAGTTAAAGAACTAGATTAATGATTATCGCAGTTATATTCCTTTTTTTTCCTTTTTCCCTTATCTTTTTTTCCTACAAAAATATTAATTTAACTGATCCTGTTTTTTTATTTACACTGAACATCATTGTATATAGTTTTTTTATTATAATTATTATATTAAAGTTTTCTCTTTTAAATATTGCACTTCAAAAATTGTTGTTCAATCTTTTTCAAAATATTTGTTCATTACAATGTTTTCAATAAAGCTGTTAAAAAGATCTTCTTTATAACCAAAACCAGCATATTTAACCATTCTATGACCTTCCTATTTGAAATTGTTAGTAAGCCATTAGTATGTGTTCCACATTTTGTACATTTGTTCCACGTTATGAGGGCTACTGTTCCTCATTTTGGAGATGGAAGGTTGAGAGCTATGGTGCACTTACAGATTTTTTGTATTGTATTATAGCATATAACTCTCCTTTGTGCAGAATCCTTTCTTTGTTTAAGCTACAGTATAAAACGGAATGTATAATATAGTCCACCCAACTGCTTTTGGTCAGTTGCGTTTTATATTTATGTGCTGTAAGGGAGAAGATTTCGAGGATTTTTTTTAATGAAGGAAGTAAAGCGATCCTGGCTATGTGTAAAAATTGTACTAAATTCCCTTTCGAAAGTCACAACCCCTTCGCTCTCAGCCTTACACATGAGCGTGCAAACTATATTACACAGCCAGCAGGAAAACAAGGCAGGCATAACAATGAGAGGCTGGACATCACTTTCTTTGAAAACTACAGGAACCAGCGAACAGGAACAAGGTGAACCAACGCATAAAAAAATGAAAAAAAAAACAGAAGGCAGGGTGAAGTTGAACCCAGCAATTTGAAATCCAAGATTTTTTTTAGTTCGTTATCCCAAACCTCCCACTGCATTCTATCAAAATGGTTGAGTCCAGGGAATAAGAAGATTTACATTTTTGTACTACCCAGCCCCTCACCCCCACTTACAAACTGGAGCTCCGCCTTGTTCCACGCCCTCCTGCGCGGAAGCTGCCCCCAGCCGATGTGCACAAGCTGGCTGTTTCAGCACTAGAGCCGAGGACAGCTCCCATATCTGCTATTACCGGGGAGGCCGGGGCTGCGCTCAGGTGCAGCTTGTACCTGCGGTTTATCAGCGAAGGAGATCCCAAAAGGTAAGGAACTTGTGCAAATGCAAGGAAGGCAGATAGGGTCTTACAGATGAAATCAAAGCACCCAACGAAAACTGTCAGAGAGTCGTGCCAGTTAAGTTGTTAGATATCACCAAAATCAGCTGTTGATTCCAATTGTAACTGAAGGAGCGGTATACACGTTGCTTTATATATATATATATATATATTCCGGTAATTGTTGCTGTAAATGGCTATGTAGTTCAAACTATAAAGTCTGACAATTTCCTGAGCAGCTGTTAAGCAAATAACCGTTGATTGTTGGGTGAAGAGAGAGAGTTCGCACGCCAGGTGTGGCATTTCATGTCATTCTGTCCTCATCGTCAACAAGAGCATCCGTTTAAAGTGGCTGGGAAAAACTTACATTATGGGAACAGTGAGGGAAGACAGGGATGATGGGTGTATAGCAGAGCTACAATTTTAGAGAAGGTGTTTTTCTTTCGCCTTGAAGGCGTGGTAAGCTGGTATGTCACAGGAGGCTTTGATTTAATTGTGCATGTTGACTGTGTTCATGACACTGGAATAAAGTTTGAACGTTTTCTGTGTTTGTGCAGTAAGAAGTGTTCAGATATCTAATTTCATTTTTAACCTCCTGCTGACGTTTCTACTTTGTCACAAAGCCTGTGTTTTTGTGATGAATTGTGAAACAGCTGCTGTGTGTACTTTGAGACAGCAAGCCTTGCAGTATCAACAGGAACTCTTCCATCTCACAAGTTGTTTTGCCACCAGCAGGTGCTATTTAAAAGGACTTTTCATGCAAATATGCATTATTTGTCTGCATGTATCTGCTAAAGTAGTCGAGACGTGCCTTAGAATTTACCAGCTGATTTGTATTTCTCATCACTCATATGACAATCCTTAGGGCGAGGTGGTGAGGAGACGTTTCCTCTGAGCAGTCATTCATGTAACATGAAGGGATTTTCTACTGGGGATACTTTCACGTGTCTAGAGAAGCATTTGAGGAAACTGTGAGGATATCTATAAACAGAAACAGTCATTAAGTGCAGAAAGAGTGCGTGTGGACGTGCGCACAGTCGTGTGCTCGAAAGAGGTGCAGATATGTGGATACATTATATCCAAGACCAATGCTTTAGCGTTATTAAAATAGTAATACTAATGATGACCATAATAATAATACAACGTTCATTTCTCCGTGTTTTCAGTTAGATCTCTGTGTCATAGGTTTGGTGTCTAACTACTGAGAACTGCGTTCATTCAAATGTATATTTCATTATACAAAAGGAATTAAATTAGTATGCAACTACAGAAAACTGTATAAAGTAAACCAGCAATAATATATATATATATATATATATATATATATATATATATATATATATGCAGTTTACTTTCACAGTGACCTGTTAAAATGAACAATTAAAATGTATTAAGTTTGTTTGTAGCAGTGATTGTTACTTTAAAAAACAGGAGACTTAAACTGGCCAGGCCTGTTTAATTTCACTATGCTGTGTGCTAAAGTATTGTGAATAGGTTTTCAAACACAATCATATAATTTCATTTAAATACTTGTCTGTGGAAAGGGGTGAGACTTTCTGAGGTTTATCTCTTTCAGTTTCTGCAAGAGTCTTAGTGGGTGATGTGTGACTGTTGTTGACTTTTTAATGGTGCAGAGCAGTGATTGTTTTATTTGTGTTCTCTGAACTCTTGCAACAGTAATGTATTGGACAACTCCACTGGTAACATAAAGGTAGACAATTATAATCTTATTCCAAAAATCATTTGTGTCTTTGTCAACCACTTATACGTTATTATTAATGCTCAAATTACATAACAAATGCTTGACAAATAAGTAGAAGCTGACAATAATTGTGTAAACATGGCTGACAAGGGGTCAGCCTTAGAAGAAATACATGAAAGGTCTCTGCATTAGGATGGTTTTCCCTAAGATGAAGTGAGGAAGACAATATTCTGGATGCTATAAATACCACAGGCTGAGACATATTCTATGTGAAATGGCAGCAGAAAATGCCAACAGAGTAGTGGTGTGTTTTTTCAGCTGGTTCATTAATACCTCTAATAATGCATTCATTCTTGCAGGCAACATAGAGGAAACTGAATGGCATGTTAATTAATAATGTACAATGAAGGATTACCAAAACGAATAGAACTACTGGTGATATAAGGTGTGGAGAAAGGTTCAGGATAGCACTGTTAAAGTACCTGCATTATAGTAAAGACGTGCAGGAGCTGAGTATGAAAGGAATACATTGCAGCTTTAACAGAAAGCAAGCAGTTTGGAAAAGAAGACATAGATTCAATAAGTCAGGGACCAGCATGTTAAATGACAGGAGTGAGGAATTTTTTTACAAATATCAGGAAATAATTCTTAAAAGAAAAAGTAGTTGAGCTGTAGAATGAGTTACTCGAGGAATGATTGATGTGTACAGATCCACAGAGAAGTTCAAATGTACAGGATGTAATATTGTGACAAATTTAATAAAAAATGTTCTCTTTCTAAAAGCATTTTTGTGTTGTTTTATGTATGTCCTGCTTTACAATTCACCATGAAGTATATATAACTGTACAACCACTTTCCATAAATAATAATAAGAAATCACATACTTTTATTATTTCATTATGACTATCACCATCTATTATGAAACAAATCTCTGTCTACATATGGTCAGAAAAAGGCAGACAGTTTTCAAGTTAAATTATATTGACAGGCAGGGAAAATATCAGATAAGAGAAACAAATAAACCGGAAGAATATATTTCTAAAAACAGTGCACACTGTATTATAAATACAGGCAAGCAAATTACATTTTTATTCCATGACATGCAAAATGGAAAAGGAGTGAAGCAGGCAATTACTTTTATAAACAAATATTAATTGCAGCACCATTACAACATTTAGAAAATCATTATAAGAGACAGGTCAGGAAACAGTGCTTTAACAGAATGAGAACTGTACCGCCTATCTTTTTAATTAACAAAAAATGAACAAACAAAGTCTTTTGATAAAAAATAAAAATATAGAATCTGAAGTCAGTTAAGGATTATATTGACCAGTATGCCTTTTATTTCCCTGTATATAAGTAGACAAATGTTAATAATTAAACATTTATTATCAAATCTTTTTTGCTTAACATTTAGAATTGCCTTACAGCTGTCTTGTACAGTTACTGATTTTACATGCTTTGAAAAATACCATTTCTCTGAAAGCCCACTCTGTGAACTGTTATTTTGTAAACATTACTACCTTGCCACATGTAACAGAATTAATTCCCTCAGTATTGTTAGATTTTAATATTCCTGTACTTAGAATAAGGTGAAGGCTAGATAGAAAGGGATAAACAAAATATCTTACAGCTAGCTAGACAGGTAGATATAGTTAAATAGAAACACTTTATCAAAATATTTCATTAAATTACATACAAATACACAACTAACACCATCAGAGTAAAGGTAATCAGATATAATGCTGTACTTCTGATAGGCATATACAAAGCAGTAACAAATATATATATATAGGCAGTCGTGGATGAAATGTTTTTAGTATGTCTGGCAATATATGGAAATCAACATCACTGAATACAGTGATGTTGAAAACAAAGTAAATAACACTGAAACAGGAAACACTGATCAAAATATATTCAAAATGTATTTGTACAGGGGCAACAAGTCTTCTCTACATAATCATACCCCCATGTTAATTTAATCATGGGGATACAACAGTGGAGGTAAGGGAAGACCTACACTGTCAACCGCACAATGGCTCAGTAAAACATAACAATTGTATATAATGTGCAGTGCCATACTTCTCACCTCATGGTCACATAATATATCTGACAGAACACGTCAGTACTATAAATAATTGTGCAAGAAATTTTCACATTACATATAAGCAACATTTTAATGAAGCCATGCAGATGCATCCTGAAAATGAGTGTTTGTGGCTATTTTACTTCTAATTTCCAATATTGTTTAATCAAAATGTCTACTGATGAATAATCTCGCTTCAGTAAATTGTCTGACACTCTACAGATACCTGTCCCTGGGAAGAACAGTGAGATGGACGCAGTGCCTAAATATGTAACAGTAATAGCACCTTTAAAATGAAAGGTGCAGTCTGGGAGCAAAGAGTTTTAAACGAATTTAAGTGAAGTAGATACCCTGCTTGGAGTTGGAGGATGAGGCGAATATTATTTAGCTCCGAGGCGGACAAGTGTCGATACTCTCATCATTGTCTTGTACGCTGCTTCGCTGTTTTTGTTTTCCTTGCATTATCCCAGCCTGAGTGTGCAGCTGGTCATGCTATGATCACTGCTCTACCCCAATAAACAACAAAATAAATAAATAAAAGTTATGCTAAGATGCCTTTGAGTTACCAGGCCTGTCGGTTATGCTTGCAGCATTAATAATTACAAACGTATTTCCCTTACCTGCTACACTTTTGTTTAATAAATGTCTTACTTTTCTTCTTATTGCTAATTTTCCCAACAGAAACTAACTACTAGGTACCTAGAAAAGTTGTTCTGACTATGAACTCTCTTTTCTATAAATCAGTACCACCTGAAATTATCACGTATCAATTCTCCTACAATGCTCAGTCTATACCCACTTTTTATATACTTCTTTCCTGGAATATACAGTTTTCAAAACATTCCTCTTTTCTAGATGGGATCTACTACAAACTCTTATGCACCATTAGCTCGTGACACACTTTCGTGCTGCCATTCACTCGTGTTGACAGGTGCCCCTAACTCCCACTAGCTCATGACACACTTCCTGCTGCCATTCACTCGTGTTGACAGGTGCCCCTAACTCCCACTAGCTCATGACACACCTCCCTGCTGCCATTCACTCATGTTGACAGGTGCCCCTAACTCCCACTAGCTCATGACACACCTCCCTGCTGCCATTCACTCATGTTGACAGGTGCCCCTAACTCCCACTAGCTCGTGACACACTTCCTGCTGCCCTTCACTCATGTTGACAGGTGCCCCTAACTCCCACTCAACTGATTCTCATAAAGTGGAGAAAAGCTAGCTACCTCTCAGGACCCTGACCCTAACCCTAACCCTAGCTACCTCTCAGGACCCTGACCCTAACCCTAACCCTAGCTACCTCTCAGGACCCTGACCCTAACCCTAAAAACTCTCACCCAGTCCCTAAACCTAAAATCTCAAACAGTCTGTAAATCTAAAATCTCCCTCACTATCTCTAACCCTCTGATCCCCTCTTCTTGCACAGTAAAGCAAAAATCCTCCTCCTCCTAAACCTAATCCTCTTACCCACTCCACTGCCTTCCTTCAGCTGAAATCCCCTCCTCTACCTAACCCTAATGTTCTGCGCCCCCTGATTACTCCCTAAGTTCACCTCCCCTCCTAAACCCTAACCTTCCCCTCCATTCCCTAAACATAAACTCCCCCTCCTGTTCCCCTTCCCCACTTATTGTTTCATAGTGACCACTTGATTGCATCTCACCATTGTGACCGCTGTGTCTCTGACCTCATATCTGAGTTTGAACACTAGTTTGGACAGTTGGTGGGTTGGACTTACAGCCCTTTGAATCCCTGGCTGTGAGTCAGCGGAACTCATGCAGCTGCAGCTTCAATAGCCTTATATTCTCTACCAGGAATTTACTACAAGAGCTTGTATGCCATTAGCTCATGACACACTTCTCTGCTGCCACTCGTTCATGCAGGTATGTGCCCTAACTCCCACTGACTTGATTCCTATAATGTTAGCAAAGGCTAACTATCCCTCCCAGAACCCTGACCCTAAAAACTCAAACCATTTCCTAAACCTAAACTCCCAATCATCATATAAAGCTAAACCCCCTTCCTCTGCCTAAACCTAACCCTTTGATCCACTCTGCAGACCCCCAGATAAAATCTACTTCATCTCCCTAACCCTGACATTTTGCTACCTTCTAATTACTCCCAAAACCTAAAATCCCCTTCCTAACTCTAATCTTCTGATTACACCCTAACCCTAAAATCCCCCTCCCCTCCAAGACCCTAAAGTCCTCCTTCCCATTTTTCTTCTCCAATGACCTCTTCTAGGACGAGCAGTTGATTGCATTTGACCATTGCAGTAGCTGTGTCTCTGAACAAATGTTTCAGTTTGAGCACCTCTTCTGACAGTTGGGTGGTCAGGCTTACGGCCGTTTGAGTTTCTGGCTGCGAGTTACTGACATTTGAGCATCCGGGGCTTGATCAGCTCTTGCATTCCCTTTCGAGTTATAGCACCATTCTCTATTTTTTTCTTTGACATACACATAATATACTAGTATATTCTTACATTCTGTGAGTTCATTTGCATCCTGTACCTCATTTTAGCTCCCTACCTCTTGACTGCTTGTCTCATACAGCCCTGCAAAGATGAAGGCCACAGGGATGTACTCATACATTTTTATGAAGCATTGTGCAATCTTACTCAGAAAGTAACGACCTGCAGATTTTGCACCGAAGTAGCTGTTTGTATGCCTGCCATTATTTACTCAATCCTAGTCCTTCCTGCACTGGTTATTTGAAATGTTTTCTTTTGGTGCCCTTTCGCTCCTATTAGAGTATCACACTCCCAAAGGTTTACTGCTCATTTGTACGTTTATGTGTAAAGTAAATTCTCTTGCAAATTTTGCACTAAATATGTGCTGACAGACATTCTGCAGTCCTGTAACTCTGTCATGTATCATCTGCTCTTTCACCTCCAGAGTTACAAAAAATGTAGATCTTTGTTACCTTCACAGATAAGTGTACTTACCTCTGGAGTCCCAGTGGCATTGTAAATGAACAGAGGATGAGGGAGCAAATTGCCCTGGTGCAGATTTGTGTAACTTACTCCTTAGATAAAACAATTATGTCTTCTTATTTCACAGTTCTTTGTATTTTAGCTCTGTAATGCTCTCCTAACAGCTTCATGACACCATGTTTACAAACCAGTATGCTCTTTCAAGTTTTCAAACTTCTGAGTTACTCTGCACTTAGTTCTGCACCTTTTATATTCAGACATTGAACCTTTGCTGAAAAATGACTATATTATTTCATTTTTCCAGTATTGTGTGACTGATCTACTGTCCCCTGAAGTTTTTCACTGAACAATCCCTTCTTTGATGGAGGGAATTGAAGCCATTATTAATGTTTGGTGAAGCAGAGAACAGGATATCTCACAATGCCATAATTAGGCATATGATGAGCACGTTCCTTTACCCACATGTGCTGTTTCCCACGTAAGAAAACAATGAGGTTGAGCTTGCTAATACCAAACTTTAATGCATATGAGTGTTGACATGTGTACTCACATCCTTAGGAGGTCTACTGGTGTTGCTGGAAGCTATGTTTCTGACTTCCAACAGGTAGCCAGACCCTCCTTCCTCTCATTGCAGATACACTAGCCATCAACCACTCAAAAAGAAAATCCCACACAACACTTCTGTACTTAGCTTGTTAGTTAATTTCAGATCACGGACATCACAGAGCAGGTCCTACTGCTAGAATACCTGGCTTGTAAGATCTATGTGAATTTATTTGATTTCCATATTTTTGACATGACTTGATATAGCCTATTTATCAAGGTGTTCCTCTCATAGGTTCATAGCTTCATAGGTGTGTACTAGGCTAATGGCCCTGGAGCCTTCACAAGCCTAGCCCATAGAATTACCCTGGCATCATGCCACCTGACCTTAGTTCCTAGTGCCTCTATCAAGTGATCCCCGGGGTGAATTTTCTATTTCCCATCTAGTCATCAAGATTTTTCTTGAAGAGGGCCAGTGAGGTGCTCTGCTTGACATGCATGGGAAGTCTATTCCATAGCATGGTCAGTCTCTGGGTTATGAACCTGTCCCTCAAGCATGTTTTGTTGATTGTGGTAATGAGGTTGTGGTCTCTGGAGCATGTGGTGGGGAGGGATTGGGATTTCTTTAGATGTAACATTTCTAACAGAGCTGGGTCAGACATGGCTTTGTAAGTCAAGCAGAGATTGCCTCTAAGTAGGTGATATGAGACAGAGAATAGTTGGAGTTTTTTGAGTCTGTCCATGTAGGACAAGTGTTTAAGGCCTAGGATCCTCTTTGTGAGGTACTTTTGTGGCCTCTCCAGTTGTTGTAGGTGTCTAGTGAGGTACATGCCAAAAGGGGCATTGTACTCGATGATTGGCCTAATGATGGAAGAGTAGAGGGAGACAATGACCTCTTTCTTCCTGGATGTAAAACCCTTAGTAATGAGATGTGCCACACAGAAGGACTTTCTGACCACAGTGGCAATGTGGTGGTCAAAAGAAAGGTTGCTGTCAACCTGTGTACCCAGATCTCTTAAGACTCTCGATAAATCTGTCTACTGTCTGATATAATGCCTTCATCTGAGGATTTTGTTTTGAATTAAATACCTTATTCCTCCAGCAGTCTTTGGTGGATGTGTTAGTCTCTTCATGGCTGCATTACTGCATGGACCTTTACCCAGAGCTAGACTCAGATCCTGACTGTTTGCAGCCCTTCTACTTACTTGGTTTTCTTTTTACCATCATATTAATCCAGCACTGCAGAGTGAACTGATTAACAGTTCAGTTAAATATCACTAATAAGGTTCTGGTCTGTCTTACCCTGCACATTGTAGATCCTTCTAACTTGGTTAACTTTTAACCTGGTACCAGCATGCTCTTGCCCTGTGTTCTGCGGTCTTTAGGCTACTGGATGTTCCAATGAACCACATAGATTCACCTGGAAAGAGCTTTCCAGGGGCTTTATCTTTGATGCCTCCTACTTAAAGGGTTGAAGTTGACCCTGACCCTCACTGACTTCAACATAACCTCTCTTTTTTACCTGGAATTTGGTGACTAGGGTTTAATCAGAGCTTCAATCCTATATTGTTTTTATATATTAGCTTCTTCTTGTCTTTTAGCTTACATTTCAATGTTAAGGTTGTTTTTATTTCTAACAGTGCCTAGTTGGTAGTTACGTAACTCATTATGTTTGAGTGATGTCCAGGGTGCATCTGCAGGTAACTCCTACTGACACCTCAAGTGTCAAATATTGCTACTTCATATTTGTGTCAATAATTCCAAAACCATGCTATGTACAAGGTTTTAAAACATTTCTTTTTAAAGCGAAAAATGGAAGGACCACAATGGCAAATGATTATTAAGCTTTCTTCCACTTTATTAAATCGTGGACTTCTTCAGAAAAACCAGGATGCCTCCCTACATCCTGGTTTTATATACAAAAACAGGAAGTGATGTAAAAGTGATATCTTTCATACATGTACATAAAAATTAATTCACTTATAAAACATTTTAACAACATAATATCATTGCAAATAATTTTATTCTGTTACTCTTTGTCTTTGATTTCCTGAAACCCGACTAAACTACACAACTACCTCTATTATATGTCATGTTGATGGAATACCACACTCATATTTGTTTACATTTAGGGGTGTTACCCTTCATGGATTATCTAGGGGTCAGTTTACATTTTGGATCACAGCAGGGGCTTTGGTGAGATCAATTTTCTTGTCATGACATAAGGAAGTTTAATTGACAGACTTTGTTCTGTCAAATATTGGGTCTTAATAGACAGTGACCCATTGCATTTTTAAATGACGTGACATCCAGTCTCGGTTTTCATCAGTACCCAATAGACATTTTAGTGGGATTGCAGCATGAAAAACATAATTACAACATGACATATAATAGAGGTAGTTGTGTAGTTTAGTCGGGTTTCAGGAAATCAAAGACAAAGAGTAACAGAATAAAATTCACTGCAAAAAAACAAATAATAATAACAAAAAAAATAAGATAAAAAAACAAAATACATAAAAATGGATTTTAATTAAGTCTTTTTTTAAAGCACTACTAAATTTGATGAACAAATATATGTTGTAACAATGATATTATGTTGTTAAAATGTTTTATAAGTGAATTAATTTTTATGTACATGTATGAAAGATATCACTTTTACATCACTTCCTGTTTTTGTATATAAAACCAGGATGTAGGGAGGCATCCTGGTTTTTCTGAAGAAGTCCACGATTTAATAAAGTGGAAGAAAGCTTAATAATCATTTGCCATTGTGGTCCTTCCATTTTTCGCTTCAGTCATCTTTTCAGTTCGTTTAGTTCAGTTCGGGTTGCCGAATTCAAACTTGTTATTTCTTTTTAAAGCTTACAGGATGGCAAGCTCAACTGTATTAATATTTGACCTCTGTCTAGGTCAGGTAAAGAGATACTAACTGATGTTTTATGATATTAATTTATATAGATATCATTTTCACATTTTTCTAAATATCTCAACAATGAAGTAACATAGACAGAATCCCTTAGTCTCTTATGAAAGCTCTCAGCTAAATGAATAAAGTGCTGCTGGCAGTATGTGTGTAACTTGCGTGGTTGCTGAGATATTTTTAAGTTGTCTACAAAATTTTACAAATGTGATAGTTATTATGTTTACTGTGACTTATAAAATTCAGTTTAAGACCTAGAAACTAAAGAATACTACCACTATGAAAATTGTTTGTTTTGAAGGGTTTGCCTTTTATACTTGTTTCATAACCCTGGGGTTCCAGAGATATGACCATTTGTTTGAAATCTGAGGACATAATTTGATTCTATCAAAAAGGCTTAGGCTTCGCCCATTGGAAGTTACAGTGCAAACTTCCTCAGCTCCATTGGAGTGAATGAGTTAAATAAATATGAATTTGATTCTGTCCTTGGTCTGGCATAGCCTGTATCAGTGGCTCTGTTTATTGTGAATGAAGTTGTTGGGAACTCACTCATATAGATCTGGCTATTTGGCTAACTAATTGGTCTTCTCTGTTCCCACAGTTATGAGACCCATGCCCAGGACTGCCCATGATTAGCTGTGTTAGACAAAGTTCCTACAAGCCATCAACAATGAAAAGGGAAAGGAGCTTGGTCAATATGGCCGAGTAAAAGTAGCACTTCAAAGCAACTCTGTAACTTCACTTTATACTCTGACAGTTTTTTCCAGTTCAGAACCATTTCTACTGAATAAATTCCATGTAGATCTTACCAATAAGGAAATATGGTTACTAATAATTTAAAACTGACAATTTCTTTGTAAGAATTCATTCTCAAAACTTTAACAGAAAGGAGACTATGATACAAGAAGAAATGCTTTAAAACCAACACACAAGAGGCTCTTTTAATGAAAAAGAAATTCAGTCTGTTGTGGCCAGCATGCAGAATATTTCTGTCAAGATGGACAAAGTAAACTAGACTCAAAAATGGGCACTTCTAAAGTAGACGGTTGGATATTAATAAAGCAAGGGAGCACACCAATCAGCAGTAGAGAAGAAGCCTTAATTGATTTTGAAGGTAGAGTGCTTATGGGTGAGGCTTAAATTGAAATTTTATTGAAACAAAAGGACTGGTTACTGACAATTTTGATTATATGGAAAAAAATGACTAGAAGAACCAATACCAGAGTGTATGGGATACTAGAAAATTATGAAGATTATATCACAATAAGCTTTTTAACATCTTGACTACATAAGAACTTAAGCTTATCTGAAGCCTTGTCCTTTGGCATGGAGAGGGCACACACATTCTTGGTATCTCCTTCTGTGAATAAAAAATGTCTTTATACTCCATAATTATGAATTTCATATCTAATTTGGAGATAATTTGCAGATATGTTTAATATTAAAAAATGTGTGCTGCAAATGCCACCTCAGGATTGGAAAAACACTGTTAGATTTGACATGACTGCTCTTTCAAAGTAGTAAGTAAAAGGCCAACTCGTTTACTTAAAAAAATAACTTAAAAAGAATGGCATCAAATCCAATCTATTTTTCCCAGCAAGACCTAAAATGTGTCTACCTGAAGAATATTGCAAGATGCAACAATTAACATGCAGAATAACAAAACTGTAAACCTTACTGAGGATGTGGACTAGATCTCTACTTCCCTTAAAAGACAAGTAGGGAAAAATGACTGTAAAACAAGTATGATACCCATGAAGTTAAATGACAAATGACTTTGCCTTTATTTTCCTTCCCAAAGCATACTGTCCTTTTAAAATGCCAGTACTGATCAGTAAATATGATCAATATGTATAAGAAGGACTATATGACAAATGCAAATACTTTAACAATTAACTATGTTATCCGAACATAATAAGCAAACTTGTATTATAGATATAATACATTAAAAGTAATGAAAAAGAACAACTTATACTGTATGGAATCAATTATTAACTCAGTTAATTAAATTAATTTTATCATAATACTGATGGTTTTTACTTCTAATTGTTTTCCATTTATATTCTTAATATACATAACTAGATTAAATGAGAATAAATAAAATGAAAACATATCAGACATTAAATAATTTAAATCGGTTTAAGTGATAAGTAATTCATTTCTCTCAGTAGCACTTCATAAATTGCTTTCAGTGGGATATTTTGAATTTATTTAGGCAGGCTTTCATAGCAAATAGAAAAAAAGAAGAGGAGGAATCCTGAAAGTTCTGACATGCTTGGTAGTTTATTTACTGTCTTTGAACATTGATAATGTGAAGTGTTACTGAAATATTCAGTGGTGAAAGCTGTTTATTTTATAGATAGTATTAATTGTTAAAATATATTATTTTTTAGATCTCTCCTCCTTCAGTTATGATTAATGTATCTTTACTTAAAAAATTCACAACCATCTAACACTTTCTTATGACTAGCAAGCAAAGACTTAATGAAAAATTAACTCAATTTGCCACCCTTAGCCCCACTAGTGTTTTCCTTTTTTTCTAATGGAACTTTTCAAAACATGATAAAGAAGTAGGGTAAGTAACCCGACATTATCTCTCATGATGCACAAATGTAAAGAAAACTAGGAAGCAATTAGATGCTTTAGATAGTGTTTTTCCTACCCTTGCATTTTATGATATTTTTAAATATAAAGTCTGTTAATTAATGTATGAGTGGGGAAAGCTTTAAGAATGAAAATTAAAGAGCATAGAGAAAGGTAATAATTCATATATCATGGATGCAAACAGCCCTGGAAAATTTCACAGTAAAGATATTATGATAATTGTTTGTAAACAAAGGTATGTTGAACTCAAGAATACACTGAAATGTTATATAAATATCTGAAATCTTTTTTTTTTTTTTTTTTGAGTTTTGCAGATTTATATAAGATGACTTTGGATAATCTGAGTTTCAATAAATTGAGTATAGTTTTGGGTAAAATGACATACACCCATATTTATCTAGGTAGATATTTACCTGTATTTAATTACCCATTCCCTGGAACACAGCCTCCATTCATGTGAAACAGAGCTATCCCCTAAGCCTATTCAAACACAGTTTGGACAAATGGATAAAAAAACACGCATTCACCCCTGGTTTGTCACATGTGGCCCTTATGGACAGGGGCAGTTTGTAAATGCACTAAGGCACAAGCATATAACAAAGCCATTCTAGCCCATGGGCATTGATAACTAGAAAAATTGAGGCATGAATGGCTAGGCTTAAAATGGCTCTAGGGCTATTATTCTAGTAACCTCCTATGATCCTATGAAATAATATTTTCTATCATTATAAATTATTTTAATTTTTCAGAAGGTATTTTCAAAAGATGGAACATAGTCACCACCTTAGACAGAGACTAAGAGTATGAGTTTTAAGGTACAACATAAACTGAAAGGAAAACAATTTGTCAGTTGTTTTATAGTTGTTTATAATATCTGTTCTGTTATAATAACTACAATTGAAATTAACAGAATATTTTGATGCTATGTCAAAGTTACTAAAACTCTATTTGGCTGTTTGTATTAATTATATAGACAATATTTTGAAATATAGTGATCATCGATTAATCTGACAATTGTCAGTGATATGTTTATAATAGTTTAGGTAGCTAAATATCAACATGAGCAAAAGATAACATGCAGTTACACTGTTACATATTTTACTTCTCCTTCCCCGTCCCTCTTTCCCCATGTTTCATTCTACCATCTTGTTCCGATATTTGTGAATAGAGAAAATCTAGTAAAGATGAAAGGCAATAAAAGAGGTAAAAAGCAGAATACAGTTGAATTACAGTAACAGATTTGTGGTTTGTCTTGAGTAGGATGAAAAGAGAAATTAGGAATGAAGATAAAGGTAGTTCTAACTCTACGTGGTTGTTCCATAATGTTTGTTTGTGTGGTCGGATGCCTGTTCTATAGAATTTATGTTAATGGCATATTAATACGAGTTGGGAAATGACAATGTTATGATGTATTACATGCATTAATAAAGTGAAAAGGTATTATTTCACAAAACAAAAATGTAATGATGCAATGTCAGTCGATATATTGTACTCCACATTTTGTTATATTAAAACAACTCGATACATTTCTTCTTGGTGATGACCTAGTCATATGACTTTACATATATATAGTACTATGATTATAGCTGTTATATAAAGCTAATGTTCATAATTTAAGCAGAATCATAAGGGAATAACATGAAAAACAACATGTCAACTTTCATGATATACTGTAGCTGTTGTATTTAAGGCGAGATGATGGTTTATAGAAATTTGGTTATAAATAGATACGTTTCCAGTTTTAGACAAAAGTCATATAATTATTCACTCTGTAGCATATTTTCAGTGATTCATATTAGGTTAGTTAAGACTTTAATAAAGTGAGGAATTTTGCCTCAGTTTGTAGCTGATCTATGAATAGCAGTATATTTGTAAAGCGATTAGAATGGAATTTAAGTTTAGATTTGCATTCTGTTAAAATTGTTGATAGAATTATTTTACTGTTTTTGAGAAAGAAAATGTCAAAGTAAAAATGACAAACAAATAGTAAGTGAAATTGAATTTATAATGATTGTAAGTAGATTAATAAATAACAAAACAAGTAAGCAATAATAAGTTAAAAAATCTCAACACAAACTATGAATATATTTAAAGCAATTTCAGTTAATGTTACTGGCTTAAAGAGTGACAATAAAAGAAGGTCATTAGTGAAATACTTAAATAGAAGTAGCCTAATTTTTACAAGAGAATAATTTGACTGGGAAAGAAATTCAGTTATTGAACAGTGGTTAGGAACTTAGTGGTTCGTCCTCTTTGGAAAGAAGCAAAGAGGCAGAGCTATACTGTGGAGGAAATCTCTGGTGTCTCCCAAAATAATTGCCAAAATGAATGATCCTAAAGGGTTGTATTCTATAGTTAATGCTGAACTCAGTAAGAGGGTTTATACCTTAGCTAATTCATACTGAATACCAGGTATGGGTGTGAAAATTGCAAGGGAACATCCAGAAATTTTACAGAGTCACTTCAAATGGAAGTTTTATGTATGCTGAATATTTTAACTGTATTATAAGTATTATAAGTAAATGAGATACAAGTGGTATTAGAAACTCTAAATAGCTGTTTCAGTAAAATGTTAAATATGTGGACTAAATATAATATCAAAGATAAAACTATAAAAACTGACAGTAAATCACTTTTTTCACTCATTATTCATATGCCTTTGGGACCAATCATGTACTGACAGAATGTATATTTTCTTGGGCACAATAAATAAGATTAACAACATTAACACTAACCCCTGCCCTTTATGAGACAGTAATGTAATATGCATAGAATTACTAATGGATTCAAGGAATTATTACCTTATGTACATAATACCCACTGATATTACTAAGTTAGAGGACTTTAAAAAATAACTGGTGAACAAATGGAATAATTTATGCATTATAATAATAGCAGGTCTGTTAATAAGAACATACTACAAGATTAGTAAATTAATGGTTAGGTTGTGTCACAGGAATATATTTAAAATGTGAGTGGCCAAAACACCAAATGGCAAAAGGTTGACCACAAAAGGCTAGAACTCAAAATCTAGAAAAACTCTGTAAAGGTTAGCAGGCCCCCCTCCACCCTACACCCTGTACTGATTATATATGCAAACTCCAAGATCACACTGCAGTATGGAAAGGAAAAATAGCCCACAATGTACAATGAATTTGTCAGCTTACTGTTTTTTACTTTCATGATTGATCACTTGCTCTTGGGAGTTTCATCCATTTGGCATTTCAAATGCACCCTGATGTCAAAATTAAAGAATGGGATAAATACATTTTAAAATGCATGAAGACTTACAAAAAGCAAAATTAACTCAAGACAGGGAGAAACTATTATCAAAAAGTTAAAGCAATATCAAAAGATTCTGAGACATAAAATGAAAATTTCTCTTGGAAAAACTTAAAATGCAGACATATGCTATGTCTGTAAAAGAATTACACAAACTGGCTAATAAAAGCAAATGATATATAAAGACACATCAATTAATAACCTTTTTCATCCAATTACAGAGAAAGAGACCTCAGACATTGATGAAATATACATAAAGGCTCAGAGATTAATAACATGTTTAATCCAATTGCAAATAAATTAAATGGATCAGCTAAACAACAAAGAATAATACATTAGAAAATTATTTTCAAAAATATTATAAAACTGACTAGATAACAAATAGCACTTATTAACAAGCTAATCACAACAACTGAAGTTAAAGAATATCTTAAGAAAAGTAAAACTGAAAGTCTCCTAGACTAGATGATTTTATAGCTGAGATTTAAAAACTTTTTTTCGCTTAACATTATTACGTATGTTAATGAACTTTTTACACTGATATGAAAGTCAAATCTAATTCTCACAACCTCAAAATGCTCATTGATTTGCTGTATATTTAAGTGAAAGAAAAGAAAAATGCATCTTCATAAATACCCATTCCTCGTCTTAATCTGCACTGCAAAATCTTTGCATCTATTGTAAAAGCTACATTAAAATATATTATAAGTGAAATTGTTAACAAAGATCAATCAGATTTTGTTATTAATAGATTAACACATGACAACAATAAAAGAGTAAGAACTATCCTGGATATGGCCTAGATACTGAGCCTTTAGTTTATTTGCAGTATTTATTTAAAAATAATACAATTAGTCAAGTTTTCTCATGATTATATTATAATAAGAAATGTATATATGTCTAAAGTCTTTATGAAATATGACAATTTACTTCACAAACTTTACCTATTGAGCCATTGTCTAAAAGCATCAAATGTAATAAAATAATCTCTTTCAGTATTGACTATAGGGAATATAAATAGCATTATCCATGACATAAACTATGAAATCAATGTATTCAAAATTGTATCACCAATAAAAATTCATAACAACAAAACTTAAACCATTCTAATAAATTAACAAATTAATCCACTCTTAAAAGAGACATACAAGCTTAATTAGAAAAGACAATAAACTCTTTAGGAACATGTGAATTTACTTATTATAAATATCTTTTAAATATTATTAACAAAGTCTTACAATGAATCAAAAATGGAATGGATTTTTTTATTTGAACAGAGATCACTCATTATAATGATAATCTTATTCCACATTTTACTTCCATTATAGTTGACAACTTTAAGAGTTGTCTTTGCTCAAATATGTTATCAATCTTGATAGTCTTCATTTGTTATCCATCTAAAACATCATATAATAGCATTATAATAACTTTATTAGGTCTTGAGGAAATAATGTTATAGGGCTTCTGAATCTAGAGTTATATTAAATGGATGCACTATTTAATTCAATAATTTTGTGGTTAGATTCCTCATATAATGGTTAATGGAAAGCATCCATGATCAGATTATTAAAATGTTCTATGAAGGAAACTATTATAATACTTTTAAAATAATGAATAGTAGTGCTGTTTAGCTTTTGAAAAATTATGTATAGGTAAGCATAACAAAACATTAGAATTCTGTTATATAATATTAAATACCTTCAAATATTATACTTATACATTCTCTACTTAAAATTAAAATGTTTAACCTTCCTTAAAACATCTATAACAGTATTTATAGAGTCAAAATCTTAAATATATTAAATATATAAAAATTATAAAAATAATGATGTACTATTATAGTAGTACTGTTCAGATAATGGCACCTTGATGACAACTGATTAATTATTAAACAAACATAATTTGGATGCTTCAAGTAAATTATGAATTAAGTCATTTATTAGGGAAAGACAAGTTGGTAATATGAGATTTTTAAGTGAGGTTGAACTAAAAGCTATAATCGAGTTTCCATGACTATGTAGTATTTATTTATTAAGGGAAAATATGATAGAAACAAGTCTATCTAAATGATATAGATTAATTCTGAATAACAACATAAACATTGTTTATTAGTTATTAGTCTATTGCTTAGTCTGCTGGGACTTCCTTTCAACTTGTAACTTAAAAGAAATAAAAGGAATGGAGAGCAAAGCTTTAGTCCCGTAATCAGTTGGGCTTAACTTTTTCTAGTACGTACAAAAAATCCTTTGTATAGAAATACATGCATAGGCTCTTTATTAAATATAAAACTTAATAAATCAAACTACTCGGTGTGCTGGAGATATAAGAATGTAGCTTGGACACATATTTTCTGAGTTCTGTGTCTGAATTAAAGTTTCACTGTTTTGTTTCCTGGGTAATCGTCAGTCTGTATCTGCCTGTTTTTTAATACTGATTTTGGCCTTTTGTTTATCCACTTCATTTTTCTCAATAATGTGAAATTGCTAACTGTACTACAGAAACCAGATATCATTTGCTCAAATATAAGTTTGCTTAAATAAGTAAATCAAAGCTTGGTGAAATAAGGAAAAAATAATAAAGTAGAAAGATAGGTCCACAGTGCCATAATCAGATAGACTTCCCCACCAATACCTCTGTCTGATTTCTGCATAACAGCTCTAATGATATATCAACTCAAAACAGGTTAAGTACTTAAGGGCCACAGCAATTGTTCAGGACCCTAGATCTCTTTTACATCAATTATCCTGCAGTAGTGAAGGGGTCTATATTGAAAGCTTGAAAGCCCTAGTAACTGAATACATAAACACTGACACATATTCCGTGAACCGCGAATACACTGAATGCCCTAAACTGCGAGATTCAAAAGCTTGAACCATCATAGTTGTCCCACCACACTGCCAGCTACATACTACCTACCCAAACAAACTAAATAAACACATACATACACTAACCAAAACCCTACTTCTAACCCTAAACTAAACCCTACTTCTAACCCTACACTAAATCTTACATATACCATCATTTATGCACTTACCTTAACCCACACCCTAACCCTAACGTCCGTAACTATCGCACACTTACCTTAACAAGCTATATCCAAACAAAATAAATAATCCACACACATACACTTAACAAATCCCTACATCTAACCCTACACTAAATCTCACATACATTATCATCTATGCACTTACCTTAACCCGCACCCAAACCCTAAGGTCCTTAACTTTCGCACACTTACCTTACAGAGCTATACCACGGAAGGGTCAACCATGATGATTCGATGTTTTAGATTTTGCACTTCAGGATGATCGATGT
The DNA here is from genome assembly GCF_019279795.1 of Protopterus annectens. Lineage (NCBI taxonomy): Eukaryota > Metazoa > Chordata > Ceratodontiformes > Protopteridae > Protopterus > Protopterus annectens. The sequence goes on from NC_056751.1 coordinate 770,488,722, forward strand.
TTACACAGTTCGATTAAGACATGTCAGCATTTATGTATTCGGGTAAGTGCGTCTTCAAGGATGTAATAGGGAACCGTAGTGAAGGGCATCCATACTAGAGACACTGGCATCTATTGTTTTCCATTATAGATGGGAATGCATTCTATAGCCACTGGTATCTACTGTCATGTTCAGCAGTAACATCCCAGGAGGTTTGGAGCGGTACACACAAACATATGTTTCTTTCATGTATCTTTTTATCTTCTTTTGTATGTCGTTGGTTAGTGGAGATGAACGTAATATTTCCAGGATAGTGTGGAACTGGATAATTTCTTCACAGAGGTAAAAGTAGACATAAGCATGAGCAGCCTTAGGAATATTTCCCTGAAATCTGATGAACTTCATTCCTCTTTGTTGTACTGCTTCAGCAATACCAGTGTCATATTATTTGTCTGAGTGCTACTTATATATAGGTAAAAAAATATAACTATTTCTATCTGTCTATATGTGAGTCTGTATATCTAGTTGAAGTTTGCAATATTGAACATTCAAAAGAGTGAATGTTCTTTTATCCCCCTGCTTTGCCAGCTGCTGTATGTGTAAAACCACAAGTGCAGAGGGAATTGAGAACTTACCCTTTCTGAGAATTGTACAGTCTCCGAGTTGGTATATATAAATAGCAGAAGGTCATTTTTTTTTTGGTTCACACAAGTGTGCATTCACTTTTTCATTAGATAATTGTGTATATATATATATATATATATATATATCTATATATATATATATATATATATATATATATATATAATATATATATAATATATATACATATATATATATAAGATATATATATATATATATATATATATATATATATATATATACATATGTGTGTGTGTGTGTGTGTGGATCTACTTTCAATCAACAAAAGTGCAATCCATTTAATCTAACTTACCCGATCCTCATCCACTGAAATTGCATTTTAATGAAACAATAAACTGCTGAATTCCTTTCCCAGGGAAAGGAACCACTGTGCTACCATGGTGAACCATGCCCTCTCCCCATGTAGTGCGATCTCAGAGTTGGTATATTTAAGGAGGGAGGGTTTGGAGGAGAAGCCTTCCCACTTTGGTGGGCTCTGTATCTTTCCATCGTGTGTTGTTTGCATGGTGGTCCAGTGGTTCCTTTCCCTGGGAAAGGAATTCGGCAGTTCGTTGTTTCGTTAACATGCAGTTTCAGTGGATAGTAAGCAGGTAAGTTAGATTCGATGGATCGTGCTTTCATTGATTGAAAGTAGATCTATATATATATATATATATATATATATATATAGAGAGAGAGAGAGAGAGAGATATGTCTGGATATGGTTAGCTGCTATATGACTGAATGTTCTTAATATCATGCTTAAAAACTTGCATTAAGAAGTTTGAACACACAGAAGACAGAACAACCTAAATAGCAAAAGCGCAACAGATCAAGAACAGGAAAGTATTTCTTCCCCCATAAACTTACCTCACCCCCAATGCTATCTCTTCTCCATCCATAACCCTACACCTTACTTTAATAAAAATCTTCCCGTAATACTTCCACTGCACAAGACACACTCAGATACAAAAACACACAAACAATACTATATCTACCCCTTACCTAAAGCTAATCCTGACCTTAAAATGCACACAGTCACATATCAACATACAAAACATATCCCCTCACCTATCCCTGACCCTAACCCCTCACCTATCCCCTCACTTATTCCTGACTCTAACCCTTACTATCCTTCATGTGCACAAATTCCCTTGCCTCCTTATCCCATTCAACCACACTCACATTTCCCAAGCTATTCCCTTGACATTTTGGCTTTCTCCCCTTGTATATATTTACTCAACTACTCATTAAATGTTTTTGAATCTGTTGTGGAACCTTTCTCCCAAGGCCTCCTTGAAAATGGGCCATTGGCTCAGGCTCAACTGGACTTTATTGCTTGTCAAAGGACAAATGAATAAATAAAATCTTACTTCATTAACAAACTGGCATTTTAAAAACACATTTCCTGTGAATGTCAGAAGTGCATTTAAGAAACAAATTTCCTGTGAATGTCCAAAGTACAATCAAACAAAGTGATGTTGTCTTTGGCCAGTTCAAAACATCCTGGTAAACAAGTAAGAGTAAAACAAACAGAATATTACATGAATTTTACTTGCAATTCTGCTTTGGCTATAATTATCATCACTTAAATACTTTCCCACCCAGGGTTCTTTTAACAATATGCAGAGTTATATTTAATTTATCCAACTATGTGTTATATAGAGACTTGTTCTGCATTTGGCCTTGGGTTGTATTTTGAATTATTTGGAATGAGAAAAAAGGTCCACACAGTTCTTTAGCACTCGCCTTACAGTTGTATAATAATTCTTAATTGCTGTAAGTCATGTATACCATGTTTTTCCATTGCTATTTGATCACACCACAATAATAAATTCTTGGTGGGATGCAAGGCACATAGCCATGATCATTGTCTGCTTTTCATTTGTTCATTTATTCCTACTTTGATGTGTATTATTACTTTGGTTGCACCATCGTGTCTCAAAATATGTAACAGCTTTGATGCAATTCTCCAGTAAAACATAATCCTTCATTTTTATTGCTTCTGTATTCATTTATTTTTGTATAAACGTGCTGTTATCACATAAGTGTTTTGTAAACATTCTGTTGAAATAAGTCTGTTAATTGGTATGACTGCTGCATCTTTACATAATATGGCGTAATTGTATTCTAAATCAGCACTCAGTACTGAGACGGTACAATACAGTTTCCAAGAGCAAACGGTGTGTGTCTGGTGGAATGCATAGCAGACACAACTGAGTACATTTAGAGTTATTGTGCAGGCATGCAAGGCCTTATTTCTTAGAAAAAGAAATATCCTAAAACAAAGGTGTGAAATATAAAGACAGGGCAGTGGTATTCTACTGGCATTATGAGGATTTTCTTTACCCAGTGGAAGAGACGGATGCATGAAACAAATTAATAAGGTAGAGGGTTAAAAACTAGTGGTGTGAGACAGTAATTAATGAGATGTGCCAAACACATTTCTGGTACAAAACCAAAGAATGCAACCATGAGTTTTCCCAACAAGTAAGGAAGCAGGAATTCTGGGAGTGCCTAATGGTCCTTATCTACTGTCAAAGTCTATGTTTCTACCAAGTCACACCTTGATGACATTTAATGTCTGCAAGGACAAAGAGTGTAGGTATCAAATGATGTGTACTGCAGCATTGGAAGGAAATGCAGCCAGTAAGTGTGAGAGGAGTCATTAGTTTCTAGAGTCTTGCAGGAATAAAAATGTCTAGCCCTTGACCTGTCACATACTTATGAGTTATTTTTGGAACATAAGACAGATAGGTTTGTTTACACCTTACCAGTTATAGATACCCATTTTCAAACAAATGTTAGCATGAACACATCTTTTGTAACATGACTTATTCAGCTATTGCTCTCTGCATAGCTTGTTGTGGTCCATAACTCCTCGGCACTGTTAGACATGTGGGTTAAGATGGCACTGTCAGATGTGTGGGTTAAGATGGCACTGTCAGACGTGAGTTAAGATGGCACTGTCAGACATGTGGTTTAAGATGGCACTGTCAGACGTGAGTTAAGATGGCACTGTCAGACATGTGGTTTAAGATGGCACTGTCAGACGTGAGTTAAGATGGCACTGTCAGACATGTGGTTTAAGATGGCACTGTCAGATGTGTGGGTTAAGATGGCACTGTCAGACATGTGGTTTAAGATGGCACTGTCAGACGTGAGATAAGATGGCACTGTCAGATGTGTGGGTTAAAATATATCTTTCAGTAATTTTCACAAGAGCACTAAGAAGGGGAATGTCATTGCTATAGCAGACAGATGCAGACATATGACATACCAGCCTCTGTAATCAGGTTCGAATAAATGAAAAATAGAGCAGTTTGTGTGTGTGTGTGTGTGTGTGTGTGTGTGTGTGTGTGTGTGTGTGTGTGTGTGTGTGTGTGTGTGCGTGTGTGTGTGTGTGTATGTCTGCACGTATGTGTGCATATATATGTGTGTCTCTGCATGTGTGTGTGTGTGTGTGTACACGTATGTGTGTCTCTGCATGTGTGTGTCTGTGTGTGTGTGTACGTATGTGCGTCTCTGCATGTGAGTGTTTGTGTGTGTGTGTGTGTGTGTATGTGCGTCTCTGCATGTGTGTGTGTGTGTGTGTGTGTGTGTGTGTGTGTGTGTGTGTGTGTGTGTGTGTGTGTGTCTGTGAGTGAGAAAGGGGGAATGGTTAAGTTAGGTTGAATTATTCTAAATGGTTATAGGTTTGCTTAGAGATAAGAATAAATATCACAGGATAGTAACTACAATAATTTAACAGCATACAAAATGTTCCTAAAGTAATGCAACATAATGGGCTTAAAAGTAGTTATAAATACTCCTAAGATATTGATAACAGAGTCTTTTCAATATGTAAGCTACAGTGGTGTCATTTTAAGAACATTATAATAGAACAAACTGTGCTTTTAATGTAACTAATTTACACTGCTTGGTCTTTAGTAATATCTCTTTGTGGCTTTAGGTTTGTACTGCTTAGCAAATGAAGAGGATATTGTCTTTTTGATTGGGTCTAGCCATAAATATACAGCCTCCTGCATTTGAATAAAGTTTTTCCTTCACCTTATTGCCAGTTCAGCACATCGGTTAGGAATCCATTTCTTTTTACATTAGATGCAAAGACTAGGAAAGAGGATCTTTAACAATATTTTTCTAAAGTGGCTTTTCAGAAGAAAGTGTTCATTTACAATTGTGCAAGACGAGCTGAAAACGTAGCTGCTTAATTCTTGTTTTATAATTCTATGCTGAACAGCTGTGAGACTCCCACAGGTGTGTAAACTGCTGTGTATTTTGGTAGGTCCACCAGATGTGCTCTTGTTCTTACGAACATAGTGCAGACACATCTCAGTCCATCCATCTGGCTTCTCATATGCCAAGAGAAAAACAGTAAACTAGCCTCTCTACCTATGACTTGTCCAATCATCAACTCCTGTCAATGGTGCTGATGCATAATAACTGTTAGACATATTAAATGGAAAGAAAGACACCTCTAAATAACACAGTACATTACCATGACAGAAATGCTGTCATTTCTTTTTCAGGAAGTATCCTTTTTTCCTCATCCTGTATAATTTTTCTGGTTTTATTAATTTTCTGTGATGCACTTTGTTGTTAAAAATGCATGCATATAAATGTTTTCGTATTTTCACTATTTCTGGTCCATTTACATTACGACAGAACTTTGCATCAGAAACTAGCAAACTGAATAATTGCCTCAGACTACATACACCACAATTTGACTTGGAATGGTTACATGGATGTTTGATTTTTCATAGTAATCTTGAAAAGCAACACACACAAAAGCCACACAATCAAGCTTGGTGATCACAAAAAATGCACAAATCATCTACTCACACCCTCAATATTTTATACAACATAACTGCTGATGTTTTTTTTATAGTTCCTTCATAGTCAACATAGATCTAATCCCATAATTTCTGAGTAATCAAACATTACCTTTCACTATAACGCATTGCCGGTCATTCAGATATTTGGCCTGGTTGATTTAACAGCACAATATTCAACCAAGGTGCTGTTGACCAGGTACTAATGCCCTACTGACATGGAAATTAGAATAAATATTTTATAAGGATTATTTCTTACCAGTCAGATTTTTATACTAGTTGAAAAAAAGTAAATTTTTAATTATAAGATATGCATATTTGAGTGGCCAGGGTTAAATGTCAAGCCTTGTGTTCGTCAAATTTCGGAATATGCAAAACATCCCTACAAAAGAATGTCAGCAGTTGTCTGTCATATTGACCTGGCAACTTGAAAATGGCAAAATAAATTTAACAATGTAACAATGCCACACCACTAAAGACCACAGGCTGCTGAAACACTATGGTTTTTGTGTTTCTGGACCATTCAAAACATCAAGCAGGCAAAGAGCTTCTCACTGCTGTAATTGACTAGGATAATTATTGCAACACGAATAGCCATGATGTGATGTTATTTGTTGTTTTTAAATACAATACTGTCGGTTCCACTAGAGAATCCAGGGCATTTATTTACAAATATTTTAAATGGATGGTTAAGAGCTAATGAATATAGATTGGTTACTATGTACAGCACAACGTGACCTGTTTTGCTTGGGATTCCTAGAGGTCATAATTGTTTATACAATCTACAATTCAGACTTGACTGTTTCGGGCAAAGACTATTTTCAGTGGAAGAACTTGACTTTACTGATTAAGTTTCAAAATGTATCAGTTCAACATATAGATTTTAATTGACACTACATAACTTCTTTGAATT
>NC_056751.1:770500087-770536469 GCF_019279795.1 Protopterus annectens
GTGTGTGTGTGTGTGTGTGTGTGTGTGTGTGTGTGTGTGTGTGTGTGTGTGTGTGTGTGTGTGTGTGTGTGTGTGTGTGTGTGTGTGTGTGTGTGTGCCTGTGTGTGTTTGTGTGCCTGTGTATCTGTGTGTGTTTGTGTATGTACATGTACACGTGTAATTCTGTGACACTGTGTGTGTGTGTGTGGTGTGGGGGGGGGTTATATTAGTGAGGACATTACCATCTGCCTCTGTTTATCAGAGGAATGTGGGCCAGACCCAGGCTGAATTTCCAGTTTCCCATCCATTGGTCAGTGTTATGCTTAAATAAGGTTAGAGATAAACTGTGTTTCACATGGTTGGGGAACCTGTTCCAGAGCATGGGGATCCTCTGAGACATATATGTGTCATCATCATGTCTTACTGATGTCACAAGCAAAATTTAAATCCTTGGATCTAGTTGTTGTGATGCTCACCAGAGCAAATCTGAGGATGCCTTGTATGCCGCGCATAGATCACCTGTCAATAACCTGTAGGAGATTGCAAACCACAAAAAGCTCGACAAACCAGGAAATGCACAAAAAAACAAAGAACTGAGCCCAAAAGCGCAACCTCTTTTTTAGTGGAAAATATGGGCTAGTTTTCTAGACCCCTTACTTTTTCAGGATGTGGTTTTACTACCCAGGGCTGGGATATCTTATAAGACAGTGGTAGTAAAACCACAGCCTGAAAAAGTAAGGGGTCTAGAAAACTAGCCCATATCTTCCACTAAAAAAGAGGTTGCGCTTTTGGGCTCAGTTCTTCATTTTTTGTGAATAACCTGTAGGAGACAGAGTATGGAGATAGGGCATTAAGGTGATCCTTACTGGACAATGTCTTTATACGCTAGATTCTCCTGGTAAGGAACCTTCATGGGCATTCAAACTGTTGTATGTGTTTGGTCAGGTACATGCCAAAGGGGGCTTAATATTCAATGATGGGTCTGATAAGACCAAATAACGTACCACAGTGACTTCCTTGGACCTGGCACGTGGCACAGTGACTTCCTTGGACCTGGCTATCGTGCCCTTACTTATAAGTTGCGTGACACAGAATGATTTTCTTACTACCTTTGCCACATGTTGGTCAAAGACCAGATTACTGTCTCTATATGTTCCCAGATCCCTGACAACTGGGTCAACTCTTAGAGGTGTCTTGTCAATGGAGCAATTAACCTGGGTGGCAGATTTTCAAAAGGTACTGAAATGCATATGTTGGCACTGAGTTTTAGTCCGTGACTTTGGCAACAGTCATTTGTCAGTGTTATACCCTCTTGCAAGATGTGTGTATCATAGGGGAAACTATGATTCCTCCCAACTTGCAGTTATCTGTGGACTTGGTCAGCCAATGGCCCTTGACATTAACTTTTATGTCTGACAAGTATATAACACATAGGAGTGATCCCAGCATGGAGCCCTGAGGTACCCCACTGGTCAGCATTCTCTTAGTGACCACTCTCTTAGTGGAGGTAGTATCACTAATCCTGGCTTCTTGAGTCCTGTCTGTGAGCAAGCTAGCAATCCAGCAAGTTATATAGGGGTTTATGCACAGTTCAGTGAGTCTAGCAACTATACTCAAGTAGGGTATTGTATTCCATGCCTTTGCCAAGTCCAGGCAGAGAGTTCACACCGTTTTCCCATCATCCATTGCCTTGGTGACCTTCTCAAAGTAGCCCATCAGGTTTAGTAGGCATGACCTTCCCTTGACAAAGCCAGACTGGGTTGGTCCAGTGCCTGAGGTTGCCAATGTCTTTGTTGATCATTTCCATGATAATTTGTTCCTTGATGTTTTTATATTGGACTAGTCAGACTAACAGGTATATAGTTTCTGGGGTCAGTTGATGATCACCCTTGTGAAATGGGGTAACCATTGCAGTCCTCCATTCTCATGATACAAAGCCTGCTTTGAGGCTATAGTTGAATACTGACTCAGTTTGTCCTGATAGGTCATGTTTCTGGTTATTTAAGAGGTATCACAAGATACTGTCTGGGCACATAAAGGCTGTGCCTTTGACCTTAGTGAGTGCCACCAAGACCTGTTCCCTGTTAATAGTTGGGGGGTTATACTAATATGTATTTCATGGAGGGAGGGAGGTAGAGGGGAGTGGGGTGAAGTTTAAGATGAATTTGTCAGCCAGCAAATTCACTATGTCACTCTGCTCATTGAAGTTGGTACCACTGACCACAAGTTCAGCAGACTGATGTGTGCTGCCAATGAGGTTTTGGCATAACTATTCAAGGCCTTGTGGACGTTTTTAGTCTGTGAGGCTATCTTGACCTTGTAATTGGCCTTGTTAAACTTAATTAGTCCTCTTAGTTTCCTGTTCAGTTTAATTAGACAGCTGCTATCATAATGGGAGTTGCTATTCCTGATTTTAACCATGACTTTTTTTTATTATATCCCTGCTATCTGTGGTGTAGTGGCTTGAGTGCAGGCATTGACAGATCCTGGCTGTAGGGAGGCAACTAACCGTTACCTTCTACTTGTCTAGTCTGGTGAGTGGACACCTGCCTGTCATACAATGGAGTCCCCTATGACAAGAATCCTGGGTAATATGTTGGCTTGTCTTGTGGGCTTTGTTCATAGGGTCTCACTGGGTGTAGGCATATGTGTTGTATTTGGTGGTGCTTTTGGTGGGTGCTTTACAGATTGCTGAGAATAGACATTGCTGTTTATAGGCTTAGGAGGTCTTTGAGTTTGGGAAGATTGCTTTTCAGTGCCTCATCATAGGTTGGTCTGCCAACAAGAGATAATTGCTACATTGTCCTGGGATGGCCATATCTACCAAGCTGGGTATGGTCACATTTGGAAATTGCATATCCTTGTTGTCCGAACCTCTATTTGGATGTGTTATTGTAGTCATACATAAACACTGCCAAAAGTAAATATTAAAATGTTTTGAATGGAAGCCCTGTTATACATCAGTTATGATACAGTGAAATATTAACTTCATACATAATAATCTGATTTAACTATATGTTTTTCATAACCTGCGTGTAAAAGAAAAATGAAATGTGGCCTGCGCAGCACCACCTGCACTCAAAGTCTAGAATCTTCAAAATGGAATTTGCCTTTTCAAAAATTTATTTAACATTTGTTAACTGGGAAACTCCGACTTGGAACAAAGCCAATTTTCAGGGGAAGCCCAGGGAGAAATGCTCCAGACACGTCTTTGTAACATGGGAGGAAACCGGAGCACCCGATGGAAACTCACAAGAATGCAGGGAGGACATGCATACTCCACACAGAAGGCACCCCAGCTGAGAATTAGAACCAGAGAACCTCTTGCTGTAAGGCGACAATGCTACCGTTGCACCACTGCGCTGTCCATAAAAATGGAAAATCAGCATTTATGATTAGGAAGAAATGTTCCTGCAAGCTCTGAATGTACATACTTCATATCTTACATACTTTAAAACCGTTAGTTGAAGGAAGCATCTGTGTAACAAAAGGCTGGCATTTAGAGCCATCCCACTTTCACAGAAGCCTCAAAAGTAATTATTTCTAGGGATTACATTGAGTTTGAATATTATAAAAACTGAAATATTTTGAGAGGCATTATTTTTATTTTTGGCAGCCTCTCCGCTTATTCCCGTTTTCCACAAAACTCATACAAATTCTTGCATGTTCATATCCTTTAGTAGTTTCATAATTTAAGACATTTTAAAACCAAGAATGAAAAAAAAACAGTGTTGCACTCCTAAACACTGGTAACCAAGAAAAATGAGTGCAGGGAATGAAGCGAGTGCCATACATGATACTTCCATCTTTATTTAAAAATAAAAAAGATTAATCACTTTCATCTCTCAACAGAGACTTCATCAGAATACACAGCCCGATCCATCATTTCCATTTCAACTTGTTACAGTTAAAGTGCCATAAATCCTAATAAGTAAGTTAAAACATAATACTATGTCTACGCCATCAAATAAATAGTTGTAATACAATTAATTACATAATAATGTAATATAGTATTATAAAATATTCAATATCAACCATGTTAAACATTTTCTTATAAAAAGTTTTCTTATAAAAGTGCTATCTTATAAAAAAACTATTTTGCTTGATATAGCCTAAGCATTGATTATATCAAAATATTTTCATTAAGTCCAGGGTCATTGCAGCCTTTTATCTCAGCTGCCACATAACCTCACTATATTCCAGTAAATTTTCCCATTGACCACCCCAAGGGTTCTTTTACGATTTATCCACAATCCCAAAACAAAATTTCTAATATTCTTTCATGAATCTGCACTTGAAGGACTGTACAGAACTTGCTGCATCTCTTATTGATATATTAATGATTTTCCTGGAGGTGGTATTATCTCTTATTGATATATTAATGAATATTAATATATATTAATTAGAGAATAATGTGTTTTGTTTTGGTACGCAATGCTACTTACAATGAGATGGCTTCGCTATGGGCACTTCTTGTGCCAATAGCTATGCCAATCTCTTTATGGCTGCCTGGGAGAGAGACTTTTTGTTGAAGACACAGGGTTATTTGTCTTCAGTCTCCATTTACAGGTGTTTTGTGGACAACCTGTTTTTTTATTTGGCGAGGGACATCAGATGAGTTGATTGCATTTATTGATGAAGTCAATGGCTTCTCTGAATATCTTAAGTTTAGTTTTGAGTTTTCTGCTACATGGATTCCTTGTTTTGATGTATATGTAGAGAGATTGGACAATGGGATGTTGAACACAGGTGTTTATAGGAAACCTTGCCACAAGCTTGCCCTTTTACACAGATACAGTATGCACCCCGGCTACGTATTTAGGAACGTAGTCAGGGGTGAAGCCTTGCGGGTATCTAGATACAACCCCTCAGATGTAGGGTACTGTAATGAGTTGGAAGAGCTGCGTAAGAGGTTTAGTGTCTGGGCATACAAGATGGATGATATTGAGAAGGGTATGGAAGGGATCGCCATGTTGTGGGGAGGCACAGTTGTCCCTTATTTTTCGGAGTTTTGTACTAGTCAGGGTGCCACTCATGGAGAAGGCCATTTGGGAGCAGATTCCACAGAATACTTGGACAGTGGTAATCAATTTGATAACCAAAATGGATCTGGGAATATCAGATTTCCTATATTTTATACTAAGGATGTTGGACACACAAAGGATATCATCAGGAACAACTGGAAAGTGTTAAGGGTGGACCCTGATGTTAGAGAAATTGTAGGCAATGCCCCACAGGTTGTGCATAAGAAAAAGTTGAATTTGAAGAGGTTACTGTGTTATTCAAGTAACAGAGCAAGGACTGAAGGGCCTGATGCCTATGGGACATCTCCTTGTGGGCAATGCAATTTTTGTGGGTTCATAGAGTCTAATAGTATTTTTATCCATCCCTTGGATCTACATGAATATGTGTTCCAGGTATCTGCTGATTGTATGTCCGACCATGTTGTTTATCTTACTTCTTGTGAGACCTGTGGGATGTATTATGTAGGTAAGATTAACAGGAAATTCAGGGATAGGATCCGTGAACATTTATACCAGATCAGGATTGGTTCTACTGTTAATGCACTCTCAAAGCATGTTTTGAATACTGATGAAACCCATGTTTTCAGGTTCAGGGTTATAGAAATGATATGCCCTAATCCCAGGGGTGGGATATTAAGACTTATACGGAGAGTCAAGAGGCAAAATGGGTTATAAGGCTCAGGGCAGATCAATACCCTTTTGCCTTAATTCCCCGGCCTTAATGATAAAGTACCCATTAACCCCTTCCTGAAGTCTAGAAGGCACAGGGATAGATAGGGAATATATTCTTTATTTTTAATTTTCCATATATAGCATTTTTAATGTTTTGAATGTGCATATACATTGTTGTTGACATGTATATCATTTTGTATATGCATTATGATATTTTTAACAATTAGTCTTGAGTAGAGATTTGTTGTCTATCTGTTTTCTAAAGACTTTTTATATATTCCTTATATACAGTTTATGTGTTTTAATGTCTGGCGCTTTAACAGTGAATTGATATGTGTTTCCTGCCAGTATTGGTATTTAAACCCTTTGAATTTTGGGAATGGTTATGGTCTGATGAAGTCCTTCTGGGTGAAAGCGCTTACCTTTGTTGTTTGAATAAACTGATTTTTTATCGTACATTGGATGTGTTTTACATTTTACAGCCTTGTATTGCTCCAGCATCTACTGTTTTTGTTTATCTTTTCTATATTGATTAATATTAACTTGTTAACAGGATAACACATGTAAATAAATGTTTACCCAAAGTCATTTAGATGAAGAAAAAAATAATTTTAGAGAAATTGTATTATTTAGATCATTTAGTCAGAAAAGCTTGTAACTGTAGGTGGTCTTATTGTTTTCTTATATTAACCAGTTCAGAAACATGAAAACACTTTGCCAACTAGAAATTATTGTTGCATTGAGACTGAGTAAAGAGAAAGTTGAAAAGTAAATAATGCAGTATACACTCCTGAGGTTCAAAACTCAGAACGTTAAACTTGGATATGTTTCTGTTTTTGTCAGCATTTTATCAACAGGCCCTTCCTTAATATATTTCACTACAATTACATGTATTTTAAAATTCTGAATATCATTCAGAATACATATAGCTGAAAGTCTCACAGGCAATCATCAAATTTAAATAAGGTATGTTACAGGTAAGCCCCGCAATACCATCACTTACATTTTCTAAACACCTGAGTAAATTATTTTGTAAAGCTTTGCTAATAATAAATTTATACTTATTAAAAGGTTTTGAAATTATCTGTTTTAGGGTATTTGTTTGTATCTTGGTCAAATGATGGATTATTTAATTGATGACATATTGATAAAAGAATAGCAGCCCTGAGTGGTGGGGGACAACTCCACAAAGCCCTTCAGTGGGCAAACATCCTCTGAATTTCTAAGATCTTGAGATAGGTTATGAAATTTTGATAAATCAGTCCATAAATTGGACAAGACTAAACAGATTGTGCATTTACTATGTATTCACAATGAGATTTACTATGTATTCACAATGAGACAGATTAACTTTCTCCCTAAGTTTTCCAAAACTCTTATTTAACACCAGATTGTTTTCCCTTAAGTTTTCAAAAATATTATCTAAAATAGATTAACAGTTTTTTTTTACTAAATTTAACTGCATTAGATATATTATGTTTTCATACTGGCTTTATTTTTCCTCTTTTCCAAATGAATAAAAAGTTAACATAGAACTGCTACAAAAAGTTAAAAACTGAAGTGTTTAGTCTCTTTAGTAATAGTGCTGAAACTAATTGATACTGTAAAACAGACACTTTTTCACTGTAAAAGACATTATGTAGCACATAACATTCAAAATGCATGATGATTTAATTAAATGCATAAAATTATATTTATAGTAGAAACCACTGAAAATGATGTGCTCTAAAACTGAACTTGCTAAATCATAGAATAATGAAAATTATTTTGCTAGAAAATATATTTCTTTTATCAAGCTCATAGTTGCTGTACAGTTTAGCAAAGGTGTGTGGTTCAGTTGCCAATATAGAAATTATGGACTCACTGCTGGTTAAGAAAAAATAGTAAATTAACAAAAAACATCCAAGCTATGTCTATCTGATTCAGTAAAGTTTGAGTTGAAAACAAGAATTGATGAAATCAGTTCCAATGAATAGTCCTTAACGCATTCCTTCATTTCCAACCACCACAAGATTATTCTTTATGACTGAAAAGACCAACCTTGACAGAAAGTTTGGAACTTACTTAGGATGTAATAATTGTATTTCTTACAAACTGTAATACTAATAAAATGACAGATTTTGGGCTTACGTGTCATGAGTTTAACAGGCACATATTTTTAAAATAAGTACAGTTAGAATCAATTCATACCAAATTAACTACACTGTTGTTTAGAGAAGCTATACCTAAATCTGAAAGAGAATTTAAGGAATGTATTCTAAAAGAAGAAGCCACAGAAAATAATTCATATAACTGCAATTTGTTTTATTGAAGGGACAAAAGACATTGGCTTGAAGGGATCCCAAATGCAGCAAAAATAATAAGAAAAAACAGTGCAGTGTACTAAAGTGATGGTACTGAAGCCTTGGAAATTCAGGTATCAACTGGAAGTATAAGGAGTCACAGAATGCACAGAGGGCAAAGAGCGTAGCAGTTAAATTAGAAGAGGAAAACATACAAAAAAGTGCATGCTATTTGGTAATAGAATATGTCATATGTCCTTGAAAGAACAAGAGATAGCTTTAAATAAAGTCATATAGCAATACAGTTACACAGTTATTGATATATCACATGAGGCAGGGACCACATACCCAGTAGTCTAATCATCTTACAGTTACGACCAGCTGTCTGCCCTAAGTAAAGCATTGTAGAGAAGAAATGGTGCTGCTACAAATATTGTTGCAGGGACAATCCACACACTGGAGTGGAAAGTCTGAAGACACAGAAAAACATATGGGCAGATACAAGACAATGTATCTGAACAACAAAAAAAAGAGATTTGCAGAATGGTGGAATGCTCTTGACAACAAATGACTGCAAAAGGAATCTAGGTTTAGATTATCTAAAACTGAAGGTTCATAGAGTCATAGGAGATTACTAGGCAATGTCTTAAGAGCCTTATGAGCCTAGCCATTATTACATGACTTTTACCCAGATTTTTAATCCCTAAGGACTAGAAGATGGCTTAGGTTTATGCCTATGCCTTTAAGTATTTTACAGACATCCCCTTTATCTCCCAGTGATTGCCATGTCTTTGGAACAGGCTACCAATTCATGTGTGAAACAGAGCACCTCTATGATACTGTTCAAGAGGAACCTGGACAAGTGGATGAGGCAATGTAAATTCTTACCAGTGATAGGGCCCACTACAAATAGCATTTCTATGGTATTGTATTGGGATAAAATGGCTAGGCTTAAAATGACCTCTGGGTTGATAGCCTAGTAATATCCTATGATCCTATAAGGACAAGGGTGTCCCCAAGTGTGAATTTACAATTCACCATCCATTGATCTAAACTGCATTTGAAAAATATCAGCTGCAAAAAGGCAGCAAGTAAAATGGGGATACTGGAATGCAAGAGAAGATGTGTAAGCAATATAAGTCAGAAGTCATTTTCTTTCTTTGGTTTCATGAATGTACCAGGCATGAGGAATTATGCAGTTCTAAAGCACCCATCCTTGCTGTGTCAGGGTAAAAGCTGTCTTGGAATTATCAGCAAAGTGGTACAAAGATTATAGAAGATTATAATGTAAGGAAAGAAAAATGAACTTAACTCTCACATCTATAGCACCATTTACTGACACTCTGACATGCACTAATTCATTACAGTCCATTTACAGAAGGAATTCGGACAGACTTAAAACTCACAATGATAAAAGTAGTGGTTCCTGATAGGGTCCATATTATAACTTCTGAACGTTTGATTTTCTGTAGTATTAGTATTTTACTTTGTATTATTTATAATATTTGTTGGAGAAATAAATATATATATATATATATATATATATATATATATATATATATATATATATATATTATATATATATACGTACGGGATCACTACGAAATACCGAACGCCCAAAATCTCCATGCTGAAAACACAGAGACCAGATGACCGAAACCCTGCATTACCAAAAGACCAAAAGCGCAAAATACAGAATCCCGATGTTAAGGGATTTTGTGTTAGTGCTTCTGGTGTTAAGGTTCAGGTAAGTATGTGTGTGTAAGTGTGTTTGTGAGTGGTGTAGTTTGTGTAAGTGTGTGTTATGACTGTGGTGTGTGTGTGTGTGTGTGTGAGGGACTGTAATGTGTGGCTGTGAGTTTGCCTTGTGTGTCTGTTTGTGCGATCTCAGAGTAAGAATAATAAAGTAGGGGGGTGGGGGGTGCAGCCCCCCACATGGGTGGTGCAGGGGGGCTTGACCCCCTGCCTATGTCTAGTGTAGGATGCATTGTTTGGTTATGGGGGAAGGTGTATGTATGTGTGTGTGTGTGTGTGTGTGTGTGTGTGTGTGTGTGTGTGCTGTTTGTTTGTGTAACTTTCGCGTTTTTTTTATTTCACAGATTTAAATATTCGGTATTGTGGGGTTTCGGGCATGTGGTCTCGGTTTTTTAAGCGTCGGGATTTTGGGCATTCGGTATTTAGTATTGATTCCACACACACACACACACACACACATATATATATATATATATATATATATATATATATATATAGATATATATATATATAGATCTACTTCAGTAGATTGAGCTTTTACAAGTTCGAACCACATATGTCCGAGACCATATGTTCAAACTTCTAAAAGTTTGAACACTGAAATAAAAACACATAAAACAAAAAATACACAAAACTAAACATGTATAGCAGGGGGGGGGGGCTATGTCACCCTGCACCCCTCACACCCCCGTTACTTAAATATACCAACTCCGAAATTGCACTACATTGCGGAAATGGGAAATCTTTCCTTTCTGCTCTGTACGGAGATCTCCATTCAGTCCGATCGAACTTTTACAAGTTCAAACATATGGTCTTAGCCATATGTGGTTCAAACTTGTAAACATTTGATCGACTGAAGGGGATATATATATATATATATATATATATATATATATATATATATCTACATATATGTTTTATATATATATATATATATATATATATATATGTGTGTGTGTGTATATGGGTCTACTTTACATGATCGAAATCTCAAATGATCGACTTTCATATGGCCGAGACCATATGATCGAACATTTGAAATATCGATCATGTAACAAAAAAAATTGCAACAAACAAAAAAAATAAATGTGTCTAGCAGGGGTGCAAGCCCCCATGCACCCCCCACACCCCCCGCTACTTAAATATACCAATTCTGAAATTGCACTACATTGCAGAAATGGGAAATCGTCCCATTCCGTGCTGCATGGAGGTCTCCATTCAGACAGTTTGAGCTTTTAAAAGCACAATCATATGGTCTTGGCCATATGAAAGTCAAGCTTTTAAAAGTTTGACTATCTGAAGGGGACCCCTATATGTGTGTGTGTATATATGCATATATATATAAATATATATATATATATATATATATATATATATATATATATATATATATATATACATACATGGGTTCACTAGACAATCTCAAAATACTGAAAAGTCGAATTTCAGTATTTCTAGACTTAATAGTCGAAAGTGCAGCTATGCAAAACTGTACTATCTCAAATGCGGAAATGTTGAATCCACTGTCATGGTGCCATGTTGGTGATATGTGGTGCAGTTTGTGGATTTAGCTGGAGATTCAGGTAAGTGGTGTTTACATAAGGATATTGAGTAGGGATATTAATGTGTGTGAGTATGTGTAGTGGTGGTTTCTGTGTGTTTATGTGTTTAGTGCTACCTTGGAGTTAGTATATATTAGTAAGGGGATGGGGGGTACAGCCCCCCACATGGGGGGGTGCAGGGCTTGCCCCCCTTCTTATAGGTAGGGTAGGTGTGTTTATATGTTATGCTGTGTTTGTGTGTGTTGTTTTGTTTGTTGTAGTGTAGTTAGGTAGGTGTGTGTGTGTGTGTGTGTGTGTGTGTGTGTGTGTGTGTGTGTGTGTGTGTGTGTGTGTGTGTGTGTGTGTGTGTGTGTGGTCACGATTTTGGTTTTCGTGGTTGTGGGTTTTCGGGTATGTGGAATTTTGACTATACAGGTGGTGCTGCGGTAGCGTTGTCGCCGCACAATTAGATGTTGCCCGTTCAATTCTCAGTTAGAGAGTCTTCTGTGTTGCGACATACGTGAGTGGGAGTTTTGAAGATTGTGCATTAGGCCCGGCAAGCCAGCACGTCAAAATCTACTGCCAATCATTAGCGGACCGGAGTTCCACTGTGGCGACCCCTAACTGGGAAAAGCCGAAAGAAACAAACAAACAAGTCTTGACATACTGAAATTCGACATTTCAGTATTTCGAGATTGTCTAATGATTCTATATACATATATGTATATATATATATATATATATATATATACATACACACACACACACACACACACACACACACACACACACACACACACACACACACACACACACACACACACACACACACACACACACACACACACACACACACACACACACACACACACACACACACACACACACACACACACACACACACACACACACACACACACACACACAAACACCAACTTAACAGTACAACAGACTCATCATTGAGTATAATGCCCCCTTCGCTATGTATCCGACCTGGCATATGCAACAACTGGAACATCAACTGAGGTTCCTCTCAAAAAGAATACTGGGGTTAAACACAACACTATCCTATGCGCATTGCCTCAATGTTCTGGGTTTTTTTTTATTTAGGAAGACAAGTCCCCTGCACTCTCGTAGACCCTTTATTAAAATATTCTAACTCCACAGTCAGACAGCTTTATTGAAAATAAAACACACTATGCTGCTGTACAAGCACAAACGTTTAGAAATAGGAGTACAACATGACTTTGGGTATCTCTAAGGTACACATGCTGTTCCACACTATTTTACCCAGTAATGTTTCTGATTTTAAGATTCTAAATCGCAACCACAGTGACTATATGTAGCCTTTTACAACTTTTTTATGAATTATGGTTGAGCCAAATGCTATTTTGATAAAATATGCATTTAATTAAGTTTTTTTCAATGATTTGTGATGCAGAGAAATATGATTAGATGAAATGAATTGTACCTAGCCCTCAAACAAACCACTCTAAGCAATCTAGTTATGTTCCAAAGACCTTTAATTTGTGCTCAACAGAAAAAAAAGCAATGTGGTAATTGAATGGCTGTATTTTTAATGTAATTTATGGAAACGACTGTTCTTAGCATAATAACACTAGTAACAGGCAATCCTAATGAAGGCAACATCTTTGATATCAAAAAACACGTTGTACAACATGTTTGAAAGCAAGGAGAATGTTAAAAAGAGCCTTTTTATTGCATCATGTATAGAAACATTCTATTATAAAGTATACTTTGAACTAAAATGGAAAAGAAAACATACCAACTTCTGTATATTATTTATTTGTTGAAATTAATAGTCTGACTGGGCAGCTGAACCCTTTTCAGTTGGGTCCTGCAAAGAAATGCTCCAAATATGCAATAAACAAGAGTATGCAAACATCACATGACAATCAACGTAGTAAAAAGGTTAAACAAGGTACACTCATGCATATATTACTTTGTCTTTACATATCTAGTAAACGTTTTTATATAAAACTTCAGTTTTGGTCAAACAGTCATTCAAACATTCTGTTCCTGAATTATTTTGTTACTGTGGCTGCTTTATTTACAAAATGATTTAGTAAAAATGAGTGAATGTCAAATAGAATTCCAGATATTGCGAAATATTATAATCAGATATACACTAGAAGCTCCACCTTGTGGTCAAAAAATAAAATAAAAAATAAAGAGCCTTTCAACAGTTGTAAATAGCTAAAGTACTTAATGACGGTAATGTAATCGCCAAATACCAAGTAAATAAAATGTAGTTAGAAATATGTCAAATCATGACTTTCATCTGCAAGGATTACTTGTAAGTCATAAATTATGCAAAAAATATTTTGAAAATGTTATAATGATAAAACAGCAGGCGTATTTGTAATATCAGGTAATATAAAAAAAAATAACACAAGTTAATGCACCGACATATCATAGTGCGAACTGTTTGTACACCGTAGTGTATTATAATATGGCAGCAATAGGCTTTGTACACTCAGAACTCGATCTGAATCAAGCTAGCATCTCGTATGTCATATGTATATAGATGTATCTAAGGAGAGGGGCCCTGTGTGTATGGTCATAAAATAGTGCTGCTGAAAGTAGGAAGCAGTTGGTTCTTGCTGTGGTTCAAGAGGTGTGGCATCCAGTGAGGAGGAGGTCATTTCCCTGCCCATAGACTTCTGGCAATGTTACAGCTGGAATGCGACATCCACTTCTGGAGATCAAAGAAGGAAATTAAGCAATTAAATGGAGTACAATGTATGGCCAATAGACCGATACGTGGAACAGAAGGTAAGGCATAGTTTTGACAGAATGAGTAGATGAAAAAAGAAATAGGAAACAGATTTGGATCTATAGTATTAGTAAGGGAACTTGTGAGGGAATTCACAGTAAAACCAAAGTCTGGTGTGGCTGGAAATAGGAAAATATCCAGAGGAAAGGAGCGAGTGTCCATTCAGACGTAATAATGCACCAGAATCCTGGAATGGTTGGTGTGAGGCAAATTAAATGAGACATTCAGGAAGGTGTGAGATATGGAAAATAAAGAAGTGATCATAGGTGAATGGGCTTCTACCAAGTCCTACTAGCAGCAACAAACAAAGTGTATGTAGATCAGTAGACTTCTTATAGTAGTGTTTTTAAAAGTGTAGATATAAATAAATGCAAGAAAGCTGTGATGAATTCCCTTTATACTTCAAGAAGATAGAGAGAATGTATCCTCATTTAAGGCACATATATTTACTTCTTTTCTTTATCTTAAATGATGTTAGTCAGACAAAAAAGAATCAATGGCCAGGAGAAATGTGCAATATAAGTTCTGAATAACAGATCAGTGGCCAGGAGAAATGTGCGGTGGTACAGTTAACATTGCTCACTCACAGCATTCTCTCCAGTTCAAAATTGGCTTCTCATTGGTGTCTGTGTGCGGTCCCTGTATGTCCTCCCTGGGTCAGTGGGGTTCCTCTGGGGGTCTCCTCCTCCCCATCCATCAAAAACATATGCTGGGATATGCTCCTACAAAATAAATTGGCCCTATCTCTGTGGCGACCCCCACGACGGGAAAAAAAGAAAAAGAAGAAGAAGAAGTGGCCAGGAGAAACGTGGCATCGTAAGTTCTGGACAACAAAGATAGTAGCCAGCAGAAATGTGGCAATGCGAGTTCTGAATAACACAGAATAGTGGCCAGGAGAAATGTAACAATATAAATTCTGAATAACAAAGGAATAAAAGTTTCAAAACAAACATATCACTACCAGTAAAAAGACTTCATACAATACATTATGCAAGTCAAAGTATAAAACTAGTAATGATTTCACGTCTTTTGAAACATTTAAATCATGTCATGGTATATGTGAATGTATCCCAACAATGCAATTAATAAGTAATGGATTCAGAATTTACTGTGAATTTTACAGTCTGCTTCTTTGATTTGGTGATAGATTTGATGGCATACCGAAGAAATATCAAATTTCTCAGTGATACAAAGTCATGATTTGCATCGGTAAGTGAAAAACAGGACTGAGAAATTCAT
Organism: Protopterus annectens; assembly: GCF_019279795.1. Taxonomy (NCBI): domain Eukaryota; kingdom Metazoa; phylum Chordata; order Ceratodontiformes; family Protopteridae; genus Protopterus; species Protopterus annectens. Next base: position 770,515,377 of record NC_056751.1, read on the forward strand.
GGAAGATGGGGTTTAAAATCAGCCTGAGTCATAATGAACAGAATCACAAAACATTAAAAAGTAATAACTTTCAGTATTTTTCCTGTACAGCTGATTTTTCAGGCTATGAATCAGCTTGCACAAAATACACTGTGCAAAATCTGAGCAAATGCCATATTATAAACATGATGGTACAGAAATCCTAGTTACTAATTATGTTCTGCTCATTAATCTTGTACTAAAAAAAAAAAAAAAAAAATATATATATATATATATATATATATATATATAAAACTAAAATTAACTGCACTCAAAAAATGAACGAAGAGAAGAAATTTTAACTAAGAAATGAACTTTGTGACAATAACAACATTCAAAGAATAGTAAATCACACCAACAACTCTTGTAGTACTTTAGCTCTTTCGTCTTATTTATTATGAAGACTTCTTCAGAAAGACGTTTCATAACTGTGAGCAACCACTTTCACTTTGTTTAAATACATTAGTTCTAACAGGCCATTTAAATTAACAACAGTTCCTTTCCAATAACCTAGACTGGAAAGGAGCCGTTGTTAATTTAAATGGCCTGTTAGAACTAATGTATTTAAACCAAGTGAAAGTGGTTGCTCACAGTTATGAAACGTCTTTCTGAAGAAGTCTTCATAATAAATAAGACGAAAGCGCTAAAGTACTACAAGAGTTGTTGGTGTGATTTACTATTCTTTGAATGTTGTTATTGTCACAAAGTTCATTTCTTAGATATATATATATATATATATATATATATATATATATATATATATTTATATATACATATATATGTATATATACCTGTCCTGTCTACAGATTGCCTACATTTTTATGTACATCATATAATCATATATATGGGATCGGTACTGATCCCTGAAGGAACTTTTTACTGAAGCACAAACAGCCGGGCATACTTCCACAAAAGTGCTTTTTACTTTCACGGAAGTATGCCCGCAGCTAAAGGGAGTCGTGGGGGATGACTGTTGCAGATCGTACTACGGTGTGGATAAGGGAATAGTGTGATCTCGGAGTGAGAATATTAAAGTAGGTGGGTGTGGTAGATTTATTTATTTTCTGCTTGTTTGTTTTTTTAACACACTTTAACGAAAGCACTTTTTTGGTGAAAGCACTTTTTTGGTGAAAGCACTTTTGTTAAAGTGTGTTCGGTGATTGTGGATTCAGACTATTGAACTTTCGTTCAATAGTCCTAGATTCATATATATATATATATATATATATATATATATATATATATATATATATATGTAGATTTATATATATATATATATATGTGTGTGTGTGTGTGTGTGTGTGTGTGCATTTTTTCTTTATCACTTTGTTTTATCTGTATTAGTGTACACATAGGTTCATAGGTATTACTAGGCTAATGACACAAGGACCTTTATAAGCCTAGCCATGCAATCTAAACTAATTGTGTCCCTTTGTATCACTGGTATTTATCATTAAGGTACATATTGTTAGACTGAGGGTTTTCACTTTATTCTTAGTGAGTTCACTGTAGTACATTAAGGTGGAATAAAAGGCCTGAAAATGTAGAGTGAGGCTTGCGTTTACATGGAAGGAATCAGTTTCAGAGAAATATAGTTCAGTAAAACAGAAAAGATAATCTTGGCAGCTAAGCATGAGATGTGCAGAAATAACAATTCTCATGCAAAGCTACAGAGAGTTCCTTTCCCAAGGAAAATATATGTGTACTTGCAATGGAATGCTAGATAAAGAATAGACAGTTAGGCACTGTGAGGCACATGGAAGACAGGGCTTGAAAACCAAGGCTAAAGAGGTGTGGAAAACATTACAGGCTTTTGGTATTATTAGGAAATACTTTACACATGTTCACTTGATTCAGTTAAGTTAGCTTTTGGACTAATATGCAAAAGGTCTTTGCAGTACAGACGCCTTCAGTTTATTATTCAGGAGAATTAGAATATAGGTGCAGAAACTTTGGATATTTATCATCACTGTTATTGGAGACAATATTTGGATATTGTTAACATCTAATAAAGCATTCTTAACCTGCCTCAGGTGTGTGCAGAATTTATACTGGAAACTACAAAAAGTCTTGGCCCATAAAAGAGAGACTGGCACTTGCTCAGCACAAGTTTGGGTAATTAACAGGTAAAGATATTCGTTCCAGTCTCATTTCAGTTGTTACCAGTTAATTCCAGTATACTACAGTCTTATCAATTCTAGTTAGGAAGTTTCTAGAGGTTAATGGGAGGAGTATGTTAGTTTTGGCATTACTGTCTGCCTCTGTATCAGAGACATGGGGGCCAGACCCGGGGTGAATTTCTGATTTAACATTCATTGGACAAGGTTATGCTTAAATAGGGTTAGGAATGGTCTCTGCTTCAGATGGATGTGGACCTGTTCCAGAGCATGGGGATCCTTTGAGACATATATCTTTCTCCCCATGTTTTATTTATGTCGCAAGCAAATTTAAATCCATGGATCCAATGGTTCTGATGCTGTTAATTTTGCAGATTTGCAAAAGGTCTATCAAAGCTGGATCCGAGGATCCCTTCTGTACCAGGCATAGATTGTCTCTCAGTGACCTGTAGGAGATAGGTGTTGAGGTAGGGTTTTAAGATGATCCTTACTGAACAATGTGTTTATACTCTGGATTCTCCTGGTATGGAATCTTTTTGGGCATTCCAAATGGTGTATATATTTGGTCAGGTACTTGCTGAATAGGGCATTATAGTATGACTTTCTTGGACCTGGATGCTCTGCCTTTACTTGTAAGTTGGGTGACAGAATGATTTTTTTACGACCTTGGTCACATGTTGGTCAAAGGCAAGGTTATTATCTACTGGAGTTCCCAGATGCCAGACTATTGGGTCACGTCTTCCGGCTCATGTTTTGTGAGCTCAACTTTTGTGTATCATCAGAAACACTGACAAAATGTTCTTGTTCTTTGTAGAAGCTATCTAGTTTAGAAATATGCACACTGCCTGCCATGCAATACAACCTTGCAGTAATACTATGAGCATATTATGTATAAGAAACATGAAAGTGCATGGGACCACACTATTGCAGTACATTTGAGGTGAACTGGATCATTACTGGAGGATCCATATTGGAAGCAAGTCATATGTGCATGTTCATTTTTGCCTACACCTTTCATGAGTCCCTCTGTGGTGATTACAGGAACGGCTGCAATACAAAGGAAAGGAGAACAACCTGCAGCTTCTGTTTGTTCTTTTTTGTACCCCAGGTCAAGGCAGACAGACACATTGTTCAAAATAGTGCTGTTATGTCAGACAACAGACACAACAGAAAATAAGACCACTATAGAGATGTGTGTGTGTGTGTGTGTGTGTGTGTGTGTGTGTGTGTGTGCGTGTGTGCGTGTGTGCGTGTGTGCGTGTGCGTGCGTGTGTGCGTGTGTGCGTGTGTGCGTGTGTGTGTGTGTGTACATATATATACATGGTGGTGCAGTGGTGCAGTGGTTAATGTTGCAACCTCACAGCAAGAGATTTTTCTGGTTCAATTCTCATCTGGGTGCCTTCTGTGTGTGGGCTGCATGTTGTCCCTGCGTTCATGTGGGTTTCCTCTGGATACTCTGGATTCCTTCCCCATTGCAAAGACAGGCATCTGAAGCATTTCTCCCCAAGCCTGCCCTGAAAATAGGCTCTGTCCTAGTTAGACATTCCTGGTCAACAAATGATAAATAATAAATAAAATAACATATATATATATATATATATATATATATATATATATATATATATATATATATATATATATATACACACACACACACACACACACACACACACACACACACATACGTACGTATACACAAAAATACAATTGGCTTAGCTTCTGGTGTCATTCAAAGGGGGGAGTCCAATACATAGACTAGGAAGATGGTAGTTAGTCCTACCTGCTTTACCACAGGTGATCTGCACCATCCCCCATAGTGCATTTTTTGGAAATGTCAGTCCTTTACAGCTTCCATCCTCACAAAACAGAATCTACATGGCACAAAGGTATTGCCACTCAAAGCTGGATTTAATTAAAAAAAAAAACACTCTTTACCCAGGAAAACCCTAATGCATCATTATGGAAACCTGGTTCAAGATCACTGAGAGCATCCCATCAGTGCAGGGTTTCAGTGCCTGCCACGTGTTCAAGGCCACTAGCCTAGATGAGAGTACTAAAGGTGGTGGTGTCTCCGTATTTGCAAACATAACACTTCACCTCCAGACAAGTTAGCCAAATAACAATCTGGAACTCCTCCAATCCAACTTAGTATTAACAAGACTTCTTATCATGTCATTCCTAACTATAGGACCCCTCCCATCTCCCCTTTAGCCCATAACTCCCCCTTAACTATCATGGAATTCCTATGCATTATGCCAAACACTAGTCTCACATAGGACTTCAACTAACCTCCATTAACTGTGAGACGTACACTTCCTCTAGCATGTATAACCAGAATTTTATGGACTTTATCAAATTAAATTTGCTGGACCAATAAGCTACAACCCAGCCTACCAATTGTTACTCCCTCTTTGGTCAAACTGGACCACAAATCAGTCACATTGACGGCAGAACTAAAGCCAGAAGCATCTCTCAATGCTGTGGACTTCAGAGATTATGCCAGGGCTAATCTAGCGAAGCTGAGTGATGACCTGGCAAAAGTGAACATCTCCATCCAGCTTGGTGCCTTGATGATCTCACTGCTTATGTGAAATAATCCACTGACAAATTATATGCACTTATGAATAGCTGCACTGATGCATCTGTCCCGAGAAATAAATTCAATGGCAAATTAAAAAAACTATGGTGGAAACCAAATCTAAACAGAATCTATAATAAAATAGAAAATGAAACCTTGCATGTAAAAATAAATGTAACTCTCAAGACTGTAAGTCGGGTGCTGTCACTGACTCCCCATTTGATGTTAACATACTGCAAGAGGGTCTCACAGCTACAAATAACTGGTTCCAAAGTTATGGCCTTAAGTTAAATGCAAAAACATGTATTATCATACCATTCGGCAAAAACATGGCCCCTACTGATTACCACATCAATGGCAACCCCCTAAGCATACAACCTGTGGTGAGAGACCTGGATACTTAGGTTGAAAGCAATCTCACATTCGACCATCATGCGGCGGAAGTGATCAGAAAAGCCTATTACTTGGCTCATCTCATAAGTAAAGGGATTGCATCCAGAAAAAGGAGGTTATTACCTCTCTGTACTCCTCCCTTATTAGACCTATAACTGAGTATAAGGCCCCGTTTGGTATGTACCTCTTCAAACACCTGAACCAACTAGAAAGGCCACAGAAATACCTCACAAAGAGAATCCATGGCATCTAACACCTGTCCTATGTGGACAGGCTTAAATCACTATCACTCTACTCAGTATCATACAGATTGCTCAGAGGTGATCTGTGTCTCGCCTACAAGGCAATGTCAGATTCTGCCCTGCTAGAGATGCTCCACATTCGTAAGTCTAACTCCTCACGCATTAGCTACTTGCTAGGCCTAAATCTAATATGCAACATCAACAAAACCTGCTGGAGAGACTGGTTTGTCTCCCAGAGGCTCCCCCCGTCTCTGGAATAGACTTCCCATACATGTCAAACAGAGCATCTCGCTGACCCTCTTCAAGCACAACCTTGATGAGTGGATGTGAAACCACAAATTTGTCCCAGGGGTATCACCTGTGTCCCTCACTGACAGGGGACAACAGGTGCTGACTGAGGTTTCTTTTTTGGGGATAAACTCTTGGCCAGGCTTTTAAGGGCCCCAGGGCCATTAGCTTAGCAATCTCCTATGATCTTATGACGATGAAAAAGTAAGCTTTTGCTAAACTTAACAGGGAACTCTGGACCTTGAACAAATCAACCACAGCCAGATATAAGGTAAAAAGTGCCACCCAGTCAAAGGACTACCACAAAGTCTGCATTGACTATGTTAGCAATAATGCCTAGCTTTGTGCAGAGCTGATAGCAAACTATATCAGTTAATCACTTCCAGAGGACATAGCCAATCTACTAGCATATAAATTTAGTTACCTTCATCCCCCTCTCACCTCCTAAATTCTCAGATCTCATACCTGCATCTACATCCCCTCAAATCTACCATGAACATGGCCTCAAGGCACTATCCAAGGCCAGCCATATACAGGACTTGTCAGACCCCGTACATGAGCCTCCAAAGGGATTTTGTGCCAAACTAATGGAGGACAGCCGCTGTCATCCCCTTGCACAAAGGTGGGGTATCAGTGGATTCAGGAAGTTAAAGGCCCATAAGACTGATCAGCCTCTTCTGTAAGACTATGGAAAGAATCATTATGGAATTATGGAATTAATAAAAAATTCCACAGGTAACCTACAGAATCACAACCCAACCCAGTTCAGATTCTTCAAGGCTAGATCCTGCTTACTTATCCAGGTCAACATATTCAAAAAAGTTGCCGTCACAATGGATAAGAGCAACCTAGTGCACACTACATATCTAGACCTCTCAGAGACATTCAACACCATCCCACACTTAGGTGTCACAGATAAGCAGTCCCAGCTTAATGTCCATCTCTATGTAATTCACTGGATAGCAAATTGGCTCAAAAACAGAGCCCAGAAAATGAGCTTGGGCTGCTCTACCCCCTCCAAAGACCTGTCACAGACAGTGTACCCCAGCATTCAGCACTTGGGCCACACCTTTTTGGCATTTACTTCTCAGAGATCAAAGCTATTATTAAGGGTTTGTGGTTGACCAAGTTGGTGCCATCATAAAATCCTCAGAGGGTGCCAAGATTCTCCAACAGGGTCTTTCTTAAACCAATTGTTGGTGTCAAAACCATGGACTAAAACTGAATGCCATGAAATCTATAATAATATCCTTTATCAAGCATCAAGTTCTTTTTAACTACCACATTGACAACACCCCCCCGAAAATCTGCCCAATAGTTAGGGACCTGGGAGCCTATGTTAACAATATACTGTCTTTCGATCAACCCATTCCCGATCATAAGATAGTGCTTGTTCACTGCACAGCTTATTACTAACTGTATAATATCCAGGTCCAGAGAGGTGACCATTACATTGTATGTTGCAGTTATCAGACCAATCATTGAGTATAAAGTCCCCCTTCGATATGTCCTTGTCCAAACATTTGACACATGAATGGTCACAATGCTTTTTTAGTAAGAAAATCATTGGCCTAAATCATACAAACTATACATATCATCCCAAAGTCTTGTCCCTCTTCTTGGTATCATACAGGATACTAAAAGGTCACCCTCTGCCTCATGTGCAGTGCCTCAGCAGATCCTATCCTGTCAGACCTACTTCAGATTTATGGGGATAAACGCCCACTCAAGAGATCTAAATCTCTTTTGCAACATAAATAGAACATATTGAAGGAATAGATATGTTATCACAGAGAATGCCCCTTCTTTACAGTCATCATTCTAACCACACAAAGCCAAGTACTTCTATACTATATAACCGTAATCTGGACAGATGAATGGGTAACCACACGTTTAGTCTGCTTTAGCACCTTTGTCACTCATGGATACGGGCAACAAACAAATGTCCTCATCTCTAGATTATTGTTCTTAAAGCAAAAGGGCTAAATCATATAAACTAGACACCTACAACAACTGGAGAGGCTGCAAAAATACCTCACAAAGAGGATCTTAGGCTTTAAACACTTGTCCTATATGGACAGACTCAAAAAAACTCTAACTATTCTCTGTCTCATATCACCTACTTAGAGACGATCTTTGCTTGACTTACAAAGCCATGTCTGACCCAGCTCTGTTAGAAATGCTACACCTAAAGAAATCCCAATCCCTCCACACTACACACTCCAGAGACCTCAACCTCATTACCACAATCAACAGAACATGCTGGAGGGACAGGTTCATAACCCAGAGACTGCCCATGCTATGGAATAGACTTCCCATACATGTCAAGTGGAGCACCTCACTGGCCCTCTTCAAGAGAAATCTTGATTAGTGGATGGGAAATAGAAAATTCACCCCGGGGATCACTCCAGTGGCTCTACTTGACAGAGGCACTGGGAACTAAGGTCGGGTGGCACGATGCCAGGGTAATCCTATGGGCTAGGCTTGTAAAGGCTCCAGGGCCTGAACCTATGAACCAAAAATTTTCATGGGAATAGGTGCTAGGCTTCTAAAGAGCCTTCTGGAACAATAGCCTAGGAAAGACCTATGAACTATGAACAAACAAATTTAAAATGTTCATGAAAATGCAGCTGCAGACAGCAGATAGCACAATTCAGTTGGCTTCCACAGCTTATGAGAAATATCCATTACCATAAAATATCTTAGCAATTATCTAAATAAAGAAGCAAATGCGCAGAAAAGTAAAAAAAATAAAAGTATACCTAGAATAGGTGTTAAACAAATGCTACCAAATCCAATATGCTCTGGGTATCAGGGAGATGTAGACTATCACACAGCAAGGATACAACTTAGTATCATGATGAATTATTAGGGAAGTATTAATGTATACAGCATAACAATCATTCTTGCAGGGTTATGATTTATTCATTCATTTATTTATTTATTAATTACTGACAATGCCTATCTGGGCTGAGGAGCCCTCTTTTTAGTGGGAGCCAGGTAGAAAAGCTACAAAAACAGCAAAACATAAGAAAATATAGCAGTTAGTAACATTAAAATTTGCAGAACAACATTAAATAAGCAAATGCATTAGTTCCAAGGAAAAAGTAGCATCATATAGTTGGTGACACATTGTCATTTGATGTTAACTGCAGTTTGTATAGTTGCATTTTAGCTTACGTTCTATAAGATATTTGCATAGTATGTAGAATACAGTTGTAGTGTAGCTTAGGATCTACAAGATATTTAGATTGAATGTACAACTCTGATTATATTTACAAGCAGTTATTTAACCACAGTAGGCATAGATGGTGCCAGAATATTACCTGACTTTGGAAGGGACTGTCTAAGACAACGCAGGGCAGTTGCATTTGCAGTGGTTGGACTTCACTAGGCATGTTGTTTGAGAGGACATAAAGGTCGCAGGGTGATGGATATGTCTAAGGTTGATTCAAGGCTATTCCAGAGCTTGGAGACAAAGCTGAAATATAAGGAATTCACAAAGATGTTGTTTGATTTTTGAGTGTTGGTTAGGGGTTTGTCATTTGATCAAATCAGTCATGAGGACTGGTGTCATTACAGAATGGTTTGGTTTATGCCAGAGTAGTTTTTGTTGGGGAGGATTGCTGTGAAGAGTGCACCTTTATTATATTTTAGGTACTTTTGTATTTTCCTCTTCTTGAATCTTCATAGGTTTAGAATCATTCATACATGTTCCTACTCATGTTTTCCACCAGGCTAACTAATTTAACCCCTTACTGTCTGACTTCCTTCTCTCCGCCACCCATTGTCAAGATTTATTTGCAACTGAGCCTTCTTAGCTTCAGTTTTTGATGTTTTTACCACAAAAAAAACATATATTTTTGTTTTGTCTTTATGAACAGTATAACCTTATTGTACTACCATTGTTACATGCTTTTAGATACGTGTCAAGGAACTTGTGTTTGAACTCCTATTGTAATTGCCATATGTACAAATGTATAATTATGTAATCTTCCTTGGAGCTTTTCTCCCTGGGTCTCCGCTGAAGATGGGCTTCTGGCCCAGTCAGACACTACCCTGTTATCAAATGTAAATAAATAAATAAATAAATAATTTATAAGGAGAACATACGTCACAAATGTCTCCATCCTCCTTTAATTTCCTTGTAAAACGTTGGATTTATAGGAAGCGACAAGAAATCGATTAGACTTTACTTCTTTGAAGTGGGTGGATGCTTGACTCCTGCAAGGCAGTAGCCCCAGTCAGATAACAGGCCTAAATGGAAGTGCGCCTAGACCTTTCAAGCATTCAATCGGATCCTTAAATTAATTGTATTATTACTGTTATTGCTATTGTTTAGTCTTATGATTTTGTGTTTGGTTAGTTTTTTTTGGATGCTTGTAATAGAATAGTTTCTTAGGTTCGACAAAAGTTAGTTTTTCTCTTCTGAATAATATCTCTTTGTAAGATAAAAAATGTATACAGTTCTTAATACTGTGTACCTCACAAGCAGAATAAATACAGAAGATACCTACAGTTTGAAAAATACATAAACAATTTCTTCCGTATTTGTACTCTTGGCATGTTAATGGCATCGATCTTTGGTTGAGACAATAAAATCATTGCTTGTTTTCATCTTTGAATTTACAAAACACTGAAGGTTTCACCATGAGTGGGTTGGGGGAGGAGATTTGTCAATCATTAAAGCACTTGCATGTGACACTATCAGGAGATATAATTTAAGTACTGAAAAAATGTTGGTATAACAAGTTGGACTTTTCTTGACCAACAGTACTTTAAAAGCAGCTCGAGTAACCTTTTAATTTGGGTGGCTCAAAAAACATGCTGAAAGTCCACAGGTTGTGCAAAGCTTCCCCTGTTGATTATGCCTGAAAATGCATTTGTGCATATTCAAGGATGTCTGGCTGCTGTAAAGTATGCATTTCAAACAATATATATGAATCCTGTGGTAATCATCCTTACGGTATACATCAAGAGAGTGTACTACTAAAAAGCAGAAAATCGTTAATCATCCAGAAAGATTCTGTTTATAAGATCTTCTGAATTTCTGTGTAGGTTTCTGAAATTACAGCTGCAGGAGGATGTACATGGGATTGCAGCAGTCCAAGTAGAGCAGATTAGCAAGAGGAGGATCTGCAATGTTGTTGCGTCTTTCGGCTTATCCCATTTAGGGGTCGCCACAGCGGAACTCCGGTCCGCTAATGACTGGTAGTGGATTTTTATGTGCCGAGTTACCAGCCCTGACGCACAACCTTCACGTATGCCTCCACACAGAAGACGCTCTAGCTGAGAATCAAACGGGACAACGTCTTGCTGTGAGGCGACAACACTACCACAGCCCCACTACCGCGGGATTAAAGCCAAAAATGATGAAGCATTAAAGGATCCAGAGTGCAAAACAGAAAAGTTCAAAATGGATAAAAAGATGGCAGGAGAGAAAAGTTCAAGATGGAGGAATACATGTCAATAGAGAAAAGTTCAAGATGGAGGAATACATGTCACTAGAGAAAAGTTCAAGATGGAGGAATACATGTCAATAGAGAAAAGTTCAAGTAGTAAGTGAAACAAAACAATAGAATAGGAGTATATTTTTCAGAAAAAGAGATATGCAGCGGGAGAATGGCATGATTTAGGACTGAAACCACTGATGGCTCAGTGGAACTGTGAAGTAGTATCTTTTTCATACTATGAGTAGAAGACACATACAACAAGGATCTTTTATAAATATTGAGAAAAGACAAGAATGCTTGAGAGTAGGTTAGAATCATGTTGTATCCCATAACATCACAGTTGTCATCTTTATGTAAGAATGTGTTGATTCTAGATATTCTGAATGGCACATGGTGTAAAAGACACTGTACTTAGGGAAGTGTGACCACTTAAAAAAATAGAAGCTACCATTCTGGAGAAAGAGAACAGCCATAAGGTACATCAAAATGTTTTGGGATTGAGGAGACTTTAAAATGTACACACCAGTGTATTCATTGAACCCATGAACAATTGAAATGGTGCTATGCCCATATAATGTAATACATATGAAGAAGCAATACTTTATACAGAGAGTGGCAGAGTTGGTAAAAGTTGCTTATACTAATTGTCAGTCTGTAGTACTTCTCAAGGAGGTGGTCGTTGATTATGGAACGGGTACAAATGCCTTGGAGCTGAGTAGGGCAACATAACCTATTAAGCTGACAGATGTGCACCACAGACTTGCAGCCTCCAATAACAAAATTCTGAATTTTTATATTTCACCAGAAGTAATGAAGGCTATAAATAATGCTGTGTTGCTGCTGAGTAACATTTTTGAGCTGTTTTCCTTTGTTACCACTGTAAAAGAAAAAGCATTAGTCTGTCATGAACTGCTAACCACTGTGGAGGCTACTGATAGTTTGATTCTGTAATTCTCCCCTAATAAAATACAGGTGTCAGAAAAACGGCTTTTGTTATCAGTTTGGCAGTTCATGCCGTTAGCAAACTGCTGCGGAGTTAAACAGTATGCCTCAGGCTTCAAAGAAAATTATTACATTCTTTACTGTAATTTAAAGGAAAGGCATTTACCTCACCTGGGAACGCAGTTATAATACACATTTTGCATGAAGAGTCCTGAAGTAATGTTCAATTTGCACAAATTTATATTCTATAAAGCAAGTTATGACCCTCTTAGAAAATGTCTGATAACATGCCTAGAGGTACTGAATTAAGCCCCAAGAAATAAATTATTTATTTTCACCTATGCTGGACTAGTATACTCTGTAAACAGATTGAGGTTAAAAATTGTTTGCTAGCTGTGTGCACATAATCAGCAGACCCTATTAATGTTTAAAAAGAATGCAACATATATGAGAATCTAAATCTCAGAGTAATTGGTTGCTATAGTAATCCTTGAATTTTCTGTAGCGCCACAAACACAAAGCAAAGAGACGCAGCAGTGAGAGGGCCAACAGATGTGATAATGAAGGTGTAATAAGCCGTTGTAAGTAGCATATTAATAAATATAGTGCTGCAGAGGAAAGCCTGGGTTACCACTCTGCAAATGAGCTGTGCACACTCATCACATGGGGACTCATTTTTTAGGTTCCTTTTACATACTGTGGAAGCTGTATAAGTTATTTTCCATCCTGTCTCAGCGTTTACCAAAATAAACTATTATTTCTTCTTTGTTAGTCTTACCAGGTAATAAGTTTAAGAATATTCATGAAACTGACAACTGCTAAAATATGACATCAAAGAAAAAGCAGTCATTTGCCTGGGATGAGTGTTGACTTGAGCTAGTAATGGAACGCAGAAAAAATTATATGAGATTAGGATAGAGCAAACAACGATGTGAGAGAGAGAGAGAGAGAGACACGTATGAGGTAGCAGACAGTGTAGATGAAGTATGGGGGGGGATTGAAAGATGCCACGACCCAACTGACAGGAGTCTTAACCATGTGAAAGCTCAAATGCCATGATTTCCTGGCATGAAGAGTAAAAGGCATCAACACTGGAAGAAAAATTAAACTACAAAAAGTAGTGATACCAAAGGACAAATTGGAGACAGTCCATGTAAGATAATTCATTTAAATTGGTTATTTAAGACAGTGGGCATTTTCTGTGGGAGCCTGTCTCATGAAAACATTTTTGTAGCTTGACTATTGAGTCAGAGTAATGTAGTGAGATGGCGCTCTGTGTGAGTGTGTGTGTGTGTGTGTGTGTGTGTGTGTGTGTGTGTGTGTGTGTGTGTTTGTGTGTGTGTCCGTCTATGTGTGCATGTAATATTTGAAAAGATTTAAAAAGTTATGTAAAACCAAGTCCATTTGAAAACTTTCTGCCATATCATTTATACTTCTGTCCATTGTATTCCACCTAAAAAAAGAAACTCTTCATTATGGGTCATGTGTACTGCACACGGAATTAACAGTATACAGTAAAAGCTAGTGAATTTGAATATTACTGCAACACTTAGGTTAAAACTCATATAAATTGCTACCATGAACACAACTCCAGAGTTCCTGAGTTCTCCTAAGATAAATGCAGTGTGCAAGAAAGGAAACTGCAGTACTAGGACAATACAGCCATGAATAAAGCTTACAGAATCACTGTGTCGGTAAACACAGCACTGGCATCTCTTTAATGACGTGACCATCTGGCCAATATAAGTTGCAAACACAACAATATGTAAATATTGGTTCTTGAATTCATACAGTACAAAAAAAGATTTTCCTACTAATTAAATATGGTACAGATGTCTCTTAATCACACAGTTGCTTTGTTGTATTAAACCTTGCACTGTAGTCCTCGCTTCTGAAACTTACAGGTTTTTTTTTAAACTATAAAGTAACAGAGAAGACAGTAGAGCTAGTCAGATGGAAGATACTGGGAACATACACAAAAGGGAACACTATTAGCCAAATATCACATTACTAAAAAACAAGGATCTAATGCTTTAATTGGTGATGGCAAGACCCTGTATCCCACCCTCCCATAGGCTTACATCTCTAAATATACTAACTCCGGGATCACAAAGTCCCTTATGCTTGCTATTGCAGTTTCAGTGGATAAGAGTCCTGACTCATAAAAATACAACACGCATATAAATCAATGGTTTTGCAGACAGGCAAACCCTCCTTTTGCCCTTTCATACCCCTGCATCTAAAAATACCCTTACTTTGAGATTCAACAGAGAAAATACCTCAAAACTCCATTGCAACTATATCTGTTGAAAGAGGACTCCAGCATTACCTCTCATCAAAAATAATTTGATAGAAGGGTCTTTCAACATAGTAAAGGGAATTTGTCTATGTAAAGACACACACACACACACACACACACACACACACACACACACACATTTATAGTCAGACAGCTGCAGATATACATATAGATATATATGTTTATGCAAGATTGTGTGTGTATTAATATATGTTCATAGATTATCAGCAATTGATTGGCTAGATCATTTATAATCTAACCAGATTCTTTGATAATAATAAAATCCAGCTTATTTGTAGTTTACTGGAGATTATATTGGAGAACAATGATTTTGTTTTTGAAAATGAGTTTTATCTCCAGAAGATTGGCGTGGCTATGGGCACTGCTTGTGCCAATAGCTACGCTAATCTAGCTCTTGTATGTTGGGAACAATGTTTTCTTTTATCAGAGGCTAGTCACTTCTTTGAACATATCCTATGGTACGTCCACTTTGTGGATGATATCTTTCTACTATGGAAAGGTAATAATCAGGAACTTGAGAATTTTGTTAGTTATATGCATATTATGATCGATTTTTAAAATTTACTTACCAATGTTCAACCACTGAGATTAATTTCTTGGATGTGCTGGTTAAGAAGTCAGATGCTAATGAGTTAAGAAGTAGCATCTATAGAAAACCAACTAGGAAGAATGCCCTATTACACAAAAAAGTATGCATCCTAGACACATCCCTAGAAATGTGGTAAAGGGACAAGTCTATAGGGTCCTTAGACTACACAATGATGACAAGGGTGCACAAGTAGCTCTCAATGTTGTTAGACAAGAGTTTTTGGGCAGGGGTTATTCGAATAAGGAGATTACTACCACCATAGATGTAGCTTGGAAACAGAGGGTTAATAGGTGCAAACCATACATGAAAAAAGTTCCAGATAATGAATGCATAGATGGTTCTGTTCCTGACAATGATAAATTTAGAGTTGTCTTTCAATACTCAAATGATGTAAATGAATATGTTTCCATCATTAAAAAATACGGGAATATATTACAAGAAGTAGAGGGACTAATGGACAAGATCGGTATCACTCCTTCGTTTTCTTTTAGGAGTAATAAATCCCTGAAACAACATTTTTGCAATAAAATGAGCATTTATAGACCAAGTTTTTCTAAGCGCACTGGCACATTTACATGCAGACGTTGTTCTGCCTGCCAATATGTTTATACTATACTATACAATTTACACACACCCTTTAAGACGTTTTACTATTAGAAGTAAATGTTACGCTGATTGTCGGACAATGAATGTTGTTTATCTTTCTTTCTGTCAGATTTGCCATGCATTCTATGCAGGCAAAACTAATAGAATGTTCAAGGATATAATCCTTGAACACAACAGGGATATTAATAACCATAAAGCGAATAATGCCTTGGCCAATCATGTGAGGCAGACAGACTGTACATGTATGTTTAATTTTTTTGTGATCCAAGTAATACATCCTAGTATATGGGGGGGGGGGGTGATATTGAGAAATGCTGAAAGATCACCAGGTCTAAATGGGACAACATCCCTGAAACCATTTCTGAAGTCATGCCGCCTTAAGCATTGATAAAATAAGGTTTTTATATTTACTTTTTATGTATTTTTAAGTAAGGGTGTACTTTAATTTATGTTTCTACATTCTATGCCACCATATACATTTAACCATGGCTTGTAAGTGTTTCACTAGATATTTATTAACAGCACTTTGTTGGCTAGAAGTTTGTAATTGGCTATATATGATTTGAGCTCTAGGTATCAGCTGACTTTTAACGTGGTATTTACATTGCATCTGTTAAAGTTTACTTTGTCTGATGAAGCGACAACACTAGTCTTGAAAGCGCTTACATTTCTACTTTGTTCTACACAATAAATGTTTTTGGTGGTGCAAGCTTGGTGCAGATTTGTTCTTCAGTATTGTTTCACTTTTGCTGCACCATTCTGTACCCAGAGCAGTCTCTTCATATAATTCAAACCACATACATACACCAACAAAACCCTACTTCTAACCCTATACTAAACCTTACATATATTACTATCTATGCACTTACCTTAACCCGCACCCTAACTCTAAGGTCCGTAACTATCACACACTTACCTTATGTAGCTATACTGCATACGGTATAGCTACATAAGGTAAGTGTGCTAACGCAGAAGGGCCAACCATGACAATTCAACATTTCGGATTTCGCGCTACAGGACAATTGTATACATGTCGACGTTTCCGTATTCTGGTAAGTGGACGGTCAAGATTTTAATAGGGAACCTAATTTTATATTACACATATATATCTATATATTGTTTATTCAAATACTTTTATGTTACATTTATTTAATGTAATATTTAATGTGTGGTGGTAATGCACATAATTCTTGATTAGTAGAAAATTGGTCAATAATTTTTATTGGTTGGATTGACACATGTGGCTAATATATTTTATAAGACTGCACTTTTAAGATGTTTGTTATCCAAAGAAGTCCTTATTTTTGTGACAAAAGTGTTTATGGTATTATAAGATACTACATACATTAAACTTCTCGGTGGTGTGCCATCTGTGTTGCTTTTATTTATTTTTTATCCATTTTTCTGGTTCTTGGTTTTACTCTTAAACAGTGTTAGAGATGAACTTTGCTTCACATGAGTGAGGAGCTTGGACAAGAGGAGAGGGATTTTCTAAGACACATATCTGTCTTTTTAGCATGTCTTATTTATTGTTCTTGTTGCAAGAAAAATGTAAATCCTTGGATTATCACTCAGTAAACTTACTAGACATAGTTCTCAACTGTCCAGGTTTTTGCAGATTGTCCATATTTTGGCCTTTTATGTTTGGTGTGTTCCTGCTAAAATCTGTGTTTTTCTGACAGATTAGTGTTGGTGAAGTCACTAAACAATGACATACATTTTAGTTTTAGACTTCATATCCTCAAGAAAATGCATGCCAACACAAATCATGTTATTATAGCTAATTTGTAAGTTTGTAAAAGCAATATTTAAAATTTGTCCCCCCATTATTTTAGGCTTTGACAGATTTCTTAACCCATGAATTTGAGAAGTACGATACCAGGCATTATAGCTTTATAATTTTGATGAAGGTTCTGCTCCAGTTATGTTGTATGATATCAGGCATTATAGCTTTATAACTTTGATGAAGGTTCTGGTCCAGTTATGTTGTATGATACCATGCATTATAGCTTTATAACTTTGATGAAGGTTCTGGTCCAGTTATGTTGTACGATACCAGACATTATAGCTTTATAACTTTGATGAAGGTTCTGGTCCAGTTATGTTGTATGATAGCAGGCAGTATAGCTTTATAACTTTGATGAAGGTTCTGGTCCAGTTATGTTGTATGATACCAGGCATTATAGCTTTATAACATTAAAGAAGGTTCTGGTCCAGTTATGTTGTATGATACGAGGCATTATAGCTTTATAACTTTGATGAAGGTTCTGGTCCAGTTATGTTGTATGATACCAGCCATTATAGCTTTATAACTTTGATGAAGGTTCTGGTCCAGTTATGTTGTATGATACCAGGAATTATAGGTTTATGACTTTGATGAAGGTTCTGGTCCAGTTATGTTGTATGATACCAGGCATTATAGCTTTATAACTTTGATGAAGTTTCTGCTCCAGTTATGTTGTATGATACTAGGCATTATAGCTTTATAACTTTGATGAAGGTTCTGGTCCAGTTATGTTGTATGATACCAGCCATTATAGCTTTATAACTTTGTTGAAGGTTCTGGTCCAGTTATGTTGTATGATACCAGCCATTATAGCTTTATAACTTTGATGAAGGTTCTGCTCCAGTTATGTTGTATGATACCAGGCATTATAGCTTTATAACTTTGATGAAGTTTCTGGTCCAGTTATGTTGTATGATACCAGGCATTATAGCTTTATAACTTTTATGAAGGTTCTGGTCCAGTTTTGTTGTATGATACCAGGCATTATAGCTTTATAACTTTGATGAAGGTTCTGGACCAGTTATGTTGTATGATACCAGGCATTATAGCTTTATAACTTTGATGAAGGTTCTGGTCCAGTTATGTTGTATGATACCAGGCATTATAGCTTTATAACTTTGATGAAGGTTCTGGTCCAGTTATGTTGTATGATACCAGGCATTATAGCTTTATAACTTTGATGAAGGTTCTGGTCCAGTTATGTTGTATGATACCAGGCATTATAGCTTTATAACTTTGATGAAGGTTCTGGTCCAGTTATGTTGTATGATACCAGGCATTATAGCTTTATAACTTTGATGAAGGTTCTGGTCCAGTTATGTTGTATGATACCAGGCATTATAGCTTTATAACTTTGATGAAGGTTCTGGTCCAGTTATGTTGTATGATACCAGGCATTATAGCTTTATAACTTTGATGAAGGTTCTGGTCCAGTTATGTTGTATGATACCAGGCATTATAGCTTTATAACTTTGATGAAGGTTCTGGTCCAGTTATGTTGTATGATACCAGGCATTATAGCTTTATAACTTTGATGAAGGTTCTGGTCCAGTTATGTTGTATGATACCAGGCATTATAGCTTTATAACTTTGATGAAGGTTCTGGTCCAGTTATGTTGTATGATACCAGGCATTATAGCTTTATAACTTTGATGAAGGTTCTGGTCCAGTTATGTTGTATGATACCAGGCATTATAGCTTTATAACTTTGATGAAGGTTCTGGTCCAGTTATGTTGTATGATACCAGGCATTATAGCTTTATAACTTTGATGAAGGTTCTGGTCCAGTTATGTTGTATGATACCAGGCATTATAGCTTTATAACTTTGATGAAGGTTCTGGTCCAGTTATGTTGTATGATACCAGGCATTATAGCTTTATAACTTTGATGAAGGTTCTGGTCCAGTTATGTTGTATGATACCAGGCATTATAGCTTTATAACTTTGATGAAGGTTCTGGTCCAGTTATGTTGTATGATACCAGGCATTATAGCTTTATAACTTTGATGAAGGTTCTGGTCCAGTTATGTTGTATGATACCAGACATTATAGCTTTATAACTTTGATGAAGGTTCTGGTCCAGTTATGTTGTATGATACCAGGCATTATAGCTTTATAACTTTGATGAAGGTTCTGGTCCAGTTATGTTGTATGATACCAGGCATTATAGCTTTATAACTTTGATGAAGGTTCTGGTCCAGTTATGTTGTATGATACCAGGCATTATAGCTTTATAACTTTGATGAAGGTTCTGGTCCAGTTATGTTGTATGATACCAGGCATTATAGCTTTATAACTTTGATGAAGGTTCTGGTCCAGTTATGTTGTATGATACCAGGCATTATAGCTTTATAACTTTGATGAAGGTTCTGGTCCAGTTATGTTGTATGATACCAGGCATTATAGCTTTATAACTTTGATGAAGGTTCTGGTCCAGTTATGTTGTATGATACCAGGCATTATAGCTTTATAACTTTGATGAAGGTTCTGGTCCAGTTATGTTGTATGATACCAGGCATTATAGCTTTATAACTTTGATGAAGGTTCTGGTCCAGTTATGTTGTATGATACCAGGCATTATAGCTTTATAACTTTGATGAAGGTTCTGGTCCAGTTATGTTGTATGATACCAGGCATTATAGCTTTATAACTTTGATGAAGGTTCTGGTCCAGTTATGTTGTATGATACCAGGCATTATAGCTTTATAACTTTGATGAAGGTTCTGGTCCAGTTATGTTGTATGATACCAGGCATTATAGCTTTATAACTTTGATGAAGGTTCTGGTCCAGTTATGTTGTATGATACCAGGCATTATAGCTTTATAACTTTGATGAAGGTTCTGGTCCAGTTATGTTGTATGATACCAGGCATTATAGCTTTATAACTTTGATGAAGGTTCTGGTCCAGTTATGTTGTATGATACCAGGCATTATAGCTTTATAACTTTGATGAAGGTTCTGGTCCAGTTATGTTGTATGATACCAGGCATTATAGCTTTATAACTTTGATGAAGGTTCTGGTCCAGTTATGTTGTATGATACCAGGCATTATAGCTTTATAACTTTGATGAAGGTTCTGGTCCAGTTATGTTGTATGATACCAGGCATTATAGCTTTATAACTTTGATGAAGGTTCTGGTCCAGTTATGTTGTATGATACCAGGCATTATAGCTTTATAACTTTGATGAAGGTTCTGGTCCAGTTATGTTGTATGATACCAGGCATTATAGCTTTATAACTTTGATGAAGGTTCTGGTCCAGTTATGTTGTATGTTGTATGATACCAGGCATTATAGCTTTATAACTTTGATGAAGGTTCTGGTCCAGTTATGTTGTATGATACCAGGCATTATAGCTTTATAACTTTGATGAAGGTTCTGGTCCAGTTATGTTGTATGATACCAGGCATTATAGCTTTATAACTTTGATGAAGGTTCTGGTCCAGTTATGTTGTATGATACCAGGCATTATAGCTTTATAACTTTGATGAAGGTTCTGGTCCAGTTATGTTGTATGATACCAGGCATTATAGCTTTATAACTTTGATGAAGGTTCTGGTCCAGTTATGTTGTATGATACCAGGCATTATAGCTTTATAACTTTGATGAAGGTTCTGGTCCAGTTATGTTGTATGATACCAGGCATTATAGCTTTATAACTTTGATGAAGGTTCTGGTCCAGTTATGTTGTATGATACCAGGCATTATAGCTTTATAACTTTGATGAAGGTTCTGGTCCAGTTATGTTGTATGATACCAG